>NW_021318768.1:251868-254683 GCF_001605985.2 Dendrobium catenatum
GGCGCTGCTGCGGCTGCCGCGGCTGCCGTGGCCGACCGCGTGCCATGTGTGGCCAGCCGTGATCCGAGCGTGGTGCCTGCGGATCGGTGCGCTGGTCGCGTTGTTTTGGGAGGCCGGTTGGTTGCACCGCCTTAATTGGGCCTCAAATATATAAAAATTAGTTTTTTGCTATTTTGGGGTCCAAAAAATTCCTAAAAAAAATCCTAAAAATTCCAAAAGAAACTTTGAAAATTGGGAAATCTGAAAATGGTAGTAACTCCCCCTTTCTCTCTCAAAAACCTATAAATAGGCCCCCTAGGCCTTTAAGAAACTTGCACCTTCTCCTTTTCTCCCTCTGGCACTCTAACAGTAGAGGCTTTCCGCTATTTTCGAGTGGAAAATTATCCCTGCTCGACTTAGCGCCCCTCCTCTTATGTAGAAGTTAGGGGATTTCTCTTTTTCTTTCCCCCCTGGCTTTCTGACAGTCGAGGCTTCCCTCTTTTTCCGAGTGGGAAATTTTTCCTGCTCGACTTAGCGCTCCTCCTCTTACGTAGAAGTGAAGGGATTTTTTCTTGCTCTTCTTTTCCCCCCGGCATTCTGACAGTTCAGGTTTTCCGCTTTTTTCAAGTGGAAAATTTTCCTTGCTCGACTTAGCGCTCCTCCTCTTACACAGAAGTGAAGTGATTTTTCTTTTTCCTTCCCCCTAGCTTTCTAACAGTCGAGGTTTTCCGCTTTTTTCGAGTGGGAAATTTTTCCTGTTCGACTTAGCGCTCCTTCTCTTACGCAGAAGTGAAGGGATTTTTCTTTTTCTTTCCCCCCTAGCTTTTTGACAGTCGAGGTTTTCCTCTCTTTTTCGAGTGGGAAATTTTCCCTGCTCGACTTAGCGCTCCTCCTCTTACGCAAAAGTGAAGGAATTATTCTTTTTCTTCCCCCCTAGCTTTCTAACAGTCGAGGCTTTCCGCTTTTTTCGAGTGGGAAATTTTCCCTGCTCGACTTAGCGCTCCTCCTCTTACACAAAAGTGAAGGGATTTTTCTTTTTTCTTTCCCCCTGGCTTTTTGACAGTCGAGGCTTTCCGCTTTTTTCGAGTGGAAAATTTTTCATGCTCGATCTAGCGCCCCTGTTCTCTCGTAGAGGTTGGAGATTTCTTCTCCTTTTCTTCTTTCTTCTTACATTGGAGGCATTCCACTGTCGGAGATAAGCGACATTCCCCTATCAAGCTTCAGTGCCCCTTTATTGTGTAGAAGGAGAATTTTCAACGTCATTTGAGCAGAAGTCTGTCAGCGATGGACAATCGATTTGAAGCCTGTTAGTAGTCAACAATCGAGTGTAGAGCTGAAGGAGAGAGTTCGAGGGTGTGTTGCAAGTAGCAGTTGAGCGAGAAGCATATGATAGATGATATGAAGTGAAGGACCGCCAGTAAATATCAGACGAATGACGAAATGATGACAAGAGTCCAGTGGCATTTTGCCCATGCAATATGCATCCAAACTGAAGTGTGCTGACAACATATATCACTGAGTCAAGGGGCCAGAGTAGTGTGTTATGCTAGTGGTCTGGCAACACACGTATAGTGCTAACTGAGTTGAGGCTTGATGAAGATCAAATTATAATCTGTCTTGTTGCTTGATGTACAATCTTGTAATATAACTCCAATGACATTGTATATGAAGTTGAGATTATTGTATGAGCTAGATGCTTGTTTTTCATTTGAAATGAACTTGTCATCCAAAGAAAACTAAGTTGTTTCACGCCTCTTTGAGGTATGCTTTGAATGTGCCTTTCATGCTCTTTTGAGATTTTTTAATCTTCCAGAATTTAATATTCATGTGAGGAAGAGACCAAGATAATCTACTAAAGATGCAAGACCTTTCCGAAGTTAAATGTCATAGCCCTGCTCGATGATATTAACCTGTATGGAAGAGGTCGAGAGAATCCACCAAGAATGTAAGACCTATCCGAGGTTGTATATCAGAGCCCTGCTCGATGACGTTAACCTGTGTGGAAGAGGTCGAGAGAATCCACCAAGGATGTAAGACATATCCGAGGTTGTATGTCAGAGCCTTTGCTCGACAACGTTAACCTGTATAGAAGAGGTCGAGAGAATCCATCGAGGATATAAGACCTATCCGAGATTGTATGTTAGAGCCCTGCTCGATGACCTTAACGTATATGGAAGAGGTCAAGAGAATCCACCAAGGATATAAGACCTATCCGAGGTTGTATGTCGGAGCCTTTGCTCGATGACGTTAACCTGTATGGAAGAGGTCGAGAGAATCCACCGAGGATGTAAGACCTATCTAAGGTTGTATGTCATAGCCCTGCTCGATGATGTTAACCTGTGTGGAAGAGGTCGAGAGAATCCACCAAGAATGTAAGACCTATCCGAGCTTGTATGTCGTAGCCTTTGCTCGACGACGTTAACCTGTATGAAAGAGGTCGAGAGAATCCACTGAGGATGTAAGACCTATCCGAGGTTGTATGTCAAAGCCCTGCTCGATGACGTTAACCTATGTGGAAGAGGTCGAGAGAATCCACCAAGGATGTAAGACATATCCGAGGTTGTATGTCGGAGCCTTTGCTCGACGATGTTAACCTGTATGGAAGAGATCGAGAGAATCCACCGAGGATATAAGATATCTGAGGTTGTATGTCAAAGCCCTTCTCGATGACGTTAACCTGTATGGAAGAGGTCGAGAGAATCCACCAAGGATGTAGGACCTTTTCGAGGTTGTATGTCGGAGCCTTTGCTCGACGACGTTAACCTGTGTGGAAGAGGCCGGGAGAATCAATTAAGGATGTGAGACCTTTCCGAGGTTGTATGCCGGAGCCCTGCTC
>NW_021318768.1:254936-297237 GCF_001605985.2 Dendrobium catenatum
GTTCCCATCGCGGTAATAGAGGCCTAGGAGGTAAATCATTCTGTCTTTGCTTTTTCTGTTGTGAGAATGAATTATCCATCCCAGGTACACCTTTGCACTTCTGTTGATTTGCTCGAACTGCTTCCTATAAGCATTTATAGCTTTATCTGCAGAAATTTGTGCCTCCACATGATGGATCAGGTCAGCATATAAATGAACAGTGTCGCGCATGAGTGCTAAACAGAAGGGGCCAGGACGAAGACCTCCAAGAAAGACCCCTCTGAGTAATTTAGGGTCTACTCCTGGAATCTGTCGAGCCTCGGTGGAAAATCATTGAAAGTACTCCTTCAACGATTCTCCTTCATTTTGGCGGATCCCGGAGAGGTAGAAAGAATCCTTAGCAATTCTTCTATTGGACACAAATTATTCGACAAATGCTTTGGCCATTTTGACAAAAGAGGGGATAGTTCCATGTGGAAGCGAATAGAACCATGTTTGGGCCTGTCCTTTAAGGGTGGCGGGAAAGACCTGGCAGAGGAGCGCATCCGAGGCTCGTTGAATATGCATGATAGTTTTATAGTAGTCGATATGTTCATACGGGTCGGTCGTCCCGTCGTAGGACTCAATGTTAGGTACTTTGAATCCGATCAGAATGGGGTGCTGAAGAATGGCTTCATTTAGAAGTGATGACTCATGGAAGTTCCTCTATCAGAGAGCTTGCCTCACATCTCCTCGGGGGAACTCTTCCCGTACCAATCTTTGCAGTTCATGACGTAGAGCATTGCGAAGGAGCTAAATAATGTGTGGTTGGGTAGAGCCTTCTGGGAGATCCGGAAGAATGTGAGGCTGCCGAGTTGAGGGCGGAGGATGTGTAGAACTTGCTGTATCGTCAAGTTCGTTATCCTGACGTATATGCCTTCTTGGGGGAGGAAGAGGAATTTCTGCTTGAAGATGCTTGAATTGAACATCTTCAACCCGTGGTGGATCTCGAGGGAGAAGCACTTCCGCCCTTTGTGGTAGTGTCGGTTGCCGAGTCTCTCGCAGGAGTTGAAGAATTTCATTCTGAGATTCTTCCATCTTCCAGATTCTTTCTTCTAAAGAAGGTCCCAAGGTTCCTTCTCCGGCAGCATTTTGCCCCCCAAGATGAAACGAGATAGATATTGGGCGTCTGTGATTCACGGATTGATTTTTGGATTGGTAGGAGTTGGAGCGAGAAGCTCCAACAATGCGACTGCTACGTCTGTTGACCATTGTAGCAATACTTGAAGTTGTGGGATAGTAGTTCCCACAGACGGCGCCAAACTGTTGCGAGCTAGAATATACGCGGTGGTAGAGTTTACAAATTCACGTCTGAGTGTTGTACGAATATTCAGCACACAAACAAAAAAGAAAGTAAACACCATGATTTTTACGTGGAAAACCCTGAAAAGGGAAAAACCACGGGGCCACGCCCAGTTGAAAAGTTCCACCAGTGTTGCGTAAATTACAAGAAGCTGATTCGTCCCACAAGTTAGGACAATCAGATTACACTAAGTTTCTCCTGAATTAAAACTAAGCTGTGCAAAATCCCAACGTTTTCAGAATATCCGGCAGAATTCCGGCGTATTCAGGCGGCGGGAAGAACTCCGACGGTGGTCGAGGAGGAGCTGATTCTCCTCCTCCTTCTCTTATCTTCTTCTCTCTCTTCTCACTTGAGTCCTCTTGTGAAGAATGAGGGCTCTATTTATAGTTTTTCTGGAGTGGCATGGCTTGTAAATAGGTGTGAGATCATGGGTGAATAGAGAGTGGTCGAATGGACGGTTGATGTTGAATCCTTCGATTACACACCGTTTGTTGGACATTTGAAGGCCTTAGTGATGTCATAATTTGGCAATCTTAAGTTCGTTGGATTCGTCTCGTTGAGCCGCTCAATTCGAGTATAAGCTCGTTAAATTCGGAGATCGTTTGGTAACTCAAATTGTGGTACGAGCTTTATAACAGCACTTCGGACGCTTGATTTGGGCTCATTTGGACTCGGATTGAGTTGAATTTTGTCTTGTTGGCTTTGTATTTCTGAGATGCTCAGTTTGACTGTAAGCTTGCTGAAATCAGATTTCGGGTGCTCATGAATTTAATTTTTTAAGTTTCCTGGTTGGGTTTTGCCTCGGGATTCATGCCCGATCAAGATAATTTTTTGAGAATATATCAATAATCTTTTCTCACTAGGAGAAATTGGAATTCGTCCTTGCAAGTCAAAGCAAATCACTTTGGCTTTGTTTGGGATAGTTTTCTTACTGTTTTATAAAGCTATTTATCATTATGAAAATTTTTTGAATTTGAAATTTTTATACTATAAAGCTACTTTGAAAAATAGTAAAAAAAGCTATCACAAACAAAGCCTTTGTCCTTGTTGAGAAAAGAGTAAAGCATTCCTACTCCTATTATTTCCATTAAAATTAATTATCCCTTATTGGTAGGACTAAATATTATATCTTATATATGGTTAAATTGTATGCATCATCATTTTGCCTAATGGTAGTAATTCATCTTATCTCCTATTTTAAGTAATTTTTTCTAACTTATGTTTCCTCAGTACTCTTCATTTTGGAACTACCTCCAATCTATCACCTATCTATTATTTGCATCATTAGGACACCTAAATTTTATTGATTTCATTTGTCAACAATCTCAATTGGTATATTTGTTAGTTTTCCCCACTTGTTATTTTTGCTTGCACATCTTAATTATTTTTTATTAGTTCATGTTTAAAATCAATTTCTTTTCAAGAGATTTTTTTTTTTTTGAAAAATATTGATTATGTGCTAATTGTATAAAATTCAATTGCATGTTAGAATATTTACAATAATAGTAAAAATTTTATATCTTATTTTTTGAATGAGGTCCACAAACTACATACGTAGAAGTAACGCCATAAATTTTTATGTGAAAACTTTGAAAAAAAAAAGGAAAAAACCTTCGGCCCTGGTCTTATTAAAATAATCTAATATGAAAATGAGATTACTGAAGTTTGCTCTTCTTCTTAATTGAAGAAGATGGAACTGTAAAGTATAGATCATTAGCTTACACTCTTATCGTTATAATAAAGAATTCAAAAAGAAATGAAAGGTGATAATGTCTATCAAGAGATGGAAATCGAACAAAGATAATTATATTATAATGGTGGGGTGATGATGATTGTGCAACTTTTTTAGACAATTATAGTCAAGTGATTATGCTCGGACGACAATGGCTATGCAACGATAATGGATCAAGAGTGGTAGGGAAATAAGGATCAAGTGATGGCAATCTACAACGATTAAGAAATAATGATTAGGCAATTGAGGTTACGAGTAGTGATTGTTGACATTAATCACCTGTAGAGCTCTACTATTCTTCAAATTCCTAAGCTTTCTCCACTTTAGGTACCCTTCATGTGAATAATGGAGTCTTAATAATAGCTTTTTGGAGTAGTGTTTTTGGTAATTTTATGGCAACTATAATTAACCGATAATTATTAGATGATGATGGTCAAACAACAATCATTAGGTAATGATGTATAGGCGGGGCAGTAATAGTGTAATAACCCGTATGTTGCTCTGTCAAATATTTTATTTTTAATGCTTGAATGACACAGCATATCATGCATAATTAAATAACATGTTATAGAATGAACAACATGACTTTATGATTTTTTAAGAGATTTGATTTGATTTTGATTTGATTTGAGTTTTAATTGTAGGAATTTCATTTATCTCGACTTTATAAATGAATCCTTAAGGGAACAGTAGGGGATGACATTTTCTTAAAGTTGGTATAGATTGTTATAACCCTTATGTTGACTCAGCCAAATAATTTTTTGGAGTAAATATAACTCCAAATCACAAACCGTTTTCGCCATAACATTGAGATTGTGGTATTTTAATTATACGAAATCTTTCATAACTTTTTGGCCCCAGTAAAAATCTTTAAGAAATTGACACCTGCCAGTACAAGTGAGAATTTTGAAACCGTCAGGTGTCCATTTTGCAAATCGATTTCACCAATATTTTTTAAATATAATAATTTATTTTATGGATTTTTTTCTATAATTTTTGAAGCCTTAAAATGCCTTATTTGAATTTTTGTTTAAAGAATTAATTAAATTAAATATTATATTAATATTATATTAAAATATCTTAAAGCATTAATAAGAAATTTTTTTATAAAATCCTTTTTCCTTTTCATAATCAGCTAATAGAGATGGTTTTAGAGAAAACAAAAGAGAAAAGAGAGAGAAAAGAAAAGTTAGATTTTGGAGGTCGCGGTACGATTTTTGTCAATCGGCCCAGTTAGGTGATTTACTCATCTCACTATAAAGAATCATTATCCTATTTTTGATTTTAAAGATTTTATATTTTTAATATTTTTTTATTAAATTTATGTTCTGTTATTAAAAAATGAGAATAATTTTGTATTAGAAAAACTCTCATTGTGTAATTTTTTATATTTTATAGATATTGAGATTATAATTTTTTTTTATTTAAAATTTTTTACCAAATGATTTTGAAAATATAATAATTTTTGCCTTATCAAAAATTTATTTTGACATCTAAAAATAATAATTCAGTTCAACTAAAACTTCATAAGGTTATTTTATGGTATACATGATAGTTTGGTAAATTTTTGAAAATATGAATTTTTGCTCAGTAGAATTTTTTTTGTCTACCGTTATGACATTTTTACACTTTTTATATTAAACTTATATATGCTTTATTTACATAATGCATTAAAAATAATATGGATATGTGATTGGATTGAGTAATAGCTGGTTAGTATTATTGTTATAATATTTTCATAATAATGTGTCTGTATAAAAGACAAGTAAAGACTAATTGGCTTATTGGTTGGAGACTGATTGACCTGTATATGATGGTGGGCCAACAGGCTTTTCTTTAAATACTATAATTTAATGTTATCATCTACTGATTCATGTGATATATATACTTATTGATAGTTATAAGAAAATAATTATTTTGACAATGGATAAAGAGTGACAACTCTGTTTACTGAGCCAACAATTTACTGATATTAATACAATACTGAAAAATACATTAATAGCTAGACTTCTTAATTATTTAATATTTCTACTAAAATGTATATTATTGAGTCATTATTCATATTACTACATATATTTATTATAATTGTATTGTTTTACTGCTCCTGTTAATGAACTATTACTAATATAAATACTGATATTATTTAATACTATTGAATCACTATACTGATATTGAGTATGTGATATATTAAGCACGTGATCTAAAATACTTAAATAGTATATGTACACTCTTATATGATTTTACTATATTAACATGATTTCAACAGTTTTTATTGATGTTTTGATTTGATGCTTTACACAATTTCTGTACTGATTGATATTATGGATACGATGATTTATTTATATAACTTATACTCATATTGGTTTCTTACTTTACTGGCTTTCATATGTTGTTTATAGATTCTGCTACTACTGTATATGAATTTTATTATTTTTACATTGATTCAATTATCATATGAATATAATTACTATGATTTGATTGTTGATATGCATATTGCTCATTTACCATGCTTTGAATTCAGTTGTATATTTTGGTGACTTATTAGGCTTTTTAGCTCATTATATATGGTTAAATGATTTCATATTAGGGCAAATAAGCATGAGTATGAGGCAGGTCAGTATTCATCAAGTTTTATTTTTTTATTTAGTTATTCTTTTATACTCAGGACATGAAATGTGACGCCCCAATATCTAACTTGGCAAGAATTTCAATCAATTCATTAAAACTAATTACCAGAGCTATCTATAACTTCAATCAAACAGTCTAGCAAAAATCTATAACATTTAAAACATCAATGTACAAGTCGATTCATACCTCAAAAGATCATATACAATACTCAGAAACTAAATCTCCTCTAATCTGCTGCTTCCACTTCCGCATCACAAAATTCCAAGAAGAATCTAAACAGATTTCGTCCATTTTTGGAGCCTCATACTGAAGAATTGTTAGGCATGGACTACATACATGCCTCGCGAGGACAAACGGTGGAGTAGATAGAGTGGAAAATTAATTATCCACACCTGATAATTTCTCCCTATTTTGAAACCCAGCTGTAACAACTGAAAACTGTTTGGTGCATATTGTAAGAAGAATTGATTATGTCAACATATTTACACGGAAATAAATTATTTCCAATCAAACCAAAGAATACAAAACCCTCTAATCCGCTGCTTCACATCCGCATCACAAAATCCCAATTTAAACCAGCTGAACAAAGGTCAGCAGCCTTCACAAAATAAAATCCAACTAGACAACGAATTCTTGACATAAATAAAATTAAAAAAAGAAAGAAAGAATACGAGCATGGAATAGCACTCACAGATCCGGGAGTGAAAGCATCAGTGTAGCTCTTGACGAGGGGCTTCGACATTTTTCCCCGCATGTACGGGTCGCAAGAGAGGTAGAGATTCTTGAGGAGAACGGCATTAGAGCCGGTCGGAACTTTGAGCTCGAGGTCGGAGGAGCCGAGAAGTAGGTCCTCCTCCTTTGGGTACCCTGTCACGTAGTCCTTGAGAGTGATCCGCTTGTTTTTGACCTTCTCTGTAGACATTTTTTCAAAGCCCTAAAATCTGCAGATTGTTTGAGAGAAGTAGAAGAAGACGATCGATACTGAGCTCGCAAAAGAAGTGCGAGGCTGCTTTATCATATTGTCGGAAAAAGCAGCCAAATCCCCTCAGCGTCAGGTTTGCGTCTTCACGATTATGTCGATTAAGGCGTGATAAACGTGCATTCATATTTTTTTAGGGATAGGAGTCAAAATGTCAAATATAATAAATAATAAAATTATTTAAACATATATTATTGTTATAAAAATGACTTGTATGTTTTTTCAGATTTAATTATAATCTTTTGTTTAGATTTTGTTTTTATTAGTTTTTTTTTTTTTGAAATATTTAGGTCAATTAAGATGAATTCACGCACACATCACATATGTAAGACTCGAACTCAAGACCTATAGGTTGGTGGCCAATACTCGCAATCAACATATAAAGATGAGAATTGGGTGCTTTTTTATTGGTTTCTAAAATAAACTTTTATTATTAATTGTTCATTCTTCCATCGAATCTGAATATCGAGCAAGGGCGGAACTGTTCATGGGTAAGGGGCCCCCCCCCCCCCCCAAAAAAAAATTCCCTTATAAAATTACGCAACTATTGGCTGAAATAATTTTTTTTGTTCACTGCCTCCAAAAAAATTATTAGAGAAGGGTAATTTAGTAACTTGATCCCATAAATTTGTTATTTAAAGATGAGAACTGGGTGCTTTTTTATTGGTTTCTAAAATAAACTTTTATTATTAATTGTTCATTCTTCCATCGAATCTGAATATCGAGCAAGGGCGGAACTGTTCATGAGTAAGGGTGTTAGAGCACAAAGATATAATTAAATAACAGGCATATTGTATTTACTTTCCCTGTAGCCTTATTTGTATGTGGCCGTGGGCCAAGTCTTTAAATAGACTAAACAGATGTACTGCTGAGATAAGACAATACAAAGTATTCTATTCATTTCCTCTTCTTCTCGACTCGTGTTCTGTTCTTGTTTCTGTTAATTTCTTCATGGTATCAGACAGGGCTTGAATCCCGGGATTTCATGGCTTCCTCCAACACTTCATCTCTCTTAGATACTACCGAGACGGCTTCCTCGGAGACTCCCGTTATTTCTTCCTCGCTCAAATTCCTTCTTTCCAACCTCAAGAACTTTGTGCAAAGCCCTCTCTCGGCGGACAACTACCCGCTTTGGCGCTCTCAAATCGTCAAGATCTGTCGTGCCAATGGGTTTGAATCCTTTCTTGATCCTCAAACTCCTATTCCGGACAAATATATTTCCAAACCAGACGGATCCACCGCTCCCAATCCTCGCCATCTGCAATGGCTTCTTACCGATCAGAACCTCTCGGCGGCGATTTGCTCTACAATATCCTCCTCCATTCTTCCGTATATTCTCAATCTTGAATCTACTTCGCTTATCTGGACCACTCTTGAGACTTGGTTTCAATCCACGAGTAGGTCCAAGGCCATTCAATTGAAAAACGAGCTTCACAACATATCTCTCAAGAATTCCTCAATGTCGCAATATCTCACCGACGTGAAGAATCTTGTTGATCAAATCGCCACTACTGGATCGAAAATTGATACATAGGACATTATCCTCTATATCCTTAATGGTCTTCCTAGCTCATATCAATCCTTCAAGACCTCTATCAGGACTATGACTACTCCTCTAAGTCTTGATCAACTCTATGCCTCACTGATTAGTGAAGAGATCCACGTTTCCACTAACGCTGCTAAAGGTCTCACATCCGAACATGCTCCGACGACTCTTTACTCCACCAGGGGTCGTGGCCGCAAAACAAGGGGTCGCTCATCTTCGTCAGCACAATCTCAACGGGAACCAACCAATGTTTCCATCTTCTGTCAAATCTGTCTCAAGCGTGGTCACGGTGCCCCTGACTGCTGGCACAGGTTGAACACTCAGTATGTACTAAGACCGCCAAGAATGCCCAATAAAGCTCTTCTTGCTAGTTCCCAGCCCGACTACAATGAATGGTATCTGGACTCAGGGGCCTCTTCCCACATGAAGAAATCCTTGGAGAATCTCTCCATCTCGTCTCCTTACAATGGCTCGGACAGCATCACGATTGGTGATGGGAGTTCGGTTAGCATCGCCAATTCCGGCAAGGGGCTGCTACCGACTACCTCTCGTAAGATCAAACTCTCTCACATTTTACATTCTCCTTCGTTACAATATAATCTTCTGTCTATTTCTAAACTCACGAAGGAAAACAATATTGCTATAATTTTTTACGCTGATGGTTTTATGTTTAAGGATTTGACGAACAACCAGATTATTCTCAAAGGACCGTGTCGTGAAGGATTATATCCTCTTCGGCCAGCTGCTGAAGTTTCTAATAAATCAGTGTTTTTTGCTAATAACTGCAGCACTACACCTTGGCATGCCAGATTGGGTCATCCCAACCAAACGACGATGGCACACATTGCTTCTTCTTCTCCCCATCTCAAGATGGGTGCTGTTAATGTTTCTTGTTCTTCTTGTAATAGTTCTAAAAGTCATAAGCTTTCTTTTGAACATTCCACTAACAGGAAACATAAGATTCTTGAATTACTGCATTCTGATGTGTGGGGTCCTGCACCCATTGCTTCTAATACCGGTTACATCTATTATGTTATTTTTGTAGATGATCATTCGCGCTTTACGTGGCTATTTCCGATGCATCACAAATCGGAAGTTTTACAAATTTTTATTAACTTCAAAAATAACATTGAAAATTATACTTCACACAGAATTAAATGTCTTCGTACAGATGGAGGTGGCGAATATCTCAATAATTCCTTCTCTCAGTTTCTTCAACAAAACGGAATATCTCATCAAGTCTCGTGTCCATACACTCCTGAGCAAAATGGGGTCGCGGAAAGAAAACACCGCCATATCATCGAGACCACGCGCACCCTTCTTCATCAAGCCTCGGTTCCCTATTCTTTCTGGCCAAATGCTGTACTTACCTCGGTTTACCTCATAAATCGCTTACCCTCCTCCAACACATTGCACAAATCCCCGTTTGAGCTTTTTCATAATCTTAAACCTGAATACGAACATCTTCGTACCTTTGGCTGCGAGTGTTTTCCGCTAATCCCTGCATCTCTACGTCATAAACTACAACCGACAGCTAACTCGTGTATCTTTCTTGGCTACTCCGACAAGCACAAGGGATACAAGTGCCTTCACAGACCTACCAACAAAATCATTATATCACGACATGTGAAGTTTAATGAATTCTCCTATCCGTTTCAATCCAAGACACTCATTCTGAAATCTGCACCTGAACACATACCAACCTTTCTCCTCATGCCCACTACCACTATTACTTCTCACAACTCTATCAAACAGAACCAAACTTTGCCCGCTGCCAAACCTGTGTCCACGGTCTCTGCTTCTATCACCACCAATTTGTCCTCTCAGGACCTTGTCACTCAGACCGATACCCCCATCATCAATTCAACGCCTAATGTTTCGGTTCATCCCATGCTTACGCGACAGAAGACAGGTAACTTAAAACCATGTGTACGCTTAAATCTTATTCATAATACCGCTGCTGCAGAACAGACGTCTGACCCAACGACATTCAAAGAAGCCAATAAACATTCAGTATGGCGCACGACAATGGCTTCAGAATTCTTTGCCTTACAGAAACAAGGCACATGGAGCCTAGTTTCCCCTCCGTCAAACTGCTCTATCATTGGTTGCAAGTGGACATATCGCACAAAGTTTCATGCGGATGGTTCCATTGCTAAGCACAAGGCAAGATTAGTGGCACAAGGCAATCATCAAGAGTATGGAATCGACTACACCGAGACTTTCAGTCCAGTAGCAAAATTACCGACGATAAGCATACTCTTGGCCGTAGCTATACACCACAATTGGCAGGTTCAACAGTTAGATGTGGCAAATGCGTTCTTACACGAAAAGCTCTCCGAAACCGTGTACATGGCTCAACCGAAGAGCTTTGAAGATTCCACGCATCCGGAACATGTATGCCTTCTACACAAAGCGATCTACGGTCTAAAACAGGCTCCGAGACAATGGTACAATACGTTCACCTCACATTTGGTATCCATTGGTTTCAACCATAGTGCTTCAGATCCATCGCTTCTCTCCTATACCAAACAAAATACGAGAATTTTCCTACTCATCTATGTGGACGACATCCTCATCACGGGAAATAACAATGAGGCTATACGTGAGATTCTTACAAACCTCAGCAAACATTTTGACATGAAACACCTTGGCGTCGCTCACTCCTTCCTGGGCATACAAATTTCAAGCACCAATCAATGCTACTTTCTGTCACAGCAACCATATGCGAAGTCTATACTCACAATGGTTGGGCTCTTACAATGCAACGCTCTCTCTAATCCTAACTGTACTAAACTTCCAAAAACTATTCCAGACGATCCTATACTCGCTGCTCCAGAGACATACAGAAAAATTGTAGGATGTCTTCAATATCTGACTTTAACACAGCCGGATATCTCTTACAGTGTCAACACGCTCTCTCAACACATGCATCAACCGGAGTCTCAACATGCATATCTCCTAAAAAGACTACTCAGATACATAAAAGGTACGTTAGACTACGGCATACCCATTACAAAATCTAATTTGTGCTTAAAATCTTTTTCAGATGCGGATTGGGCAAGCGATCCTACCTCCAGGAAATCCATATCTGGTTACTGTTCGTTCCTAGGTGACTCGCTCATATCATGGACAGTCAAGAAGCAAGTCACTGTGGCACGCTCGTCTACCGAATCCGAGTATAGAGCATTGGCGGCATTAGTAGCTGACGTTATTTGGCTTCAGCGGGTTCTCCTAGATTTCGGCATCCAGCAAGAGCATCCAACCAAAATATTCTGTGACAATACCTCAGCCATAGCCTTGGCAAACAACCCGGTGTTCCACGCACGTACGAAACATATAGAAATCGATCACCGATTCGTACGTGATCACATCCAGCAACAACACATTCAACTCCTACCAATCAGTACACATGATCAAACCGCAGACATTCTCACTAAACCGCTCTCAACACAGCGTTTCCAACAACTTCGATTCAAACTAAGTGTCATTCAAGACCCTTCAGTTTGCAGGGGGCTGTTAGAGCACAAAGACATAATTAAATAAAATGCATATTGTATTTACTTATTCCTGTAGCCTTACTAGTATGTGGCCGTGGGCCAAGTCTTTAAATAGACTAAACAGATGTACTGCAGAGGAGATAACACGAATCATTCTATTCATTTTCTCTTCTTCTCTGCTTATGCTTGGTTCTTGTTTCTGTTAATTTCTTCAGTCTGTTGGAAATAACTACCGGTCCTCTCTCTCTCTCTATCATTATGAGAGTTCGTTTATTCCATAGAGAATTAACTCATGAAAGAAGAAAGTGAAAGGAAAATGGAAGAGATACCATAGCTCGAAATTCAACGAATTCAACCTGAATCAATGTATGTTTTCTTCTGATTAAAATTTTGTGAAAATCATCTTGTTCAAGATCTTGTGGATTTAAGTCTTATGTAAATTCATGCTTCATTTCAATTTATTTTAAATAATTTATGATGTGAGTTCTTGCAAGAGTTAGAGAACATATTTTGCATGTTTTGAGTTCTTGTAAGAGTTAGAAAACTAATTTTTACATGTTGCGAGTTCTTGCAGGAGTTTAAGAAATTGAACCTTACAACCTTTTTATCATTAAACCTCCTTATAAATCCCTTGCAACTTTGCCTTACCTACCCTACAACTTCAAATTCTACTATAATATATCTTAGATGTTATTTCGTATAAAATATTTATAATTTATGTGTATTCTTAATATAATGTAAAACAAACTCAATGTATTTTAAATAATTCTTAGTGTTTGATTTGTTGTAAAATAGTTTTAGGATATTACCTTTAAGCTAGACATACATGAGCAATGAGGTTGCATCACATACCCCAATGTATTTGAAAGTCATTCAAATTAAGAAAATTCCAAATAATAAAAAAATTGAGGTGATTGATGTATTTAAAATTATAAAAGTAATATAAATTTATTTTACTCTCAATCAAACACAACAACAACAACAAACATTTATCCCGCAACGTGGGTTAATTACATGAATCATTTTTATCCATTGTGTTATATTAAAAGTCAAATTCTCATTTAAATCTAATAAAAATATTATTTCTAATATTTCTTAATCAAGTCTTTTTAGGTCTATCTCTGTCTTTCTTAATAAAAGTGAAATATGCACATCTACTATCATAACTGAGTATTCGGAAGGCCAATGCTTTATGTGTCCAAACCATTTAAGGTGGCTTACTTTAATCTTATCTGCTAATGGAGCCACGCCAACTTTTTCACGTATTTACTAATTTTACATTCTGTCTCTAAGAATGGGCGAATTATTACGTCGGTCACCGGACGTCCGAACATCCAATCTAGACGCGCCACATCACCCAAATACACCAGGATCCGATGTATTTGGATGATATGACACGTCTGAATTGGTGTCCAAATAATTTCCGAATAAATCCGGACACAGAACATAATAATTTTTACTAAGAATGAGGCCACTCGTCCCCTTGAACATCTTCAGCACATGCAAGGGAATGGCATCCTCATTCCTCAGGAAGATCGAAAAGGCGCACCATCTACCATCCACTGTGAAATCAAATGAAGAGAAAATTTCCACGTGGACAAACGCACTTCTTCCAAATTCCCTTATCACCCATAAACTAGGAAATCCAAAACAGGACCAGAACTGATTTGGCTTCTCTCTTGTTCCACGCTCTTCGCTTGCCTTCGTTTTTCCACTCTCCACTTTCTCCTTCGAATCCCATGCTGCATGGCATTCCCACCTCCCACTACAGCCCACCCAATTCCTCCTCCTCCTCTTCCCATAACACTGCCCTCTTCTCCGCCATGAGATCTCCATCTCCATGCCTCTCATGCTCCCCTCTCCTCTCCCCCCCTTCTTGCTCCTCCCTTATCTCCTCCTTCAGCCCTACAAAACGTTTTCCGGTGCTCCGCCCGCTCTCCTCACTCCGTGAGACAAAGAAGGTAACCTTACGCAAGGTCTCTACAAATGTTCCTCAGAACCTACGGTTCGATAACAGGAAGGGGCGGGGGGAAGGCAGTAACGCCTCCGATGATGGTGAGGGCGGCCTGACCGGGGAGAACGCCCTCAAAGGAACGATCATCGCTGGCCTCCTGCTCGTTGTTGTTGTCGGTGGGTTTGGCACGGCCGGGTACTTCTTTAAGGACCAAATCAATGCGTTCCTCACCCAGTTCTCCAGTTTTATTGATGGTAATTTTCATTGGTGAATTGACCTTACATTGATTTGTACAATTCTGGAATTTCGAACAATTGGGTTGGATTGCCGTTAAGTCACTTAGAGAAATTTGGAATGTGGGTTGGTGAAAAAGTTTGGATGGTTATTTTTGGAATTGTCGACTCATTGCTATTTTTCTTGGAAATTGCCTTTTTTTTCTGTTATGGAGCCTGAATGACTGCAGGCTGCGCCTTGATTAACAAGGAACTTGTGATTTTGTTCATATAATCTCATTGTTTCATGTTTGTCCCTTTTTTTGATGTTCATTCAATGCAAAAAATTAACTTGGCTTTTCCGTCTGTTATTCAAAATGAGGTTGGTTGTTGCATGACACCTTTATTCGACTAATCTTCTTGATAAAATGCAACTCAATGGGAGTGATTTGATGGTTTCACAGGAGACAGAATATTGAGATGTCATTCTTTGTCACTCAAGCATTCTATTTCAATAAAATCACATAAGTAACTCGCCTATCAACTGCTCCAATGGCCATTCATAGGGTAAATGAGTGGAGTCTAGACAGATTCCTAATGGGCCTTTTTCGGAGTTAAAATACTAGATAGAAAAGACTGAAACATCATTTCCTCAGTTGCTCTTGTAGGTTTATGAATTATTTCTAGCAGTATCAGTTTCTAAGTCAAGTAGTGCTAATGTTCTTTTATGTCCATGAGGTGAAACACTGAAAATACATGAAACAAAATGGCAAGCTGCATGCAGAAAACTTGTTGCATGACTTCTTACCTTTTTGATTCCTATTCTTCTAAATAAAGAAAATACCAGATTACAACTTGAGTAGAAACAATTGAGTACTGATTCATATACATTTGATCTCAAAATTTTTATCCGTGTCTCATTTAACCTTCATTAATTACTCCTAAAAAACTTTTTGCTGCATGTCTGTGGGTGCATTGTAGTTGTACTTCTGTGGACGGGGGCTAGGATTAGGTGTTTAATGGGGATTAATAGATTTAGGAACTTTTAGTGTAGTATAATACCTTTTTGTTGGAAACTTTTCTTAGGGTTAACTTCTAAGCTAGAAGTTCTAACTAAATGGGTTGTTGTGATGAAACAAGATACTCTATAAGTTTTCTTCTCCAATTTGTGAGATTAATAGTGGCCTTGGAAGTGTAATAAGGGAATAAGAGATTTATTTAGAGTAAGAATGGAAGCTTGAGATGCCCCCTCTCTCCGCCATTTCACAGGCATAATAGAATATTTGTGTTAGTGACACTTGTGGTGGCATACCATTATAATAGCGGTGACAAAGAATTACAACAACTTTTTTTCTTTTTTGGTGAGCAAGATGGGAGGGCCTATGAATGAAGGACCTTGTATGGGTGGGGAGATTAGAGTTTAGTTTATCCATTTAACTAGACTATGTGTCTATTTGGGTAACTTTTTCAAAGCTTTGCTTTTCAGACTAATGCTGAATATCTGTTTGGCTATTGTTTTCTGGTTGCTTTTTAAAAATTTTTGTGATGGAAAGTTGTGTTATAGAATCAAATTTGTTAGTGTGGTAGCTGGAAGAAAGCTATTGTTTGACTTATTATTTTTCTTCTTTTTTTTCTTCAAAAAAATCCAAACCATAGCAATTTTGAAAAAAAATTATTTTATCCATAACAACTTTGTAACCACATTTACAAAAGCTACAGCCATTCCAAACAGTCCCTAAGTTTGATTTGAGTTGTTGGTTTGCCACTTTTGGATAAAATTCAGAACTTTAGATCATCTATTTATAATGTACATGAACTACACATAAATTCTTATATATATATATATAATCACACACACAAGAAATTCTTTTGTAATGTATTATCAACAGCTTAAAATGCCTCAAGCTTTAGAACAGCTTTCACAAGTTCATAAAGAAATTATTGTTGAGATTTGCACTATAAGCTTTTGGAACTGGAAAATTCATAATATAGCCTTACCATATATTGGTGAATTTGATGAAAAGAACATTCCTATGTTGGTTAGACTTTTTGAAATGAATAAAGATTATGTTGATCTCTGTAAACATGAGATAAATGACCTTCTACAAAAGGCAATTATTAGAATCCATCATAGCAATGCATCAAGGAAACATCAAATCAAATCTATCAAAAACAATACGAAAGAGGACATCTACCCTATATGTTGGCAATAATGAAGAAGAACTAATGAAGGAGAAGGAAAAAAGAGAAAGCTTGAACTCACTATTGAAGGAAGGACTTGTTGTTGGTAGCTGTTGCGAAAAAGGAGCGAGGAGGGAGGATATATGCGACGGCTATGAGGAAGAAAATAGAAGAATAAGCGATGCCCTAGCTTCCTATTCAGTTTAAATGGTGAGAGGGAAGGGTGGGAGCTGGAAAAAATAGAACAAGCTGGGATGAATCGCGTGATTTATGCGATTGGAGAGAAAGACGAGGCGCGAAACGGTGGCCGCTATGCGGTTGGTCGCGATCTGTGCTAAGGAGCGGGAGGAGGGTCGGTTTGTGCGGCTCTGACTCAACAAATGAAAATGCCTGGACCAGCCAGTCTAGGCTTAAATATTACATTCAGTAAGGCTTATACATCAATGCTAATTAGGTTCTTTAGTAGTGGGTGCCTTCTGTACTAATACACCCTTTTGAAATACAAAATTTTGATCTTTTAGAGTCCCTTGACTCAACCGGTTTAAGTGGTTTAGTGCAAGGTTTAAAATTGCATAAATTAGCTTTGAGGCATTTTTCGTCCGTGAGGCGAGGCGTAAGCCTCACGGACGAAGAATTGCGTAAATAAGAATTTAAGGGTTTTAGCAGGTAAATAATAGTAAGATTCTATCATACAATAAACACATCTAAATGACAAATGAAATTAGTGGAAAGTAAGAAAATAGATGTAATAAAATCATGTTCCAAAGTATAGAACCACAAAATATTAGTCTATTAAAACTCCCAAAGCAAATAAGAAATAACATATAAAATCCAATCATGTCCCATCACTAAATTTTGCTCATGTTGTAAATGTTGCTACTGTTGTAAATGTTTGACCGTCGTACTCTTTTTCATATAAACTATAATTTCCTCATTCACGTTATCCAGAACATTCGCACAAGGTGCTAAATTTTTATGTGAGCCAAATAAGTGTTCCTTCATGCGAGTTACTTATCCCTTCACTACCTTATCACAAAAATTGCATTTTAAATACACATTTCTTCTCGCCGCCTCCTACATCAACTTGCACACTATATTTCCAAGAAGGGTCACGCCGCAATGACTTATTTGCCTTTTTGTTGCCTCTAACCATATTTCCTAATGCAAAAATTCGAAAACAAACAAAAAATCTCAAAGAATAAAAAACCATAAATTTTCTTTCACTTGAAAAATCTTTCGTTGAACTAAAAAAAGTTACCTAAAATCGATTGTGGACTCCTAGAGGGCTGCCAGACACTTCAAGATCGCCGGAGTGAGGCGGCGCCGGCGAGAGAGGCGGTGGGAAGGGAGGCCGAGCGGCGTGCAAAAGAGCTTGGGGCGTGCGGCTTTTTTTTTTGCTCGGGTTTGGTTATGGCTGATAGGAGAGGGGAGGAAATAAGTCTTATTTCATTTATACTTAAGTGAGTGGGTCCCGGTTATTAGAGGCGTTCGCCTCACACTGAATTGCGCAATTCAGCCTCAAAGGCGCCTCATACTTAACGAGGCGTACGCCTCATGAAGACCCAAAAAAGCTTAAGCATTGAGGCGATTTTGCCCAGAATTGTACAGAGGCGCGCCTTTGATTGCGCAATTTTAAACTATGGTTCAGTGAACTCTTTTGAGCTGAAATCAGTAGCTAATATATACGATGCTTTATTCATCCTCCTCTCACTTTCCATTATTTCTGATTCCGTAGAGAATCAATGACCCTTGCTCTTCTTTGGCAGGAAATCTTAATTTCTTGATCATTCACGATCAGTGGAGAAATCAATTCGTTTAGTGGTAAACGAAGGGTTGTATGAGTAGACTCTCATGCTTGTGATGTAATTGTTTGCTATAAAATCATCCATTGCGCAGAGCCTTGATCCGATCTATTGATGTGGTTTCCTTATTTTGATGCTATCAATAAAGTTGTCTTCTTTCCATGCTAGATATATTTCATCTCAAATATTCTCTCCTTGAGCTTGGATATAATATTAGTTTGCTGACTTACTGTACCTGTAACCTTTGGCATTTGATTTATAGAATAACTTTTGGAAATTCGCACATTGGATGAATATGAATTATTCTTCTTTTTTTCCTACTTCCAGTTGTATTCTATTGTATTCATTTGTCAAATTTAACCCCTGAAAGTTCTTTTATTTTATTTTGTTAGGTATTGGCCCTACCGGATATGCTTTATTTGTGGCTGTATATGCTGGATTGGAGGTAAATAATAACGTCAAAGCAATTCTATATTTTATACCTTCATAAGAATAATTTAATTTGTTGTTGACTATATTTTAAGTAGTAAGGATTAAGAAATTATTGTTGAGATTTGTACTATAAGCTTTTGGAACTGGAGAATTCATAGTATAGCCTTACCATAGATTGGTGGATTTGATGAAAAGAACATTCCTATGAAGGTTAGACTTTCTGAAATGAATAAAGATTATGTTGATCTCTGTAAACATGAGATAAATGATATTCTACAAAAGGCAATTATTAGAATCCATCATAGCAATGCATCAAGGCAACATCAAATCAAATATAGGAAAAACAATACGAAAGAGGACATCTACCCTATATGTTGGCAATAAAGAAGAAGAACTAACGAACAAGGAAAAAAGAGAAAGCTTGAACTCACTATTGAAGGAAGGACTTGTTGTTGGTAGCTGTTGCGAAAAAGGAGCGAGTAGGGAGGATATTGGCGACGGCTACGAGGAAGAAAATAGAAGAATAAGTGATGCCCTAGCTTCTTATTCAGTTTAAATGGTGAGAGGGAAGGGTGGGAGCTGGAAAAAATCGAACGAGCTGGGATGAATCGCGTGATTTATGCGATTGGAGAGAAAGATGAGGCGTGAAACGGTGGCCGCTATGCGGTTGGTCGCGATCTGTGCGAAGGAGTGGGAGGGTCGGTTTGTGCGGCTCTGACTCAACAAATGAAAATGCCTGGAACAGCTAGTCCAGGCTTTAAATATTACATTCAGTAAGGCTTATACATCAATCCTAATTAGGTTCTTTAGTAGAGGGTGCCTTCTGTACTAATACACCCTTTTGAAATACAAAAATTTGATCTTTTAGAGTCCCTTGACTCAACCGATTTAAGTGGTTTAGTGCAAGGTTTAAAATTGCGTAAATAAGCCTCGAGGCGTTTTTCGTCTGTGAAGCAAGGCGTAAGTCTCACGGACGAAGAATTGCGTAAATGAGAATTTAAGGGTTTTAGCAGATAAATAATAATAAGATTCTATCATACAATAAAAACATCTAAATGACAAATGAAATTAGTGGAAAGTAAGAAAATAGATGTAATAAAATCATGTTCCAAAGTACAGAACCACAAAATATTAGTCTATCAAAACTCCCAAATTACAAATAAGAAAAAACATATAAAATCCAATCATGTCCCATCACTAAATTTTGCTCCTGTTGTAAATGTTGCTCCTGTTATAAATGTTTGGCCGTCGTAATCATTTTCATATAAGCTGTAATTTCCTCATTCACGTTATCCAGAACATTCACACAAGGTGCTACATTTTTATGTGAGCCAAATAAGTATTCCTTCATGCGAGTTACTCCTCCCTTTACCACCTTATAGCAAAAATTGTATTTTAAATACACATATGTCTTCTCGCCGCCTCCTACATCAACTTGCACACTATATTTCCAAGAAGGGTCACGCCGCAATGACGTATTTGCCTTTTCCTTGCCTCTAACCATATTTCCTAATGCAAAAATCCGAAAACAAACAAAAAATCTCAGAAAATAAAAAAACCTAGATTTTCTTTCACTTGAAAAATCTTTCGTCGAACTAAAAAAATTACCTAAAATCAGTTGTGGACTCCTCCTAGAGGGCGGCCGGACACTTCAAGATCGCCGGAGTGAGGCGGCGCCGGCGGGAGAGGCAGCGGGAAGGGAGGCCAAGCGGCATGCGAAAGAGCTTGGGGCGTGCGTCTTTTTTTCTGCTCGGGTTCGGGTATGGCTGATAGGAGAGGGGAGGAAATAAGTCTTATTTCATTTAGACTTAAGTGAGTGGGTCCCGGTTATTAGAGGCGTGCGCCTCACACTGAATTGCGCAATTCAGCCTCAGAGGCGCGCCTCACAGTGAACGAGGCGTACGCCTCATGAAGACCCGAAAAAGCTTAAGCAACGAGGCAATTTTGCCCAGAATTGTGCGGAGGCGAGCCTCGGATTGCGCAATTTTAAACTATGGTTCAGTGAACTCTTTTGAGCTGAAATCAATAGCTAATATATACGATGCTTTATTCATCCTCCTCTCACTTTCCATTATTTCTGATTCCGTAGAGAATCAATGACTCTTGCTCTTCTTTGGCAGGAAATCTTAATTTCTTGATCATTCACGATGAGTGGAGAAATCAGTTCGTTTAGTGGTAAACGAAGGGTTGTATGAATAGACTCTCATGCTTGTGATGTAATTGTGATAGGTACCACTTGAATATTTCAAGTGATTCCTATCGAATCTAAGCCAAATCACAAGTAACCCGCTGTTTTCTATGGGAAAACAGCCACCAAACACAAAAACAGCGAACCAACGTGAAGAAAACTGAGAGAAATTGTTGTAGATTGCAAAAAAAATAACGAACCGATACAATGATCCTCTATTCGAGAGGAGGATCCACTCTCCCGATGCTCTCTAGATGAAAATCTAGAGCCCCACGACCTCCCCCCGTAGCAATTCTCAAGCACACAAGCAATAATCAAGATAAAACCTAAAACCTAGGTTAATTCCCTCTTAATACAATCTAATTCAAAACAAAAGCAAAAGGACATCGCTACCCTTCATTCTCCCTCCAAAATCACTTAAAATTTGTTTGAATTGCTAGTGGACCCCACCCCCAAGCCCCCCCTGTTTCTTCCGCCTGGAGCAGACCCGGACCTGCTGGGCCGGTCCATGTTGGGCCGGTCCAGGTTGGACCGGCCTAACATTATCTCCTCCAAGGCCATGAATTTCCCTTCCACATTCTCGCTCAATGTCGCCATCTTCTCCTCCAGATTCGATTTAAATTGACCCATCTCGATCTCCAAGACTTCCACCCGCTTAGATGCCATGGAAACCAAAGAGATGCCTCCGGATCCACTGGAAAACGACAATTTTTCACCAAGTTTTCCCTTCCAATCGGCAAAAATCTGCAGCGAAGCAGTGGAAAAAAAAAAAAAAAAGCCCTCCACCGCCAGGATCTCGCTCTGATACCAATTTGATAGGTACCACTTGAATATTTCAAGTGATTCCTATCGAATCTAAGCCAAATCACAAGTAACCCGCTGTTTTCTATGGGAAAACAGCCACCAAACACAAAAACAGCGAACCAACGTGAAGAAAACTGAGAGAAATTGTTGTAGATTGCAAAAAAAATAACGAACCGATACAATGATCCTCTATTCGAGAGGAGGATCCACTCTCCCGATGCTCTCTAGATGAAAATCTAGAGCCCCACGACCTCCCCCCGTAGCAATTCTCAAGCACACAAGCAATAATCAAGATAAAACCTAAAACCTAGGTTAATTCCCTCTTAATACAATCTAATTCAAAACAAAAGCAAAAGGACATCGCTACCCTTCATTCTCCCTCCAAAATCACTTAAATTTTGTTTGAATTGCTAGTGGACCCCTACCCCCAAGCCCCCCTGTTTGTTCCGCCTGCTGTGCGTCCCGCTTCTGCCTGGAGAAGACCTGGACCTGTTGGGCCGGTCTAAGTTACCTGGACCGGCCTAACAAATTGTTTGCCATAAAATCATCCATTGCGCAGAGCCTTGATCTGATCTATTATGTGGTTTCCTTATTTTGATGCTATCAATGAAGTTGTCTTCTTTCCATGCTAGATATATGTCATCTCAAATATTCTCTCCTAGAGCTTGGATATAATATTAATATTAGTTTGCTGACTTACTGTACCTGTAACCTTTGGCATTTGATTTATAGAATAGCTTTTGGAAATTCGCACATTGGTTGAATATGAATTATTCTTCTTTTTTTCCTACTTCCAGTTGTATTCTATTGTATTCACTTGTCAAATTTAACCCCTGAAAGTTCTTTTATTTTATATTGTTAGGTATTGGCCCTACCGGATATGCTTTATTTGTGGCTGTATATGCTGGATTGGAGGTAAATAATGACGTCAAAGCAATTCTATATTTTATACCTTCATAAGAATAATTTAATTTGTTGTTGACTATATTTTAAGTAGTAAGGATTAGGAATTTTGAATATAGAAGCCTAGCTTGAGAGACTTTGATTAAAATTTGGTGAAATTAAATAGTTAAACCTGAAACAATTAGTTTTGTTTCTATCTGGTCCCTCATATATCCACACTGTTTAATTGTGACTGGTTGGTAATCTAAAATAAATTAAGACTACTTTCTTCTATTTCTTATTTCATTGATTATTCTTTTGTCTAAATAACAATTTATTCAGTATATGGCGAGTAAAAGCACCTGATCTAATATTGAAACCAGCGTCTCTGCATAAAATTAGCCATCCAATTACAAATTGAAATATAATTAGAATCATACAAAAAGTTAGAGAACTACAAACAATATCTATCACAAGGCCTCGTACCTCGGAGATCGCTTAATTTTCTCTTAGGGGTGTTAATGAGTCGGGTGGCAGTTGGTTTTTTAACCATTTTATTTCATGCTTTACATTTGCAATTTGTATGGCTTTATACTAGCTAAGATAGGAACACCTTCTGCACAGTGAAATATTTCCCTTATCATTTTAATCCTTATGTACTAACGTATAGTAGTTATTCATGATGTTATAGATTCTTGCGATTCCGGCCATCC
Source organism: Dendrobium catenatum (assembly GCF_001605985.2). Lineage (NCBI taxonomy): Eukaryota > Viridiplantae > Streptophyta > Magnoliopsida > Asparagales > Orchidaceae > Dendrobium > Dendrobium catenatum. The sequence goes on from NW_021318768.1 coordinate 277,811, forward strand.
CATTAACTATGTCAGCTGGTCTTTTATTTGGAACCTTAACTGGCACCATCATAGTGTCTATCAGTGGAACAGTAAGTTTACTTGATATATCTATGCCATCAGTTTAGTTGCATTTTAACTGCCAGCTTCATGCCCCTCGGTTACATGTATGCTTATTCTAGGTTGCTGCTGCTGTTGCCTTCCTTATTGCTCGATATTTTGCTCGTGAAAGGATTCTTAAGTTGGTTGAAGGGAATAAAAAGTTTCTTGCAATTGACAAGGCAATTGGCGAAAATGGATTTCGTGTTGTAACTCTTTTACGTTTGAGCCCATTACTCCCATTCTCTATTGGAAACTATCTATATGGTTTGACTTCAGTGAAGTTTTTTCCTTATGTGCTGGGAAGGCAAGTTATGCATTTCTTGCACATCTTTCAGCTAAATTTGCTGCCATTTTGTAATTTTAATAATGCTATTGACCTTAATGTGGAATTTTTTGTGACATAATTAGGTTCTTTAAAAATAAATGCTCTGTTGTAATTTTTTTGCACTATTAGTTGTAAGTGATAACTAGAATTATTGCAAAGATAATGTAGGCATGAAATAACCCTGCTCCACTTGCTTGCGATTAATGAACTGCCCCATGGAATACAAATTACAGTAGTCTTATTTGTAGGCCAAGCTTATGTTAAAATGATTGAAATCTTGAGTTTTAATTTCCCTCCCTTGCTCAATCTGGCTGATGTCGTCAGAAATGGGAGGAATTCCAAATTGAGAGAAGCACAAATAATTAATTCTCAGCCTTACATGTTAACTTGGACTTACTAAACGAATTTATCCAGCAAGCACAACCGTTGCATTTGCTTTATCTGAAAAATTTCCACTCAGTTACAGCAACTATTCATGCATCAACTGATATATTCTCATTTCTTGGTTCATAACACTATCACTGTAGTTCTAATGGTTACAATAATTCTATCTGTATTCTAGTTTGTGCCTGACTTTTTGCCAACATAAGTATTTTGGATAAATTTTTTTAATGTACTACAATATGCAAAACTAACGTTACTTTCTTGATGCATGGTTGGCAGTTGGCTGGGGATGCTTCCTGGAACTTGGGCTTACGTGAGTGCTGGAGCATTTGGACGTGCGATAATCGTAAGCTGTTTTTGGCCTGAAATAGTAATACAAGGAGATTTGCTTGATATTGTGATATTTAAGGGCGATGTCACAATGTAACACCTTTTTCCTGATAGCTTAAGGCTTCGTTTGGGACGGCTTTTTTATTGCTTTCTAAAACAGAGTTTTAGTACAAAAATAAAAAATTTTGTACTAAAACTCCGATTTAGAAAGCAGTAAAAAAGCCGTCCCAAATGAAGCCTAAGTCTTCGTTGTTACAAAAATTTCTGATTCAAAATTTTTTTGAGAAATTTGTACTAAAAAGTCGTTTGATAAAGCAGTAAAAAAACTGTCACAAATGAAGCCTAAGTTTTTCAGATTTCTATTAATTTATTCAAGTGAAACAAAGTCTCAATATTTTTTCGTTGGCATTATGAAATATAAGTCTAATTAGTTGTAGGAGTAAGAGGACTCGTTAGAAGTGATTTTAGGTTCCAAAAGTTCGTTTCAAATTGTCAGATTTAATCATTTTTTACGTTGAAATCCAATATTTTTGCACACGGTTTTTTTTTTGTTTATATATGGCTTTTATTTCTGATGGTTCGGCAGTCTGAATGGAAGGGGAAATGAGAAGTTTATGTTCATGTACAAGGAAATCTGAGAGAATCTCAGAAGTAGTTGCAATGCATGATAGAATTTACCAATTTTTATACCAATAGTCAATCATAAAACTTGCAAACCTTTACCACTCCACACAAATTTTGCTCTCATTGTTTGATGTGAGGGGGCTTACCCTGGTTTCTCTTATACGGAACTAGAAAGTTTTTCATCTCCAGAGACTTCCTAATGTCATATACCAGCCAAACACTTGGATTCGTTCACTTCGTCCACTTCCCCTTCAAGGTGCCACTTGCAGAACAAATAAGCCCTCTAGTGAACTTTTATATTATCTTTTGTGTTCATGCTACTTCCTTCCTATAGCTAAACTAGGCCATCTGATTCCATATTGCTAACTTGGGTCCTTAAGATCTTTTCATAATTAAGGCTCAATAATCTGACTAACGTCTTTGCCTTCTCATTTCCTGCAGCAAGATGAATCAGATATCGGCATTCCTGGAGGAAGCAACCAATTTTTAACTCTTGGACTTGGCCTTCTAGCTACAGCACTTGCAGCTGCTTATGTTACCAGATTGGCGAAGGTAATACATATTTTGTGAATGCATCATCCATTTGCCAATCCACCTGATGAAGTGTTACTTTGCTGTCTTCAATTTCTAAATTCATGCGTGGAGTATACTACAGCTTGGGCCTTTAGATGTAGTGCTTGCTGGTTGTGGTACAGATTCTTGATATTGGGTCCCTGGTATAAATTTACTTCTCTTTGGGAGCCCGACGTTAACTTAGATGTTTTCCGTAGTAAAACAGTGTTCTACTAAATGTTTATGAAGCACCCTTGAAGACAGTGAGTATTAGTACTTGAAAATTTTCTTTTCATATTCCTCTAGCTTTTGTTTTTGTAACAACTCACAGTATCCCTTAAAAGTACTGGAAGTAGTACTAACATAAACATAACATTTTCATCAATCAATCATATGATACTTTTGAACATTTTAAAAATTTTATAAATGATCCAACAGTTTTCATTCATCACATTAACGGAAGTACATAATAATTTTAAAACTTCAATAAGACATACTTACAGAGTCACTACTGAATCCAAAATAAAAACTCACTGGAATATCTACATACCTCAGATGTAGACTTACAAACAGAGATAAATGTTAACATATAAAATTGAAATACTTGCAACTTAATCCTCTTCGACATTTTTTTTTTCTTTTTTCCTGTAACAACAGTCAGTAAGAAAGATACTGGTGAGCTGAGGCTCAATAAGCTACGCAAATTAAATAACAATTAAAATATAATATTTAATAAATTACAATATTGAAATCATCATTGAATTAATTTATCATTATTTGTAAAACATCATAAAATCATATTTGACATATCATTTATTTCATTTGACGTAGATACTGAATATTCATTTTAGTCTTTAAAAGATTTGGCTATACTTTCATAAACATATTCAATGGAGCTCATGTAAACCTGACATTATCGCCATTAAATTACATAGAGATCCCTTTTGCCTTTTTTAGTGATCCTTTTTTGCCCCACCTGCTATGCAGGTCTCATGTCTTTGGGGTCCCTTTTCCCCTATTTACAATGAAGTGCCATATGTAGGGACCCTTTTGCCCTATCTGCAATTGTAAATTGTACATCATTTTATAACCAAAATTTTACTTAAATAAATATTCATTAAACTTTCTAGTATTCATAAGTCATACTTGAGTTGTTGCATACTTTCATAATCATTTATGTTATCATCTATATACAATTAATATGCATACAATAGGCAAGGAAATTGACATCTTTCCAAAACATTATCAAATAGGAAAACATTTAGATTAACATATTAAAGCTTATTTTAAACTCACATGATTAAATTATGTACATGATTGTTCATACTTGAAAACTTGGATGTAAAAATCCTTTATATATATTAAACAAATATAATACCCTTTTACTTTAATGCATTCAAATTAATCTCCATGCTTATAAATGAAAGTCATTATATTTGAAATATAATTGCATTACTTACCTCCTTGCTGAGGTCTATGATGCACCGACACTTCTCCTCAAAGAGGCGTGTAGTGTCCGACACCGTATCCGACACGACACTCATCTGACACTCCTCCAACATGTGTCGGACACGCCGAAAACTTGTCCGATTAAAAAATATTAAATACAAATTAGACACGCGTGTCCGACACGCATATTTTAAATATTTTATGATTTTTTTAAATATAATTTATTGTATTTGGCGGGATTTAATCTAAATTTTTTATTTCCTATCCACAACATCAAATCAACGTCCGCACTTAATACTTAATCATAGAATATTCTCATTTTCATTTCTTTTTGGCAGTGAAGGTATTTTCATATCCTCTATCGATGACTGATAAACGACATCGAATTCTGACTCTCGACATCCTAATACTAATCATTTTAAGCACAAATTCTAGTTAAATGACTTATTATTTTCAAATTATTTTTAAAATTATACTTATTTAATTTTTATACACTATTTTTTAAATATAAAAACTATAATACCGTGTCCAACCGTGTCAATGTCCTATATTTTCAATAACTGACGTGTTCCGTATTCGTGTCATGTCGTATCTATGTTGCCGTGTCCGTGTCTGTGCATCATAGGCTGAGGTGCCTCCTCCAATCCTCTATTTTGAACTTTTTTACTATTGTAAGTCACTTTGAAGCTTTATCTTTGCATATAATCAATGACACCTATGACACGATAAGAAACATCTTTAAAGACTTTCCCTACTATTTAGAAATCCATACAACAACTATGCATATTCCCAAAATTGATTACATTGATTTCCTCTCTACATATATCCAAAGAATCCTCCTTTATTCTACTATTTATTCTTCTTATTCTTCCTCACTGTTTCCTCAAAGCAATTGCTCATTCACAGCAACTATTTTTTCTTTTTCTTTCTTCCTCCATTCTTAAATTTTTTTCTCTTAATCTTCCTTTGCTGAAATCAACTCTTCTCTCACAGCAAATCACTCAAAACAGTAACTCTCTTCTAGCAAATCCCATCCCATGGTCTATTTCTCAATTTCACACAAGCCGTAGGTTTTCATATTTCTGTTCCTAGACTCATCTGCCTCTTAGTGAGCCAAATCCAGAATATTTTCTCTCACCTGATCTCAATCAAGTTCCCACTTCTACAACAATTTCTTTCTTCATACAGCTGATTTCCCACTGTGCCAAATCCTCCTGTGCTGAATTGCTATAAAAAATTTCTGTACTGTGCTGAATTTCTGTTCTTTTCTGGGTGTGAAAACTGCTGCTTGCGGTATCAATTCTAATATAAGACTGCTCAATCAACATATGCTTCCTTTTGGATAATTATTCACTGTTTTCTTCCTTTCCACCGCCACTCAATATTTCTTTTCTTGAAAATAAACGGGCCAACTCACATAACTACCACGTTATGCTTCATTGCCTATAGCCGGCACATCTTCAGAATTCTCATCAAAATAGAAAAATTACTAAAATTAATTCCTGTATTACCTAGTATCTACGGTTAAGTAAATTATTTGCTTAAAGCAAATACTATTACTCACTTAATTCTTTTACTAATGGTATTTACTATTACAAGTAATTTAACATAATTTTTTTCCCATTAAGCTCTAGAATAAACTTTACAATATATTTACTTAATTTAAATTTTCACATACCTGAAAATTTTTGGGTCTTACAATTTCTGTCTTAAAAGTCTGAAAACACTGACAAAGCCATCTCTAATTATGGGTCTGTAGAATTGATTTTCTTTGTCATTAGCATACTTGTTTGGAGAAAGGAGTGAAATTGCCTAGGTGCGAGAGAAAGATGTGTGGCGCTTGCCTTTTTTTAGTGATGCCATGAATTTTAATTAAGAAGCATATTATTTTATTTGGTAATTTCTCACATAACTTTAAAAAGTGACCTTAGCAGTATATTCAACAATAATATCATGTTAAACACAGTTTCATAAAATAGAGTTTTTGATATATATTTCTAGATTAGTTTATGAATAAGTTAATTCATTCATGTACACAACAACTTGAATGAATAAAATGAATACAATTAGTTAAAGCTAATATCATGAAATCATATGGAAATTATGCATTGTATATTTAAAAAATTACTCAAGAAAACAAATAATAGTAATAATGATGATAGAAAATGAAGTAACAGTAGTAGAAGTAGAAGAATGGAGAGGAAGAAGCACAGATGTTCTAAGAAGATGGATATGATGTTGATCTCATAACTAGTATCAGGGTTAAGTCGACAATGTATGGTGAATTTTAAAAGGAAAAGGCATGGTGTTGCACAAAACTTGTCCGACGCACATCAACCAAAAACCCAAATCATCGAAATGGCCTATGTTCACTAAACAAACAGTGCCAGAGCGTTAAGGGCAATTGAAATAGGTTTGATCGACACTCATATTGGTTGAGATCATCGATTGACAAAAATCAAAATTTTGTGTGCGTTGATCGAGGCGACATTGACTTGTGTGAATGATGATGACACGAAGAGGGGATTGAGGCATGAATAAATATTATTATTGATTAAAAGTTAATTGATTTTAATTTTATGTTTAAAATAAAAAAAAGAAAAGAAAATTCCTAAATATAATTAAGCCTAACCCTAATTTTCCCTCACTTAAATACCTAGTTTACTCCACTCATGTTACTCCCTCTCCCTCTCATGATCTCTCACACATGAACCCACCTCCTCTCTCGCTCTCTCCCTCTCCCTCGCGTGAAGACCGAACTCCAACCACCTTCTCGTCGCCCTCTAGCTCACCGGCCTGCCCTAGCCGCCACGTCCTCCCTTCTTTTCTTCTTCTTCCTTCTACTTATTCTTCCTCTCCTCTTCTTTTTCTTCTTCCCTTCCTCACTTCATTTTCTTCCTCTCCTTCATCTTCTTTCCACCAAACCCTAACATTAGCACCCCTCTCTCTCTTTCTCTCTCTAAAATTTGAGAGAGAAAAAAATGATTTTCTCTCTCAAATACCTCACATATTCTTCCTACAACCCTTATGCCACTTCCTCCATGAAAAACCCTAGCCACACACTCTCTCTAAAACTAGAGAGGTAAAGTCATTTCTCTCTCTAAAATCAGAGAGAGAAAGCTCATTTCCTCTCTTTAAACGCCTTCCCACCAAAACCCTAGCCTTTATTTCTCTACCCGTCTCTTCCTTTCTCTCTCTTAAAAAAACTCTTTCCCTCTCTTTCTCTCTCTAGAATATCACACCTCACTCCAACTTGCCTTCGAACAGTGGATGTGGAATGCAACAGAGGAAAGACTGAAAATGATTTACCTTATTTCACATTACCTTTCAATACAAATCCTGTCATTCAAATGCTACACTACTATAAAGGATATAATTTAAGACATCAATCATAAGTTGTCCAAACTTTTATTTCTAAAACTTTCATCTACAAAGCAACTACAGGAAAACTAAAACAGGTAACTGTTAATAGATTACTGACCTTATTCATAAACATACATTGACAAAAGTAAATTTTAAATAAAATTTGAATTTGATACTATTCTGGTTAAACTTTATCCTTCCGTTTTATTGTAATAACAACCATAATGATAATCTGGTTAGCTATGACGCCCATAAAGATATGCAACTCTAATAAAATAGTCTAGTGCAAGAAAATCAATAATTAACATATGCTTCAATAAGTGAATATAAGAAAAACAGCATGTAGCCATTTAATAGGAATTGTTAAAATCCAGCCGTTCAACGCAAATAAGATCCAATAGCTACAGTGCATGATCTGTGCGACGCATGACTCACACCAGAATTTTTTCCATATTTGGGTAGCTGATTTAGGAAGGATTCTATTAGAGTTATTATGTAATTATTTGTTTGTATTAAGATTTCTTGTATAGATATATAAATAGGTAAGAAATCATGGAATAAAGCAAGTCTTTTTCTTCTCAAACCTCTTGTTTTCTAACATGGTATCAGAGCCAATGACCTTCATTGCTGATTGAAGAGCGATTGCAGAATCGTCGGAGGAGAAGAAGAAGAAGAAAAGACCAGAGCGGCAAGACGTCGACACTGCCTCCGTTCCCTTCTACCGACTGGAACGGACGCAAGCAAATGAAGTTGAACAGTCCCGACTCGGACGACTGAAGCCTTGCCGAAGACAGGCGCCATAGACGGAGCCCCCTGTGGACGGTACCTTGCCGACAAAGTGGAGCTTTTCCAAAGGATGCCGGACGAAGCCTTGTCGACGGACGCCACAGAGTGGAGCTTTATTAAAGACAGAAGTTGTTACTGAAGGCTTTAGCCGAAACTGAAAGACGGAGCTTGCGGAAGACCTAGCGGGACCTCCTTTCCATCCCGACTAAAAAAAAGGGACCAAAGCCTCTTTTTTTAAGCGTTCGGTTCGACCTACCAGATTCGAACTGGCGACATGATTGCAACCTGATCAGACTTGAGACCGGATTTTAATATCAACCTTTATTGCTGATATAATCAAAACAACCTTTATTGCTGTTTTAATACCACAATGTCCGAAGAAAACTCATCCCAAAGCTTCAATAAAGAAGATATTGAAAGACTCAGACAACTCTTAGTATCCCTTGAAATACCATATGCATCTCCCTCTCTTGCACTTTCAGTTACGTTTCCCATATTCACTGGATTAATTAAGTACCTCTACAAATCATTCAAAATGAATATGGATCATTGACTCAGGAGCTACAGATCACGTGAAAATCTCCACTACCAACTTCATCTATTATGATCATTGCCCAATAGATAAGAAAATTATCACTGCTAATGGTTATTTTGCTAAAGTAGAAGGCCAAGGAGATACCCTTATCCCTTTCTCTCACTCTAAAAAATGTGCTACATGTTCCTTAATTATCCAAAAATCTTATATCCATACAAAAACTTACTATGGTCCATAATTGTCAAGTTTTATTTAATCATACTTTTTGCTTATTTCAGGACCAGGGATCGATGAAGACGATTCGACTTGCTAAGGAGTGAGGTGGATTGTACTACCTGGAAGAGCTAAACAAATCTAAAAATAGCTAATCTATGTTATCCCTAGTTGACAAGAAATCTACTATTTGGCTTAATCACTTCATATTAGGATATCCATCAGTAGAAGTCTTGAAACACATTTATACAAAACTATTTGATAAATTGGAAAATGAAAATTTTCATTTTGAAACCTGTGAATTAGCCAAAAAAAAAAAAAACCTCTTTTCCAAACAAGAATGAGAGATGCAATACTCATTTCTATCTCATTCGTAGTGACATATGGGGACCCTAAAAAATCCCAACATCTCTGGGGTTCATTGGTTTGTATCTTTCATTGATGATTGTACTCGAGTTTCTTCTTAGATCTATCTCCTCAAAAATAAATCCAATGTTAGCAACATTATTTCCTTTTTTCACACGATGATTCATAATCAATTCGCGGTCAAAATAAAGAGCTTTTGTTTAAACAATGCTAAAGATTATTTCAATTAAACCCTACACTCTTACTTTCAGAATGATGGTATCATCCATGAGTCCTCTTGCATTCACACCCCACAGCAAAATGGGGTTGCAGAAAGAAAAAATGGTCACCTCCTAGCCTCCACTCATGATGTCCTTCTCCACCACACTTTACCCAAATCTTACTGGGGAGAAGCTCTCCTAACTGCCACCTACCTCATAAACCAACTACCGTCAAAAACCTTGGGGATGAAAGCTCAAATGGATATTTTGTCCTCCTTTTACCCTGAGTTTTGAACCCATAATAACCTTACACCCAGAATCTTTAGGTGCACTGCCTATGCTCACATCCACTGTTAGATAAGAGAAAAATTAGATCCAAGGGCACTCAAATGTATCTTCATTAGATACTCTACCACCCAAAAAGGGTACAAATGCTATCACCCCCTACAAAGAAAATGCTCGTATCCATTGATGTCACTTTTGATGAACAGAACTCCTACTTTACTAAACCTCTTCTTTAGGGGGAGATTGAAACAAAGGAAGATGATGAAAGTATGCTTGCCCCTCTTGACCTTCCTCTGCCACATCAAACCAACCCTCATGAAATTCAAAATAGGGAAGCTGAAGATAAAACTATCCTTAGATTTGGGAAGGTATATTCCATGCATACAAGCTCAACCTATGCTCTGAAGCATATCCAAAAATCTGGACCATCTCCTGAAGTAAAGTAAATTCTACACCTCCCTTATTCCCTATAACCAACTCTATATCCTTCAATAAAATTTCCCCCCACACAAAAACTTCCTGGTTACACTAGATGATATTTATATTCCTAATGATATTTTTGAGTCACTATCTGATGAAAATTGGAAAAATGTCATGAAAGATGAAAGGTAGGTTCTAGAAAAGAACAAGACGAGAGATCATCAATCTATCATTGGGGAAAAAATCAATCGGCTACAAATGGGTGTTCTCTATAAAATACAAAGCTGATGGCATATTGGAAAGATACAAAACAAGACTAGTGGTGAAAGGGTACACTCAGACATATGACATTGACTACCAGGAAATTTTTGCACCAGTAGCCAAGATGAACACTATTAGAATTCTACTCTCAATAGCAGCTAAGTATAATTGGCATTTGGAACAATTGGATGTAAAAAACACATTCCTACATGGGGATCTGGAAGAAGAAATATTTATGAAAATTCCACCAGGATTTAAGGAAAATTCTGGAGGTAACAAGGTGTGCAAATTAAAATGGCCCTATATGGGCTCAAACAATCACCAAGAGCCTGGTTTGGAAGGTTTTCTAAATTCATGCTCCTTAATGGGTATAAACAAAGCCAAGTGGATCATACACTATTCTTTAAACACTCAGACTCAGGAGGAGTCACAATATTGTTAGTGTAATTGGATGATATTATCTTGATTGGAAATAATGAAAAGGAGAAAGATAGTCTAATAAAAAATCTTACCATGGAATTTAACATCAAAGAACTTGGTAGACTAAAATACTTTCTTGGAATCGAAGTAGCTCACTCCAGAAAAGGAATCATCATCTCACTACAAAATTACATTAAAGATATTTTGAAAGAAATAAGAAAACTAGCCTGTAAGCCATTACCGACACCAAGAACAAAATCTCAAATTGGGAGAAGCTAAAGAAGATCCAGATGTAGATAACGGAGCCTATCAAATACTTGTAGGGAAATTGATTTACCTTTACCACATCAGAATAGATACAACATATGCTGTCAGTATGGTCAGTCAGTTTATGCAAAATCTAAAATAGGTCCATTTGCAAGCAGTAGACAGAATACTGCATTACCTTAAACGTAACCCAGGAAAAGAGATTCTCTTTAGAAGAGACCAAGAAATAACCCTAGAGGCATACACCGATGCTTATTATGCAGGATCACCTGTAGACAAAAGATATACTTCTGGGTACTGCATCTTCCTTGGAGGAAATCTAGCCACATGGAGAAGCAAGAAGCCAAACTTGATGGCAAGATCCAGTGCAGAAGCAGAATATAGAGCTATGGCCCTGAGAATATGTGAGGTACTATAGATCAAAATGATTCTAGAAGACCTAAAGATCAAATGGGACAAACCAATAAAACTATATTGGGGCAACAAATCAGTAATAAACATAGTTCACAATCCAGTTCAACATGACAGGACCAAGTACACAGAAGTTGACAAACATTTTATAAAAGAAAAATTAGACAGTGAACTTGTATGTATCTACCATGTACCATCAAAAGAATAACTTGCATATACCCTTACCTTAGGAGTGGACAACGCTGTCTTTCTCAGAATGATAGCCAAGCTGGGAATGATACATCCATACTTTCCAATTTGAGGGGGAGTGTTAAAATCCAGCCGTTCAACATAGATAAGATCCAACGACTACTGTGCATGATCCGTGGGAGATTTAGGAAGGATTCTATTAGAGTTATTATGTAATTATTTATTTATGTATTAAGATTTCTTGTGTAGATCTATAAATAGGGAAGAAATCATGGAATACAACAAGTCTTTTTCTTCTCAAACCTCTTGTTTTCTAACAGAAATTATGCACAATATGTTATAATGCACCAAGTGAAAATGCTGCTACAGGTAGGAACTATGCATAATGTAATATTAATATCATCACATCATGCTAAGATGCATTCACTATGAAAATGATACATTATCCCTAAATCATGCATTGTTTATTGTTTTCAATATGTTTATCATACATTACTATCGATAATCATAAATAGATTTCAATTCATTTTATAATTTCTCTTTAAGCCTCAGAAGATGTCATGTTAAGATGTCTAGGTCTAGATTTACAGCCCGTAGACTCTTGTAGTCGTACTACCTCTTGAGGTCGTACTGTCTCTTTCACCCGTAGACTTCATAGCTCATAAGCCTCATATCATGGCCTATAAGCTTCACATCATAGCTCATATGCTTTATATCATATCGAGGTTATACTGCTCCAACCCGCCTATCACCTAACATGACATTTTCCCAGGCTTATCTGATCAATGTCTTTTCTTCTCTTTGTTGTTTGACACTTCACCATATATAAATATAGATATGTATGTAGGTTGATAGGACTGTCGGAGGTATCATTATATAAGTAGGTATGACTGCATGAATCATATGATAGAATTGTACATAGCACTATAATATAACACAATTATTGATCACAAAAAGTACATTTGGAATGATTGTTTGGCTTATAATTTTAAGCTAAACCCAATAGTTAATAGTACACAAACACTTGTCAAGAGTAACTAGTTTGAATGAATGCATACAAACAATACCCAATCAACTTGCATACTTTATTAGAATACATATCTTACCTCCTCGACGTGCTGACTCACCAAATCGGACATCTCGTGTTCTCCTACGCGAATAGGGAAACTACAACCCAAACCATTGATTAACCATTCACCCGATCCACTCTTCAAATCACACAATTACATCAATTTCAAATTAACATACCTTTCAATTTTCACGTTGCATACATGAGTCTAAATAGACTAATAATAATGACATTACAGGAAGACAAAACCATGGGATCTTGATCGAGCCTGTCATCACTCCATCATCCGCTTTAAATGTGTAGTGATAAATTTCAAATCCTACAAGTTTTTAAAGTTGTTGCTACTTTATGTTGGGTACTTACTGCTTACTTAATGACTAATCTTAATCGAAAGTGTTCTCTCTTTATGGGAGGGGTAATGAACCATAGGGGGTTGAGCCTATAGGAAACTAGACCTTAGATCTTAAAGTCCTCACAAAATGAGGGAAAAATATATTGGCAGTGTCTTATCTAAAATCCAATCTCTCTTCTAAAAATTTATATAGAAATTGGGGTGTGAATTTTTGGAGCCCACATCTGACACTAAACTTGTGTTTAACACTTTTAAAATAGCGTCGAAGTTTTGGACATAGGGTGACACATGTAGAGCACAACGAGACATTGATTGAATATGTAGAAATATGAGAAATAAGATCGTGCGCACAAAATTAATTCCTGTATATCTTATGCATTATGCCCTAGTCGTCTGCAATTGAGCACATCACGCAGCCATGCCCTATCATCTCCTGTCTCCGCATCTTTGAAAATGAAATGATCTTATGCCCTAGCCAACCATCTCCGCCTCTTCTTCTACTTGCTGCAGCAACTCGTTAATTTCCAACCTGTTTGACCTTTTTGACTTCCCCCCAAGTTGTGTGACTCTCGTTGACTGTACAACGCAGCAAGGTAATAATAAATTATTGTGGAAGCATAGTTTTGTATTTTATTTAAGTTGTTTTTGGAAGAGCAACTGATTTACTGTTTGCTTGTATTGAGTTTGTTAGTTGTTTCATTTTTTTTTAACTGTCTCCTTCTTAGGAAGGTATATTTTGGTGCATTGATTTTATTATTAATAAGATTTTTTTTTCTTTTCATAAAAAAATCTCTTATGAAGTTTATGTATATGATATTATACCTCATCATATGATACTGTAAGTAGAAAATACTATAAAGTATATAATTTATTTTAATTATTTATAAAGTATAATACTGTGCCATGTTAAGTCATGTTTTACTTTTTACATTTATGTCATGTCACCCTGTCTGTGCTCTTATATCCATTTCCATGCTTCATTGAGAAGAGTTGATTTATTGCTCTTTTAAACTAGGAAAGTGGTTGGCGTAGTGGTGGTTGGACTGCGTAACTTGCTATGAAAATGTTCCTAAGTGAGAGAAAGGGGCTCTTTTGAAGGGGGGAAAAAAGAATGGAAAGTACAAAAAATAATGTGGTTTCAATAAAAAATGGATAAGAAATGCCACTTAACTGAGGAGCGTGGCAGTTGAGCTAAGGTTCCATTAAGGTTCCACTGTGGCTGATACTTTTCACATACTTCAGCTGCCAAGGTGCAAATTGTCAAATGGTTATCCCCTTGCCGAGAGCTAGAGGAACTAAGTTGTACGCGTCTAAGTAAGCATGATGAAAACCTTATTTTTTGATCTTTCTAATAATGCCCAAATTCTAATCATTTGCAATTTGCACTCAACTTACTGATAGAATCATAAAAAACACTTGTATAAACCTAGAAAACCCTTGTTGAAATATGAGAAAATCAGCCTCATCACGCTAACTGCCGCTCAAACCTCTGGTTTGTGCCCTTTCATAAAGTTCCCTGATAGGAAGTGGATGCACTTTTCCTCGAAATCAGCAAACAACAATAAGAAATTAGAAAAAAAAAACACACCAAAACTATTTTTATTACAGGTTATATGAAAGAAAATTGTAAGATACAGTGAGATCTTCAATTCGAAAGGAAGATCTGGCTTTCCTAAATCCTTAGCTTCCGGCTAGAGCCCAAATAACCTAAGAAATTCTATTTTCAGCAAACTCCAAACATAATCCTGAAATAATCCTATTGTTAGCCTAAAATAGGCTCATATAATTCCCTCCCAAATCAGCCCCTTTTTCCTAAATAATTCTATCTCAAATTAGATTTATTTCCCTAATTAATTCCCTCCTAATTATAATTAAAACTTTCCTAAATAACCCCCTTGAATTCCTCCTATTTCCTAAATAATTCCCTCTTAGATTTCGAATTCAAATTAGATCTCTTGCCCTAAATAATTCATTCCAAATTATAATTAAAACATTCCTAAACAATTCCCCATTGACTAAGAACCTTCATAAATAGTTTCCTCTTAATTAGGAAACTTCCTAATTCCCTCTCAATCAAATTGGCTGGTCTATCATTCCCCTCCAATACAGTCTCTTGAAGCCGGTCCAGTCGGCTGGCCAAGTGCTCAAACTGCTAATGGTATTCCACCACCGCCCCCTCCTGCGTGAGGGCAATGAAGTGTTCATAGAAGTCCCCTCCCCTGCTGGTTTGAAAATTTTCTAACAAGCAATTCTTAAAATCCTTCTGGGTTCGTATAGGCCTTGTTTCCCTTCGCTGATATCATGCTAAAGCTTTCCCTTCCAAGAATATCTCAGTTGTCGTTAGCCTCTCCTTCTCCGTCAACCTATTGACGGTAAAGTATCCGTCCAACTACTAGATCCACCCATGAGCATCATCTCCCTCAAAAATAGGCATATTTAGCTTCCTAATCCTCAGATCTCCTCCATTCCCCATGTTTCCTCCCTAATTTCCCATTCTTCAAGGGGTGATTCCCCCAAGTGTCCCAATCTTCCCTTCTATGCCCATACCCAAACCTTTCATCAATTCCCACATTCTCCTTTTAAATCCAACAACCCTTGGATCATAATAAATCCTTCTCCTTTCAATTTCATCCCCCTTCGATCATAATTACCCCTTTCCTTTTCAAATTCCGCTCATCTCCTCTCAAATTTAGCACCCTTTTATTCATGCTCCACCTCCTCACGCTTCTCCCCATACCCTCTACCTGACTCCTCCCTAGGAACATACTCTAGGGGAAGTATTCTCTCTTTTCACTTTTGAGTCTCCACCTCATGATCTTCCCTTTGCCTTATTAGATTAGAGTTTCCTCGCTTCCTAGGTTGCCATAGGGTTCCCTCGCCTCTAATGACGCTATTTTGGATTGACCCTCGAGCAACTTCTTCAACATCCCCCAGGCTGGAAAAATTCCCATTCATCTTCTCGCGGATGTCTAAAATTTGACTTTTGACATCTGAAAATTGAGCGTGGAGATCTAAAATTCAGTTTTAGCAAAGAGCAACAAGTTTGATGTGAATTCTGGCCTCCAATCAGCAAGAACAACAAGATCAAATGCAAAACGCAACAAAATTCAGCGAGGAAGTCTTATATTTCAGCCATGAAATTGCTCTGTTACTAATTTGATAAAAAACACTTATATAAACCTACCTTCAAACAAGTTTTTAGATTAAGGAAGATAAACAACAACGAAATAAATTTTATTTGATGAAAGACGAACAAAAGCAAGTAAGATACAATTTATCTTTAATTTGTGAGGAAGATTCGGCTCTTCCGATCCTTAATCGGCGGCTAGAGCCCAAGTACCTAAGAGAGATCAAATTTCAGCCAAATTTAAGATGTCATAACCCTAGGAAAACAAACTATTTAATGTATACAATCCAAAAGGAAATCTCTAAACAACCCTGACTTTCAAATTTCCTTCCTAAACTCCTCCTAAATCCTTCATAATCAGAGCTTTGAGTGGCACGAGCAAGAGATGGAACTTCACTGCCTTTGTTACATTGGAGCTGGTCCTGTATGGACCAAGCTGGATCGATCCAGTGGACTGGTCTAATACTCACCTCCTTTCTTCTTAATTCTATATTTATCGCAAAAGATTCTTCTTCTTGTATGCTTTTTGCTGATGATATTCTTCTTGTTGATAAGACAAGAGAGGGAGTTGAAGGTAAACTTGAATTATGGAGGTCAACCTTAGAGTCTAAAGGTTTTCGCTTGAGTAGATCTAAAACGGAATATATGGAGTGTAATTTTAGTAGTAATAGCACCAAACCCTAACCTTAGCACCCCTCTTTCTCTTTCTCTCTAAAATTTCCTCTTAGATTTCAAATTCAAATTAGATATGTTGCTCTAAGTAATTCCTTCCCAATTGTAATTAAAACATTTCTATACAATTCCCTGTTGATTAAGAACCTTCCTAAATAGTTTCCTCTTAATTAGGAAACTTCCTAATTCTCTCTCAATCAAATCGGCTGGTCTATCATTCCCCTCCAGTACAATCTTCAGAAGCCGGTCTAGTCGGCTGGCCAGGTGCTCAAACTGCTCATGGTATTCCACCACCGCTCCCTCCTACGTCAGGGTAAATAATTGTTCATAGAAGTCCCATTCCCTACTGGTTTGGAAACTTTCCAACAAGCAATTCTTAAAATCCTTCCAGGTTTGTATGGGTCGCCTTGTTTCCTTTCGCTGGTACCATGCTAAAGCTTTCCCTTCCAAGAATATCTCAGCTGTCATTAGCCTCTCCTTCTCCGTCAGCCTATTGACGGTAAAGTATCCGTCCAACTTGTAGATCCACCCATGATAATCATCTCTCTAAAAAATATGCATCTTTAGCTTCCTCACCCTTAGATCTCCTCCATTCCCCATGTTTCCTCCATAATTTCCCATTCCCCAAGGGAGTGTTTCCCCCCAAGTGCCCCAATCATCCCTTTTACGCCCATAACCAAACCTTTCATCAAATTCTCACATTCTCCTTTTAAATCCAGCAACCCTTGGATCATAATAAATCCCTCTCCTTTCAATTTCATCCCCCTTTCGATCATAATTACCCCTTTTTCTTTCAAATTCCGCCCATCTCCTCTCAAATTCAGCACCCCTTTGTTCATGTTCCACCTCATGCTTCTCCCCGTACACTCTACCTGGCTCCTCCCTAGGAACAGACTCTAAGGGATGTATTCTCTCTTTTCACATTTGAGTCTCCACCTCCTGTTCTTCCATTTGCCTTATTGGATTAGAGTTTTTCCTGCTTCCTGGGTTGCCAGAGACTTCCCTCGCCTCTAATGATGCTATTTTGGATTGGCCCTTGAGCAACTTCTTCAACATCTTCCCCAAGCTGGAAAAATTCCCATCCATCTTCTCATGGATGTCTGAATTTGTCTTTTGACATCTGAAACTTGAGTGTAGAGATCTAAAATTTTAGTTTTCAATTATCTGATCTCCTCTTCCAATACTTCTATCTTCCTTCCTGCCATAGGAACCTAGATTTAGGCTCCAATAGCAAAGAACAACAAGTTTGACATAAATTCTGGCCTCCAATCAGCAAGAACAACAAGATCAGATACAAAACGCAGCAAAATTCAGCGAGGAAGTCTTATATTTCAGCCCATGAAATTGCTCTGTTACTAATTTGATAGAAAACACTTATATAAACTTAGAAATCCGAGAAAATCAGCCGCTATCAAATAATTATTTTAGAATAAGGAAGACAAACAACAACGAAATAAATTTTATTTGATGAAAGACGAACAAAAGCAAGCAAGATATAATTGATCTTCAATTCGAGAGAAAGATCTGGCTCTCTCAATCCCTAGTATAGGGCTAGAGCCCAAGTACCTAAGAGAGATCAAATTTCAGCCAAATTCAAGATGTCATATCTTAGGAAAACAAACTATTTAATGCATACAATCCAAAAGGAAATCTCTAAACAACCCCTACATTCAAATTTCCCTCCTGAACTCCTAAATCCTTCATAATTGGAGCTTTTAGACTTTGCTGTTTGAGCGGCACGAGCGGGAGATGGAACTTCACCGCCTCTGTTACATGCGAGCCGGTCCTGTATGGACCAAGCTAGATCGGTCCAGTGAACTGGTCTAATACTCACCTCCTTTCTCCTTAATTCTATATTTAACGCAAAAGATTCTTCTTGTTGTTGTGCCTCAGTAACTCAGTGGGACTTTTGCCCAAATTACAATCTAGTTTTTATTTCCTTGTTTCACCCTTTTTATGACGTTCATCTTATCAATCCTCTTTTCCTTTGTCCTTTATAAATTCATAAAATAAATAATGTACTTTTTTTTTTCTGTTTTTACTCCTACAAGCATAAAAACTATTATTTCTACGCTGGCTTTCTCATTGCCCGAGATGTAGCGAACACTTAATTTCTGAGTGTTAGGTGTGGGAGCTACAACCACTGAACAGCCTTATGGCATTATGCTTTCATGGAGAAAAATTTTGCTATGATATTATAAGGTTTTCTCTACTAAGCTTGCCTTAAAGGATTACTTTTGTGTTATTAGGAAACTATCTAGCTCTAGACAATTATTTATTAATGAACAAACGAATGCCCTTCTATCAGTTCTTATGACTGTCGCAAGGTGCTTGTGTGTCGCTTATTATTACTTCTCAGAAATTGACTGCCAACCAACTTTAGCCGTTAGTTGATGTGTGGTAACGCTGTCAAGGAACTACATGTAATACTGGAAATTTTCTTTAACTTTGCAGCAGGTTTGATGACTATTTTGAATTTTACTATTAGCCCTTTAATTGCTAAAAACTGAAGAAAGGGTGAATAGTTACTGTTGGCGTAGAGAAGGCAATATGGATACAAACAAACAATTAGAAGAAGCGTCTGTAGGTAGGGGCGGATCCATGTTGCCCACCCTCAAAATGTAGAAATGAATAAGAGGAGAGATAGTTTTGACCTTTCCCCCCTAAATTTTTTGTTGCCCTAATCCAAGGCATTTGTCCAACTGCCGTTTGAGTTTTTGATGCCTCATTTTTTCATCTCAGTGCA
>NW_021318768.1:297337-367693 GCF_001605985.2 Dendrobium catenatum
GTTAGATGATGTATAGTAACGCTATCAAGGAACTACATATAATGCTGGATATTTTCTGTAACTTTGCAGTAGGTTTGATGACCATTTTGAAATCTACTATCATCCCTCTAATTGCTAAAAGCTGTAGAAAGGGTGAATAGTTACTGTCGTAGAGAAGGCAATAATATGGATACAAACAAACAATTAGAAGAAGCTTCTGTAGGCAGGGGTAGATCCACGTTGCCCCTAAATGAATAAGAGGAGGGGAAGTTTCAACCAACTCCCGTTTGAGTCCCTAACGCCTTTGTTTTTGAAGAAGAAAGAGCGTGTTGAGAATGATATTTGTGTTGAGAATGATATTTGCTAATGAAATATATATATATATATAATTTTTTGCATTTATTTTTTATATATTGAGTTTGCTCATCCTAAAAAATAGGCTGGATCCGCCCATTTGTAGGTCATGGTTCCATTGAGTATGATGATCATTCATTGTGGACATGAACTTGGCTCTGTTTGGGAGCTCTTCGTAAGATGCTATTTTCAGTTGAAATCTCTACTATGTGGTTCATACCCACTTCATGCCACAACGAAGGGTTCCCAAATAGGAAAAATTATTCTGTGCGGATGCCAAACGCTGTCCGGAGACCAATTAGAATGCGTCACGTCACACTTTTACTATACCGCAGCTCTTTATCGTGGCATCTGGATGTAGAGCTACGTCCAGCATCCGTACAGAATAATTTCTCCCCAAACAAAGATAATGTTTTAAAATTCTGCGTGATAATGCTTCATGCCCTCTTCATGATCAATTTGTCTAAAATGTTAGTGTTTACAACTTCACTAAATATTCTTGTTAATTTGTAAATGCATTGTTTTCTTGTAAATTCCTGCACTGAACGAGAAGCTTCCTGACCAATTTCATTCAGTCTAGTCTAATCATATCACCTGATGACTTAGTTTTTCTCCACCATGCAGGACGCTATTAAGGACTTGGAGTGAGGCTATACATCTATTATGTGATCACCATGGTACATAAATTTAAGCTTATAAGATTTGAGAGCTCATCAATGGCGTCAAATACCAAACGGACATATAAATCTACTTATCAATACCTCAACGCGGTATTTTCTGCTAAGGCAATTCCATGTAAATAATTTTGTTTAGACTGTTAGTTCTAACGCTTTGCTCCCAATCTGCTTCTTCCTGTTGGATGTGAGGTCTTCTGGACGTATTCATCACAGGTTAATAGTTTGAAATGAAGGAATTTATTGATGTGACGATTTGAAATTCTGCTCTTTCTTAAAAAGAAATGTAGTACTGGGAGATGAAGCAGAAATGTAGCTTCCTTGAGTAAAAGGTATGTTTGGGATAAACTTTTTTTTTAAAAAAATTGGTTTTTGAACAACAATCGCAAATACTTTTTGCTACTATTTATACGGTGAAAAGTTATCTTTTGTAATTAGAATAGTTAAGTTGTTTTTTCATAATAATTTTATAATCAACTTAATAAAAAATTGTAATCGTCTCAAATAGATTCTAATTCTTCTGACTCCTATTAATACAAAATTGTAGTTAAATTTTTGTGGTGTCTGTTGAAAGTGAAATTATTCTGTGTGGATACGGACGCTATCCGGAGATAAATTAGAGCAGGTCACGACACCTGTTTGATGTGTATCGTGGCTGTGTACCGCTGTGTATCGGGTGATATGGAGCGTTCTAATTCACCTTCGGACGATCCAGTGTTCGTACAAAATAATTTCTCATGTTGAAAGGTATCTATGGTGTGTGCAATTGTACTTGTGATATTATTATAATATCACAATGTTGTGTCTGTTAATGGAACTTTTATTATGTCTGGTGAACGTACAAAGAGCTACGTTCGGTCGGCACTAAGATCGCAGGCACAAAACGAGAAATACCGAGCAATACTAACAATAACGAGAAATACCATTATGTGAAGATAAAATACCGAGTAATACCGAGCAATACCGAGTAATCCTCAAAAATATCGAGTTTTAAAAAACTAGGTATTTTTGGGGGTTACTCGGTATTGCTCGGTATTACTCGATATTGATCTTCACAGAGCGGTATTCCTCGTTATTATCAAAGAATTCCTAGCAATATCGACCAAATACCGAGCAAAAACCGAGTAACAATCATCTGACCAAACGTAGAGCTACGTCCGGTCAGAGGACGTAATAAAAGTTCCTGTTAATGACCTTATTAATCTATCATATTAAAACAGGATGACGGAGAAAATGGTTGGCCACCATTGAATGCGGCGCCTTGAGTAATAAGATTTCGTTTGGGGCTGTTTTTCTATTGCTTTTTAAAAGGATTTTTTTAGTACAAAAATTGTTAATTTTGAAAAGCTGTTTTAAAAAACAGTAAAATAATTGTCCTAATCGAAGTTTAAATTTTTAACTTTCGTTATGCTTGGAATTATATAACTCGTTTTGAAATTTATAATTGTTGAATTTTCTCAAATTGTAGTGATCATTATTTATAAGACAAGGGTAAGAATATAAGACATTGTCGCTTGTGTACCTTGATTTGGCTGAGCCAGAGCTATCTAATGATCAATTTAGCTCGGCTAAGTTTCTAGAACCTCTATAAATTATGGAGAAGATATGCTCTTGTAATCTTTTCAGGAGAAAAGAAGAGCATTCCAGAAGGAATGAGGAACCTTCTAGAACGCTTGAAGAGATTTTCAGAAGAATATTATGTAAAGATGATAAAGTTGGCTAAAAATAGAATTCAAAGTTAGCTCACCTTCATAATTAAGGGGGTTGGTCAGCCCCTAAAGTAGATGATAGTTTATTATTGGATTTAAATTCAAGAAGAGGATTAATAATTTTGTGCTGATTCGGACTGCATCAGGAGATAAATGTAAGTGTGTCACGTCACTTTTTTCTGTGTATCGATGTTGTGTATTGGGTGATGTGGCGCGCTCTCATTTGTCTTCGAATGATCTGGTGTCTGCATAAAATAATTTCTCCAAGAATAGGCAGTTGAAGTTGATCATAAGAGATGAAAGAGAGGAACATAGATAACTTAATGGTAGATAATCGAGAAGCTTTCTAAGTAGCTTTTTCATAATTTACCCTCAAGAACTTCACAAGGGATAACCATAGCTTTAAGAAAATGGATTGAATCATATTTTTCATTATTTATTTAAACTTTGATTTACTTATCAACTAAGATTTATATGTTAAGATAACTGTTTGGTTTATTTAATAATTTATCTAGCATAATGATAATGAACCAATCCTTGTCATAGAGCTAGCTCATCTTTTTTGCCAAAAAAAAAAAAGTTATTATTAGATGGCTATAATCAACTCGGATATTGAGCCATTTTCATTCTTTAAATCATCATAATCATAGGTCCCCTCTCATCCTTCAAAACTCTAATACCATTTTCTAACACCTCATATTCAAATCAAGATGGGTTGTACTCAATCCATTATTCATAGTGATCATGATGGAGAATTTAAAAATAAAAAATTAATAGCCAATTGGTTTATTATTCTTAAGTACCTATTTATTTTATATATATATAAGAAAAGTCTGAGTGCAAAAGGATATAATTAGAGAGGGAGGGACTAAATTTTGAAGAAACATTTGCCCCAATTGCACATTAAGAAGCTCTAAGATTTCCATTAGCATTTGAACATTTTAAAGGATTTAAATTATATCAAAGTGATGTAAAACATGTATTTCCAAATGGAGTTTTTTTTTTTTTAAATTTCCAAGTGGAGTTATAGATGAGGATGTATATGTTGAGCAATTGCTTTGATTTAAAAGTAAAAGAAATCTTAGTTATTGTTTGATTTAAAAAACAAAAGTTGTTGGAGTTTTGAAAAAAATAATTTATCTTTGGAAGAATTTAATTCCTGAAATTTTAATTTTGAAATCGAACACTACATTATGAATGATATATCGCATCGGGAGGTGAGCATATCATTCCCTAATGCGTTCGGATTACAAAACTTTGAATTTATCCTAATTATCATAGTTAAACTCATGGAAGGACAACATATGATCACAGAGGATCAAAAGGATGTTTGATTGAGTGTTTGACTTTAATAATCTAGATAAGGGATCATTTATTTCATAATCAAATTTATGATAATAGAATGATATATCATCCCAAAGAAAGAAGATATCGTTTATTATCAATCATTTGAAAATGACGATAATGATTGTTGACTTTGATTTTCACGAAGATAATTAATTGATGTTTTGAAAAACTTGATTTGGGTTTCTAAATTTCCTATGAGCGCAAGCCCTTTTATTTAATTACATCGTATGAAACCTAAGTTTCATACGAATATTCTTGATTAAAATAAAGATAGAAATTTTATTTGGAATTTTCAAAAAATGATATCAAAGGATTGAAGTTTCAATTTCAAATTAGTTTGAAATAAGATTAAACACTTATTTATGGAGGTCAAAGGAGGAAATGTAGGATGTGATTTGGGATTCTGAAATATTTCAGAAGCTCCTCAGACTATCCTAAGTAATGGGATTAAATTTTGATTAAAAGAGATTTAATTTGAATGATCAATTTTATTAGAAAGTTAGGATTATATTCCCAAAAGATTGAGATCTTATAGTCTGAACATGCCTCAGAACCTATGTCTAAATTAGGTACTGAAAATCAGTAACCCGAAGCTAACTAATGGATGTTGACCTCGATTTTGCCCAGACCCGGGCCTAAAGAGTTGACTTGGTCAAATTGACCAAGCCAGACCCTATGGCCCTCCCCACTGGGTTCAGTGGGTCGAGTCGAGTCTGTCGAGCCCGAGCTTGGACCCGGGGTCAACCCGGTTGACCAGGTCAACCAGAATTGACCAAATGGGACCCTTTAAGCCTAAAATCTTTTTTTAATTTATTTTTCATGGTTTCTTGAGCTCGAGCCCCACCCCCTTGACTCCCTTGACTGGTTTGACCAAGTCAATCGTTGACTTGGTCAAACCAAGTCTTAAATAGGCTTAAATAGCCTATTTAGAGCCCAATTAAGAGCCTAATTAATGCCCTTAACTCCTCCAAACGTTTTGAAACTCCAAATCCCGCCCAAATCACTTGATCTAGCCTGGTGATGGACGGTGGATCGATCTTGGGCGTTGATCTCAAACCTTGGCTCTTAAATACCCAAAATTAAGTCCAATTTAGGATCTTTTTTTGATTGCTCTTGCCCTAACCCGTCTCCCCCCGAGAAACTTAGCGTGAGAGCTCTCCTCATGCTCCTCCACCTTTCCCACGTCAAATCCCGGCGCCCTAGGCTCGCCGGCGGCGAGAAATCCGGCGAAACCGAGGCCAAAGACCTTTCGGGACTCCTACCGTCCGATCGAGGCCTTTTTGGAGCTCGAGGTCAAGAGGAAGATTGTTACTGCTGATCACACGAATCCAACGAGCCCAAGATCTCCCGAATCCACCGTGTGGATTGAGGTATATCTCAAACCCTAGTTTAGAACACTTAGGGTTAAATATCCACCCTAGGGACTTGATTTTAGCATACACTTCTTTTGGTTATAGGACTTGACGTAGCCTTAAAAAGGAGGTTAGTCATACTACTTTTATTTATTGGTTGAGCCTATTAATGTAGGTACGCCTTAATATATGAATTTTGAATTATAGTTATACAAGAAAACTAATTCAAATTTCTATAAATGATGTTTGTTAGTTAGTACCAAGACTTATTGATTAGAGTGCAATTTAAATTAAATGGGTATTTAAGAATAATAAATTAATTGGCTATTAATTAGTAATATATATATATATATATATATATAAAGTCTGACTGCAAAAGGATATAATTAGAGAGGGGGGGACTGAATTTTGAAGAAACATTTGCCCCAATTGCACATTAAGAAGCTATAAGATTTCCACTAGCATTTAAATATTTTAAAGGATTTAAATTATATCAAAGTGATGTAAAACATGTATTTCCAAATGGAGTTATAGATGAGGATGTATATGTTGAGCAATTGCTTTGATTTAAAAGTAAAAGAAATCTTAGTTATTATTTGATTTAAATAAAAAGTTGTTGGAGTTCTGAAAAAAATAATTTATCTTTGGAAGAATTTAATTTCTGAAATTTTAATTTTGAAATCGAACACTTCATTATAAATGATATATCACCTCCGGAGGTGAGCATATCATTCTCTAATGGGTTCGGATTACAAAACTTTGAATTTATCCTGATTATCATAGTTAAACTCAGGGAAGGATAACATATGATCCAGGAGGCTAGGATCAAAATGATGTTTGATTGAGTGTTTGACTATAATATTCTAGATAAGGGATCATTTATTTCATAATCAAATATATGATATAGAATGATATATCTTCCCAAATAAAGAAGATACGTTTATTATCAATCATTTGAAAATGACGATAATGATCGTTGACCTTGATTTTCACGAAGATAATTAATTGATGTTTTAAAAATTTGATTTTGAAAACTTGATTTGGGTTTCTAAATTTCCTACTAGCGCAAGCCCTCTTATTTAATTAAATCGTATGAAACCTAAGTTTCTTATTAATACTCCTAATTAAAATAAAGGTAGAAAATTTATTTGGAATTTTCAAGAAATGATATCAAAAGATTGAAGTTTCAATTTCAAATGAGATTGAAACAAGGTTAAACACTTATTTGTGGAGGTCAAATGAGGAAATGTAGAATGTGTTTTGGGATTCTAAAATATTTCAGAAGCACCTAAGATTATCCTAAGTATTAGGATTAAATTTTGATTAAAAGAGATTTAATTTGAATGATCAATTTATTAGAAAGTTATGATTATATTCCCAAAAGATTGAGATCTTATAGTCTGAGCATGCCTCAGAACCTAAGTCTAAATTAGGTATTGAAAATCAGTAAACTGAAGCTAGCTAATGAAGTGCAAATTTTGACTTACCCTAGTCTGGATTGGAGAGCTAGCTAGCCACCTAGGCACTTCAAAATCATATATCTAGTCTTTTATGTAAGAGTGGTAGGTGTGTTGTTTAGTTAAGTTTGAGGAAATGGGGCTGACACCTAGAGCAAATCTTAATTGACCCCTTAACTTATGTTGGGTAATTTGATGCTAAAAGTAAAGATGTAATTACAGATTTAAATACTTTTAAATTTGTATATAATACATTGCATACTAGTTAACTCAATAAATACTTAAATCAGAATGAAGTAGTTTTAAAATCAAACTTAAAAATAATTTTATTTTAGAGATTGCATAACTTCTCCTCAACACGACTACACCCTAATAAATCAGGTGGCATGCTAGAACCCACATGCGGGGTGGAGAGGTGTCTATTAAGGA
Organism: Dendrobium catenatum; assembly: GCF_001605985.2. NCBI lineage: Eukaryota > Viridiplantae > Streptophyta > Magnoliopsida > Asparagales > Orchidaceae > Dendrobium > Dendrobium catenatum. Next base: position 304,639 of record NW_021318768.1, read on the forward strand.
GAAAAATATGATATGTATGCATGAGAACTCTTGACGATCCTAGCTTACTTTTAAAGTCATTAGAGTTTCTATGTTATCTTAAAATTTTTCATTTAATTAAAGTAGAAAATTTTTTGTTTGTACCCTTACAAGCCTCTGATCATTCCAGGAGAAAATAAAATACGACATGTAAAAAATAAAGCTAGAAAAATATGTCATTTTCTATTGTGTAATTAATTAATTAAATAAATTAAATTAAATATTCAAATATAAAGTCCATGTGGTAAGTGTCACTTAATATTACAATTTAAAATTTTATAGAAAATAAAGTGGTCAGGTACCACTAATAATAACCTAGATTCTACTCCTAAGGCTCAAGTGACTTTGAGAATAAGATTATTCTCAATCTTTACTTTTTCATCCTTTTGCGAGATCCTTGGAACCATTGGGTCTGGATATCCAAATGAAAAGAAACTCCCCCTCGAAAGGGGTGTTATCTTTTTCCTTTGGATATTTTAAATCATCCAAATTTAGATATTCAAATAGAAAGAAACAATTCCCTAAGGGATGTTCCTTCCTCTTTTGATTCCAAAATGGATGTATAATATCCGATCTCAAAGAACTTTAACATTACAACTCTTAATTATAACTCAATTGCATTAAATTACATTTGAATAAAAATTAAAATCTAGACTCAAACAACCTACAGGGTTATCCTAAATAATCAACAATTAAATCAACATCCCAAGCATTTATATAATAAAATTCAAAATGCTCAAACCAGCCACATTTGATCATGCTCTTTTAATTTAAAAGGGAGACTTAGCATTTTGAAGCACATACATAACATATTGTTAATTTAAAGTTAAATTTATTTTATCTGCCCACTTTAATTTTATGACCTGTATGAGCATGACCACCTACATAAGATTATATTAACATTTAAATCATCTATAACTTAAGGGTAAATCTAACATCCATTACATCAATACAAATATTTGCATAAATTAAATAAATAATCACATAAATCATACTCGCAACTAGCATACAATGATAACACAAAAAATCCAACACACAATATAAAAGTAGACACTAGCATAGCCTAAAACTAGAGTTAATTGTCCTAGCAAACCATCTAAAGTTTGTAAAATAAGTTGTGTGGTTTGGATATGTCATATATATGATAATTAGTTAAAGTTGCATAATGTTTCTGTTGGTTTAAAGGCTTAAAGGAAAATTTAGTTAAGGTTTAAATATTAATAATTTATAATTAATTTTAAAGTGTTAAATGGATACCACCTTTATTGCTCACTAGGGTAATAAAGTTTATTTCACCTTCGTGGGGCTAAGTTAATAGCCTTGTAGGCTCGAATTACCAAGTGGTAACTAATAAATTAAGTGAATTGAATTGATTAAGATTTGAAGGTTAATGAATTTTAATTAGAATTTATTTGTTACTAGTTTTTACGGTTAGATTAAGCTTTTCTGGATTTTAGATCAATTACTAAAATTTAAAAAGTATTTTAATTATTTAAATGCATTAATTAAAGGGGTCAAAATTTGACTTTTAGATTAAGATTGATTTATGGAGTTTTAATATTCTTCTTAAATAATAGAACTTAAGATGAGCAATTAGAGGCTAACTTTACTAGATTTGAGTTTTTCTATATTTAGTTATAAATTTTTGAAGTTCTGACTTGATTTTGACTTAAAGTTGACAAAAAAAGTTAACTTTTTAAATTTGAATTATTTATGATAGTTTAATATTTTTTATAAATACTAGACCTCAAATGGAGTCTAATGCTTTTGGGTTTGCTCAATTTAAAATTGTATGGAATTAGCTATATTTTTTCAAAGTTTTGGTATTTATTTTAATTATTTAATTGAATTAATTAGGGGTTAAATCTAAATGAACTCCAAACTTCTTGAAATTACCTCCAAAGGTTAGAAAAGACCTAAAGATGTGTTCTCAGGTGTTTGAAAATTTTTTAAAATTTTAAATTATTAATAATTAATTAAATTAATTTAAAATAAATTTTAATCAAAATTAAATTAATCTTGAAATTAAAGTCCAGTCAAGAGGCTTTTATTTTTCTTGGATTAAGTGTTGAATTTTGGTTAATTTATATTATTATGTGTAATTTTATAATTTAAATTTGATTTATTATAATTTTTAGAACTTTTAAGGTTTAATAAAGGGTTTAATCTTAAGTTAATTAATTAGGTGGCTTAATGATTTTTAAAACTAGTAAAAAAATTTTCTTAAGGCTATAAATATTTCTAAGTTTAAATGTTTAAATTTCAAACCTATTGGACAAGTATTTTTTTTTTTTTTAAATTTTTATTTAACTTATTTTTAATTAAATATTAATAAAAATATTAAATATTTAATAATTATAATAACTTAAAATATATAAAGTATTTTAAGTTAATATTAATTTTAAATTAAAGGATTCAATTTTCTAAGAAAAAAGGATTTAAAATTAACTAATATTAATTAAACAAATGTTTACATACATAACACCTAAAACTTTGAAAAATACATATTAAACACCTAAACTACGATATTTACTTATATAGCACTAAAAACTCATTTCTAACATTTGAAATAACACTCTGTAACGTTTCCATCAAAACCACTCCACTCCTCGACCTATTTGTGCGTGAAAGATTCTTTGACGAGGAAGATCGTGGCCTCTTCTTCGCTCGAGCATGTAGTGTAACCTTCTTCCCACGTGAGATATTCTCCAACTCATGAAACTATTTCTTCTAACCAGCCATTTGAATGCCCAAGATTCCTGTTCTCGTATGACTTCTCCGATGACCACCGTGGCATCTTTATCATCGAGCTGGTATTATTGATGTTCTAACTCAAAATTAATTTGAATAACATGTTATACTAGTTATCTTGAGTTGTTATAAAAATTTGTAATAAATTTTTAAAGTTTTCTAAATTGACATGAAACCGTAAGTTTTGAGTTGTTATAGCGTGCTATATGAATTCTTGAGTAGTTAAATATCATGCTATATGAATTATCTTTACTTGTTGTAATAATTTATAACTAATTTTAAAGTTTTCGAACTGAGAGGAATGTGTATTTTTTGTTCACTTTGTTTAACTCATTAATTATATACACACACACAAATGAATTCAAGTCATTTTTGCTATATTGTCCTCAAATTTGGTGGATATTGGAGTGAGATGCAAGGTCAAGCTTGAATGAAGTATGTGGGTGGAAGTTAGAAAATCTTAAAGCTACAGAGAGATGAAATCCATTTATTGTTGCTTAAAGAACGAGTTGAAGCACTTTGTCATTGGCTAAGGGATCAACCATTCAACTTACACTATCACGTGAATGGAACATCACCTAAGGATTACAAGTTGGTTTCAAGCGAATCAGATGTACTTGGCATGCTTGGCAGTTCTTATGAAAGGAATAGATTTGAGGTGGCGGTTGTAGTGAAATATGATGAGGAAGATATGTCCCAATCACAGAACATTCACACTAAAATTGACAATCAATTAATTGAAATGAATCCGTTTAGCTCAAAGATCGGAGAAAATAATGATATTGTAATAAATGATCGTTGCGATGAGTTCTTCATACCTTAAAATGATGAGGCAAATAATTTATGTGTTGGTTTGAGGTTTGAGGATTCACAAACTTTCAAGCAAGCAGTTAGGTCTAATGCAATTTTATAGAATTATGCTATAAAGATACATGCTAGTGACAAATCTAGAGTAATTATTACTTGTGCATATAGAGGTTATCCATGGAGAGTACATGCCTCATTGTGTCATGATGGGCGCTCCTTCAAAATCAGAAAAATTGAATCAACTCATTTATGTCCTAGGGTCAATAGAGCCGAAAACAACCAAGATGCTACTACTTGGGTTGCTCAAGCAATCAAGACCTTGTAAAGAAAAATACTGATATCACGCCAAAAGAAATTAGCAATAAATTGGAGATAAGTTACAAATTATCATTGCCATATATGAAACTTTGGCATTCGAGAGAGTTAGTAAGAGATATAATGTTTGGCTCTGTTGATGATAACTATATGTGGGTGCCTATGCCGAGGTTTGAGCTAACCAACAAGAATCCTGGTTCTCACATTACATACATGTGCGACACCAAAATAATGCATTCAAGAGATTCTTTGTTAGATTCAAATTGTGTAATGACGGATTCATTGTCGGTTGCCATTTAATTGGAGTTTGATGCTTGCCATCTCAAATAAAAATATCTTGGCGTACTACTATCCGCAAACTGTTTGGATGGAAATAATGGTCTCTACACAATAGCTTATGTTGTTGCAGAATCAGAGTCCAAGAAATCATGGGAGTGGTTCTTAAAAAACTTGTTGGAAAGTTTTGGTTGTGAAATTGAATAATTAGCCGTCATATCTGACATGGAGAAGGGCCAGCTATAAAGCTTATTTTCCAAAATGCTGAGCATAGAGTGTGCATGAGACAAATGTGAAAGAACATTAAAAAACTTATTCGGTGCGAAGATGTCCACAAACTTTAGAATTTGGTTTGGACGGTAGCAAACACTTGCAAGCTACATGATTTGCACATAAAACTTGAAGATATCTTCAAAATTAATCCACAAGTATTCTCTTACTTAAATGTGTTGTCATGCAAGTGGTCTAAGGCAACATTCTCAAAGCACATTAAAAATCACTACAATACGAACAATATATCTGAATCATTTAATGCATGGGTTGAAGAAGCTAGAAGTAAGCCCGTAGTTGATTTGGTTGACATGATTAGAGGAATGCTTATGAACAATGGTCTCATAGAAAGATTAATTGAGCTTCTTGGAGAGGTCAACTAGTACCTATGGCGGAGGATTACATAAGAGATATAAGTACGAGAAAATATCATTTTATAATTCTCCAGTCGACTTTAAATAGAGCAGAAGTTGAGGGACTTCATGAAAGACACGAGGTTGACATAGAAAGGAAGAAATGTAGTTAAGGTTTTTGGAAATTAAGTGGTCTACCCTATATACACAGTGTTGCATTCATTGGAACGAGACCTTATGACATACATATATTGATGATCACTAATACCTAAATAAGTAAGCTATTTACCTTATTTTTTGTTCCACCTAATTTTCTTGTTGCATTATTTATCTTAACAGTTTCTGTTTAATGATTATATACAAAATGGCTTATGATGGTGCAATCTCAACACTACCTGGAAAGGATATGTGGGCTACTGTTAGTAATGGTGAGGTAGTTACAACGCCAAGTTCTCTTCGGCCACGAGGTAGACCTAAAAAAAGGTGAATTAAGAATTTCTTGGAAAAAGGGACTAAAATAAAACTTGGACACATGTGTAGTCACTATAACTTATGGGGACATCATAAAAGCATCTGTAAGAATCCATTAAATGTGGAAGGTGAGGAGAATGCTAAAGAGACTATATCTGATGATCAGCTGCCTACCACATCGACTGCTCATCCAAAGCTGAATATACGTCATCCAAACTAACTTTTTTTTAGTTTTGTTTTTTGTTGTAGGACTTTGGAATAGGAATAGAAAGTTAAAACTAATGAGAAATTGTCACCTGAGAAATTTTTACCTGATGTAGTATTTTGGATGGAGAATGCTAATGAGACAATTCATTTATCTGATTGTTACACCAAATGAAGCAATATTTTAGATGGATGATTGTGCAATACTTGCTTATTCCAACGTTGAAATTGTTTGTATTGTAAGCTGTAAAGAGTTTGTGAGGTTGCTTACTGTTTGAAGCTTTGTATAGCCATGATTGGTTAACAACCAACATTCCATATGAAAACTGACTTCAACCTGTTTGAAGCTTTGTTTAGTGTCAAATTGAATTTTTTAAAAGGCTTTACACTACAGGAAAACAGCTCATTTCCAGCAGAAGTAAATTCGTCACAAATTCCGGTGGATTTTCCGGCAATTTTCTGACGGAATTTTTTTGACAAATTTCCGACATAATTTTTTCGACAGCATTTCCGGTGAAATTTTCGACGGATTTTCGACGAAATTTCCAAAATATTTATTACGAATTATTTTGTGCCGGAAGACATTATTCGATGTGTATTAAACCGGCGAAAATATTTCCATAAAAAATTAGGAAATCCGCCGGAAATGCTAATTTCCGACGCATTTTGGCCTTTTTTCCGTCAGAAATGGCCGCCGAAAAATGACGTTTTTCCTGTAGTGTTGGTGGAAATATTAGTTATTGGTTTTTGAACCTATCATGATCATGCATTCTATCAATTCTCCCAGGCAAACCAAAGCTTTGAACGGTTAGCATAGCTTGATCATGTTTTGGATTTTTAGCAAATCTTGTGAAAGAAAATTACCAAGTAATTGTTCATTCAATATCCAGAAAAGAGATACTTCTTATTCAAATAAAAAGTGAGCAATAATTACAGCTCGTGATCAAAGATTTTAAAACAACAAGTATAATCAAAATTAAAATAACCACAATAACCAACAAGATTTTTATTTCTACAAGGTCAGTTCTAACTAAAGAAACTTGACTTCAGCTGGTTTCAGCAACTTGTACACTACTATGCGAATCATTTACTTTATCACACAACTGAAAAAAAATGACAATCACCTTTTGATCTGTTCTGGGAGCATCTGTATAATTTTCTTCCATAATACGAGTTGTATGACATATATATTATACATTGTAAATTGCAATGGCAACATATTTGATTACTTGCATTTTTAATTGGTGTCACTGACGAGCTTGAACTCATTACAGAATGACTAAATGACTTGAGAAGCAATTAAAAAACACATTCAAAATGAAAAATTGGCAACTTCAGTAATGCATATCATTAAACTTGATAAATAAAAAAACTAGTAAGTTAAACATATGCATTACTCTTATCTGTTCCTGAAGGGATGCAAAATTCCTGGCAAATTTCCAAATTCATGAAGCTACTCTGCTCTCAGCCAAAAGTTAGCATCTACATCTGTTAATTACTTTTTGCAGCCACTTCAACCTTTTATACATATATAAAGATGAGAAGATGTAAAGCAGACTAATTTCAATAGGTTTTAGTTGGTTCCTATAAGAGGTAAAGTGCGACTGATTGGAGAAGAAGACGAGAAAATAACAACTTACAGGAGGCGAAGTGCGACTGATTGGAGAAGAAGACAAGAAAACAACAACTAATACATTGATATGGTGAAAAAAATTGAACCATCCTTCAATCTTCGAACAACAACTAAGACGTTCACAAAATGTAAAATACGAACATCAAGCTTTGCCGATCGTTCTTCGAATGCGACCGAGAAGATGCGAGGCCAAGGGAAGATATGCCTTATGTGAAACCTTCAAATGCTACATAGAAGGCAAGGGTTTGGACTCGTGACCAAGGGGAAGATGAAGGGAATACGATGCATTGCCAAAGATATGCGTGGCAGGGCTTTTTACACATAACTTAAACAACATGAGAGAGTAGTAAAAAAATTGGTATTTTTAGTTATATATAAGTAAATATGGTAGTTTAGGTGTTTAATATATATTTGTTAAAGTTTTAGGTGTTGTGTATGTAAAAATCCCTTAATTAAAATAGATTCAACGGTGCCGACGATGGTAGAGGGCATCAGGCCAGGATTAGCGGACTGAACCGCAGAGGCAATTATTATCAGCGGCATGTTAATTACCAATGATTGAGCCTCTAGTAATCTTTGGCAATTAATGCCGCCAAAATGAAACCACGGATGTGGTTTACTTAACCATGTTAGTAAGCTCTCAGGAATAGTTTTATCATATGTATATGAGCACGCTTTCAAGATGAATCTAGATAATCACCAAATGTTATGGTTAAAGGTATCCTTCGATATCTCATAGGGACACTAGGCATGGGTATTTGGTATCCTAGGGATAGTGTGTTGTTTAACCAGATAGGTTATTCTAACTTAAGTTTTGTAAGCTATAAATTTTATATGAAAAATATATTAGGAATATGCCAATTCATTGAAAATTCATTGATCTCCTGGTCCAATAAAAAATAAAATTGTATAGCATTATATACTATAGAAGTAGAACTCATAACTATAAGAAGTTGCATCACCTAGCTATATGGCTAAAGTAATAACTTTTTTGTTTTAGTCTACATGTCGACACCATATCGATCTTATGTGATAATGCTAGTGTCTTTAGTATAAAAAAGAACTCAATTCAACATTCTTATACAAAACACAATATTATTCACCATTACTTAATCATATATCGAAAATATTGTGTTGATTTTCAATTTATCAATATTAACAATTAGTTAGTAGATATTTTTATAAAAGCACTTAGTTATGAAAGGTTTAGTATACTTAGAACTGGATTATGAGTGATAGACTTAGGTGCCTAGACTAGATGTTATATTTTTTGAGGGAATTATCTATATTGTGTTATGTGTGTTTATTTTTCTCATTGTTGGTTCATTCTTATTATTTATTTTGTTTTATATTTTTTATTTAGTAATGCTTGTGTATGTATTAGGAGGTCCATGAATACCTGAAGATTAAAATATTGAGAAAAACTTATAAAATTGATATCGTACTTAGTGTAGCATCAGGAGCATCAAAAGAATCAGATTATAGAAAGGGTCCAACCACTACAAACTAGATTGTAGGCCGTAAAAATTATTGATAAAGTTTGAACATTTCAACATAGCAATCATCAAAGGCCCCTGAATATAAGTCAAACAATTCTAACTTTATAGTGTCAAGAGCTGGGAATATATTTTTCCTATAAGGGCTCATCTTGTTAAAACTTTTGCTTCTTCCAATGTAGATCGTCATAGTGAGCCAATATATTCTATATGACATGACCATGAAAGTTAAATGGATGGTTGTGAAACCACCTGAACTACTAAATGACACACCAAGAGGGGGTTGAATTTGTGTTTTAAAATCTTTTTCAAAATTCCCTTTTGAACTTTAAGCAACCAAATTTAAACTTTAAAATGCAGAAGCTAATAGCAATAACAAATACTATTATTTTTATTTTGATTTTTGTAGAAACATATATATATATATATATATATATATATATATATATATTTTTTTTTTTAACTTGATCCAAATTAACCTTAGATTCAAGAATAAAAAATAAATCCACATCAAACTTATTAACAATGTTCTTGCAAGCATTAGCTCTATCCAAGTTTTGAAAATTTATATCATTCCAAGAAGTAATATTAGGAAATAACATTAAAACTTACTAGAAGAGGTCATTGCCTTCCTGGAATTTTTGGATCTAGTAGACTTACCATAAGTTAATGAAACATTCATAGAAGATTGTACATTAGCAATATATTTAGAAAAACTTATTTCCTTCTCACAAAAATTAAAATTCTCTACATGAGGATTCACCAAATTCTCCTCCAGATTTTGCAGAGCCTGAAACTTATTAGAATTTTCAAACATCACATCATGAATAGTAGCCTTTAAAGAATCAAAACATATTATTAAATCAGCAGAAATCTCCTCTGAAGGTGAATTAAGATTAGGCAAAAATAATAATGTCTAATCCTCCCTCTTTAGTCCTAACTCTTTACTCTTCCGGTCTATACAATGCAATCAACCAAAAGGAAACAGAAAAATCGTGACGGAAGCTCATTATAAAATCAAAGTAACTCTCATCTACATCTCATTTCTCTGCCCTAAATGCACTCCATTTGCTAAATCTTGTAAATTTAACAATTCCCCAACTTTGCAAATCAAAATTTAGCTCAGAATAAAGGTGAAACATGATTTAAATTCTATAGAAATTATTTTATCTCTTGTAATCCTTTAATAGGATTTTTGATAAATGCTACTTAAATCATATGGTATCAATAAATGAACCTACCCATTAATCCGGCCCAAAAAATTCAATTTTTGGTTGACCCGTTTAATAAATGGGTTGGGGTTTGAGTCATCCATTTCAACCTATTTATTAAATAAGTTAAGTTTTGATTGACTCACCTACCCAATTTGACTCGAAAATGACTCATTTTAGATTACTTCTAAAGTTTTTTTATTATTAATTTAAATAATTTTAAAGTAAAACTAGTTATCATGTTGGGTTCGTGTTGCTCGCAAATTAATTTAAGATCAGACCCAAACCCGATCCATATTGATACCCCAATGAAATTTGATGATCAAAAAGTTCCTTAAAAGTTTTTGAGTTTGAAGCTTACATTTGTTATGTATATGTGAGTTTGATTTAATTGATATTAGTATCCCAAAAAAATAGCTTTATCAAAGTTTGGTATATGAATTAAGATTTTTTTTAAAAAAAAAACTCTTAAAATAAGTACCTTATGCTATGATATCAGAAAAATGTTATTCTTCGTAGTCATTCCCATTTGGAACCAACAAAAGCTTTATGTTTGCCACATTAATTAATTAATTTGTAACTCGATGAAGATATATATATATATATATATATATATATGTGTGTGTGTTTTAGAGTTAGTGGCAAATTTGAAAGAAGTTTGTGATGACTATAAGCTGTTGTGTATAGTTTGTTCAATCATAAATACGTGGGTATCAATATGATATTTCCTTACAGAAGTATTCTTATATGTTCTCTCACAGTACTAAGAGTTTATTGTCTGCCTTTTTGAAGAATTAAAGATTTACAAGTTACTTTTTTGATATCATAACTTATTGATATACTGTAGCTTTCCAAATACTTGGAACGCTGCAAAACCAGAGGTTGAATATGTACGAGTAATGCTAAAAATATTTCATTGAAATAACAGGAAAACGTTTTCCGATGCAGCTCGATACAGTCGCAGAAAATGTTTTATTGCTTCTTAAAGTAGTTCTCTAGTAGAAATATTTTAATTTCTCACATAAAATGGCAGCCTTACGATGACCTAGTTAGGAGAGTAGATGTATTAGATTTGGCTTATGTAAGGAAATGTAGAGGTAGGCCTAAGAAGACTTTGTTAGAAAATATTAGAAATAACCTTTCTTTATTAGAATTAAATGAGAATATGACTCTTAATAAGGCACAATGGATAAAAAATGATTCATGTAGCCCACATAGTGGGATAAAGACTTGATGTTGTTTGTTGTTGTTGTTATTGAGTACTAAAAAGAAGTTGTTTTAAGTAGTAAAAAAGCTATCTAAAATGAAGCCTTAAACATAACTAACCTTGTTGAACTATATGTTAAGGGGTAGTTATTCCATCAATGAGAATATGACTATTTATTTGTATATATTTTTCAACCTTAATGGTTCTCCATGGATGATATTAATGTGCTTGATCCTCTTAGGATTTCTATAAAGCTTTCAACATACCAATCACGAATGCCTCCTCATTCGTCTCTAAGACTATAAAAGAGTCTAGCAGAGAAGAAGTTTGTCTAGACACCAATGGTGAGGAGGGTGAAAGAAGAAGGGTGGAAAAGAAAAATGAGATTTATTTTCCAATCTTGTTGATTACTTTCTAACAAAGGAAATAGACATATATGCACCATACATGCATTATTTTACTTTAATATTTTGCCTATCAATTAATTGGCGATGATGGACTACTTACCTTTATATTTATTTCATTATTCCTTCCACCAATCACTCAACGATGATGTCTCATTAGGAAACAAGATATGCAGTGGAATCTCTTTAAATCAAAATCAGTGAGTGGTTTGAATATTACAAAATTAAGAAAATTTCATGTACTAATGATATATTTTTTATTATAAGAACTAAATTAATCATAAATATGATTAATTTATAATATTATTAAAAATAAACTTTTTCAAACCTAATGAAAGAGCCATTAAGAGACCAAATTTATTTTGTAAAACAAAATAATATAACTATTATAAATAAATACTTTTCTCTACAACAACACAAGTACAATATATGTTTTCTCATCTTCTACTCATTTATATATTTAAGAATAATCATTTCGAGACCTCTTAAAACAATGCCAAATTTCGGCACAAATAGTATCGCTCGATCTCTTAATAAATCGCATGTAATAAAAGATAAATTTAAATTTAAAAATAAATATAAATTTTTAAATAATAAATTTATTGTTTATGACATGAATTTTGGACCCTCTTCTTTTAATGGATAATGCCAGTTGGCCAATTTCATTATCCACAAATGAGAAGAAAAATTAATGCACTTGAATATTTGCTACAAATACTTATTCTATTCCACATATTTATATCTCTAACAAAGATTGCATATTTGATTCCAACTCTAATTAATTTATGTCCGAGTGTGGTAGTGTTGAAAGGTACCGCAGCTCTTTTCCTCCATTGGCCCCCACAAAAACAATAATATTATGGCATGGTCTGATCTCCCCATAGATATCCTCCATTGCATCTCATCACACTTGTCCATTACTGACTCAGTCCGATTATCTGTTGTTTGCACCTCATGGAGTTTGACTCTTGCCAACTATGCACTCCTTGGATTTCAATGTTGTCCCTCCCCCTGGTTACTCCTTTCCTATGATGTCGAAGAGGCCTCTGATACACTCACCTTCCACGAACTTACCATAGAAAGATAAGAAGCTGTTGTCACATCCATCGTCGCTTGTCCTCCATTGGTAGCCCCACTATGGTCACCGTTGTTTTGGCTCTAAGGATGGATGTCTTGTGACCCTTGACAAAAAAGATCTACATCCTCATCTCTTCAACCATATCACAAAGTCTAAAATATTTCCCCCTTCCTTTTTCACCTTGATCAACCCACAATATGCCCCTGATGGCTCCATTAGGATTTCTCGCACTGAATTTTTATTTGGCATATTGAGTGATGACTTACGTGATACATATTTTCATAAGTTCATTATCTCGTCTAATGACTCCTCTGGAACTGTTGTTGTTATCTATGGCATTACAAAAGAGCTAGCTTTGGCAAGGTTAGAAGATCTGACTTGGGTTCTCGGACCACAACTATCTCCTTACAACACATAGGTCAAGTAGTAGTTTGAGGATGTTTGCTTTCATGAAGAAAATCAAAGATTTTACGCAATCACAAATTTGTCATTGGTGCTTGCTTTTGACCTCAATGGACAAAATGTTGAATTGATCTGCCCGAGTATGCCCAACCCATACCATCACACCAGAAACTTCTATCATATTTACTATATTACCTTTTCATTAGGAAATCATCTAAAAAAGGAGAGGGTGATTGATACAACTTTTGATAGCTACTATAATTCAACAACGAGGGCTATCTTCGTTTCCAAGTTTGCGCCAGCTGTTTTTACTTCTTCTTCGACAATTACTATGGCTTCTTCTTCTTCTTCTTCGTCTTCTTCTTACTCTCAATAGATTCCCATCAACGAGCTGGGGGGTACTCCTTTTTTGTTGGTTAGAAACAGCATTTTCTTTGCATCATAAGGCTGCTATCGGAATTAATCCAAACTGCATATATTTCGCCGATCATTCGAGCAACATGTTGGCAGGTTATTTTGATTGTGATGTTGGACTTTTTGATCTTTACAATGATCACATTTATCATATACTTCACCCTTATCCAAGGACAAAGTGCCCTCCATCAATATGGTTTACACAATCATTTTCATAAATTGAATATCTTAATCTTTGTTAAGCATGTAATATGAATATTTTTTAATAATAAGTCCATTTTTAATATTTATTGGATATTTTTTGGTTATATTTAATAGTTTTGAAATATAAATATTTACTTTCCTCTTTTAAATTTATTTTGAAGAAAATATATTAATAATGTTATATCATAGTTGAGTATTTTTATGAAATCTAACTATGGTCCAACCACCATTGCCAAATTGACATCATTTGTTGTCATCAACATCCCTTCACTAATCTCATAATCTCAACTATACCTATAGGAGACAAAACAAATGTTGCCTAATTTATTATCTAATATTAGCCAATTGTGCATAAGAACAAACTTCTGTAATTTCAAATACATGGTGGATTATTTCAATAGAGTCAAGCCTAATGTTTTTTTTTTTTTTCTCTTTTTGGATTTTTTACATAAACGTTCAGCATCTCCAACATTCTTCCCTTTTATATGCATGTCATAAATCTTTGTATAAAGCTATTACACTAATCCCTTACTTTTAACACCGCACATATTCAAGCACGCAATAGGTACATATGCTTCGTACATATCCATAATCATGCATGAATTATTTATTGATACATGGTATGCCAAAATTATCTTTATATTGCAATTGGTAGGGGGGAGAAGATGATTTTTAGTTTAGAGTGAGGATGGATGTTAAGTGCTTGAGTTAGATTAATTTCTATATAAGGGAATGTCCATCTTCAAGAAGATAGAGAATTTAGAGTGAATACTAATTAATGGGTGAAAAGAGGAAAAGATGCAAGATTTTAAACTAGTAAGACCAATTGCTCAGGAAGGAGAAGTCTCTCAATTATATGATTTTCTTTTTTAATTTTTCCATCTCATGATATAATTGAACTAAATTTTAGCATGGCTTTAGTTCATCTCTTTCTAATGAAGTCTAACATAGAAGGTTATTATAAGTATCTGGTGGTTCAAGGTGATGTTGATGCATGCATCTTAGACAATCAGTCTTTGCAATGGCAAACAATGTGGGGCAAGTACTATATTTTAAGGAAGCAATATGGTACCAAGTGTTACACATAGTAGAATTGACAGTCTAACATGTTGGTTGTGATTTAGAGTAATGAATAGTCCATGATAGGTATCTAATATGAAGACTATGGAATCCTTGGGGTGTTAGGTTCATTATATAAGGCCAAAGAATAACAATGTATGTTAGCCCAACCATTGGTAAAGGCTTAAGATGAATTGTGAATTTTTTATCATTACATTATACAATCATGTCATACTCCTACCAAAATTTTGTGACAATTTCACCTAATAAGATATTATGAATCACAAAAATTTTCATTGCATACAAAAAATTTGTATATATATAAAAAATGAAGGAACAATTATAAAAACAAATTTTAACCTCCTTCCTTCAATTATATATATATATATATATATATATATATATATATATATATATAATTCCACAAATAATTTACAAACAAAAATATTTCTTATATGATTAAATAATAAAAAAGCTTACATAAATTTGGCAACTATTATTTTACTGTATACAAATATAACGATTTCCTCATATAAAATTTTCACCTGCAAGATTTAGTTCGCAAAAAACAAATAAGAATTTAAGATTGAAATTATGAAACTTCTTATATAAATAATATAAATAATCTCATCCTAGAGGGAATTAAACTCTATCCACATATATTAAGATTGTTTATTTAATATTTTTTATGTTTCACTACAAAAAAAATGAAAAAACAAGTTTCACATTAAATATTTTTTTATCTTTCCAAAATATTTTTCTAATTAAATATTGATCATGTTTTAATCCTAACTTACAATGTTGAAGAAATTGTGTTCGAATAAAACTTGGTCTCATATTAGACTATAGCTTCAATTAATTTGCTAAAACAAAGAAATAAATAATATTTGAAGTTTCTTACTCAAAGAAGGCATATAGAACTCATATGTGTAAATTATTTAGCAATAGGCAATGCTTAAATCATATGCCAAGCTTTCGACTCCAATATGCATTTGGAATTTACATGTTCATCCATGAATATTTATAGCTTAGCAAAAGACACACATATTGAGATAGAATTACCAATCAATTAAAGGTCAACTAAAACAAATGAATAGTATTTTAATTGTTTATGTATATGCAAATAGATAAACAAGAATTTGGCGATCCTGGGCTCATTGGATTCTTCTTGTCGAGCCGCTCGATTTGACTATAAGCATGTCACGTTTGCAAGTCGTTTGGTAATCAAAATTATGGTTTGAACCTTCCAAATGCGCTTCAGGTTTTTGATTTGGATCTATTTGAGCTCATATTAGTTTAAGTTTGGTGTCTTAAGGTTTGTATTTCTGAGACGTTTAGTTCGACTATAAGTTTGCAGAAATCAGAGTTCATATGATCTCCGATTTAATTTTTGAAATTTCTAACTTAATTTTGCTTCGAGAAAACAAATCTATGGCAAATGAATGGGGAAGATTTCTACTCGGCATGCAAGTTTTTTTTAGATTTAATTAAGAAAGAAAGAGGACAGGGACGGTATTGCAATACTTCTCTTCATAACATATCATGAGGATTTCCCAGCCTACTTATTATTTAAGTGCTAAATGAGCAATTGCCACTTGTCTGCATTCTACGGATTTCTGAGTCTTATCTATTTTCATAGGGCACGTTGATCGGATGAATGGCAGTTATTCACTTATTCTTGCGTTTGAGCCGGCCTTCTCTCAGCTTGCAAATTCAAAACCCTCAAATTCTAGGTTTCTGTTACTTGGAACAGTAAAGAAGGCTAAGTGCTATTATTATAATAAAGTTCTTTTCCCCAAAAAAATAATAAAGTTCTCGATTTCTCCTGCAGAGAAACGAGTGCAATTATTATAATAAAGTAATAATAAATTATGAAAATTATTATTGTTTAATTCTACTACTTAATCATACATATGAATATTATAATCGCTGCAATCAAATAAATGAAGATTAAAGAAATTCCCGGAGTTGATACGTCCCCCAAACCTCGGTCGTCGAGCTTATCCGACCGAGGGACTGAAGACTTGAAGACACTAATGGGATTGATTCGCTCTCTCAATCTTCTCGTCATCGATTTGATCCGGCCGAGTCGAGCCACTCCATACCTCCCGGCGCCGGGAGGGGACGCTGGAAGGCTATCGAAATTTCCTCCAAATTTTTGGACTTAGTGGATTTTTGGAAAATTTTAATGGATTGATTAAATGCTAATTAATTAATTTCACTTATTAAACAATTATAATTTGCCATTTAAATGAATTAAATAAATTGATAATGACAAGCTTTAATTAATCAAACACATATAATAATAAAAATTTGACAATTATATATTTTGTTAATTAGAGGATTAATCAGTAAATTAACTAATTCAAATAAACAATCGAACTAAAAGGAACCCGGTTTGGAATTTGATTTAAAGCCATTAAAAAACTGAAACATAATTTATGGGGCTTTTGTGTATTAAAGGTGGTTTCATTTTTAATTGTTGCAATCTGGAGCGGGTTTTGTCTCTGTTTTGCTGGTACTCGCTGAGCTTTTTCTGGTGCCTGTTTAGCAGTCGCTGTTTTCATGATAATCCGGCTGTGTGCCGAAATTTTTTCTTTTTTCTTTCTGCTATGGACTCTGGTAGTGAGGCTCACTAGAATTACAATTGCACTCATGCTGATGTTTTAAATGGGAATGGCTGGAGGGAATGTTGGTATAGATGGAGTATTGGGGATAAGCTTGTTCATCTGGACGGTAGGCAGAGGGGTTTTTACGTTAAGAGTAAGAATTGGTCTTTTATGGAGACAAAAGGGTGTTTTCAATTCTCTTAACTTTTATATTACTAATATCTTTTTTTGGAGTGCTTCTTGCAGGAACAATTTTAATTCTATCTTAGGGAGCTTCAATGATCGCAAGGTACTCTTAGTATTTACTTTGTATTTTATATCTTTGGATATCTGTTTTTCTATTTGCAGGAAGATTGAGTTGAACAGGACATATATGTTCTTCCTTTTTTGGGTGCTGCCTCCTCACAATCCTAGATTTTTTTTATGCGTTTCTTGTACTCGTAGGATTAGGAACCTCCGGCTCTTAGGATTTTTTGTCTCTTTTTTGCTTGTAGCTCTTATGAATAGTAGCGAGCTAGAGGGTCCTTTTAAGGATCTTGTAACCATTTTTTGAAATTAACGCGTAGGCCCCTACTGAGGGTTTTAACCCAAAAAAAAAACTTATTTACTCATTATATAATTAAAATCTTAAATAATTATTTTTACGTGATAAAAATTGCTCTCTTATAAAAAAATTTATGAAAAAACAAATTAATATAAAAATAATAATAATGTCTAATCCTCCCTCCTTAGTCCTCACTCTTCACTCTTCCGGTCTATACAAAGCTGCCGACTAAAAGAAACAGAAAAATCGCTATGGAATCTCATTATAAGATGAAAGTAACTCTCCTCTACATCTCTTCTCTCCGCCCTATATGCACTCCATTCGCTAAATCTCGTAAATTTATCAATTCCCTGATTTTTCAAATATGAAATTTAGGTCGAAATAAAGGCGAAACATGGTTTAAAATTCTATAGAATTTATTTTATCACTTTTAATCCTTGAATAGGATTTGTGATAAATGTTGCTTAAATCCTAGGGTATCAATAAATGAACCTACCATTATAAGGGATTATTCAGTATATACTTTTGAAGCTTTAATTATATTACAACCTTATTTTTGGGAACCAAAACTATTTTCTAATTTATCATAAACCCCATATTTTCTTACTTACATTGTAAAAATTTCCCAAAAAAAATATCTAAATATCCTAAATTATTATATCAATAATAAACAAAAAGTTACATGAAGAAAGTTTTGCAGGTATAATGTAATACCATCTTTTTCCTAATTAATAGAATTACAAATTAAATAAAGAAAAGTATAGAACTCTCATAATTTTTAAAACTGAGATAGGCAAAATTTAACCTACCATAAGCAAATAACATTTAGAATTGGGCCGATAATAGAAATTGTACTGAGGTTGCCCAAACTCTTGCTTTCTCTCTCTAAAATGTTCTCTCTCTTTAGTTAGCCACCTAAATGAAAGAAAATGATTTTGAAAAGTGGAAATGGATAGTTTAAATTTTTATTTTTTTTTTTTAGTTTAAAAATTAAATATTAGTATGGCGCGATGGTGCTCAAACTTTTGTGATGCAACACTCCCTTTATAGGAGCATAGTGCAACAGTGCCTCCACTAGCGCCACAACACCAATTTTATTTTTATAAAAATAAGTGAGCTCAAAGCCATGGCATCACCAAACCTAGCACCATAGCGCCGTAAGGGAAAAATAATTTTATTTTTTAAATCATCTACGCAGATCCTCATGACTCACTTTAGACCAAATTTAGATACTCATATGCATACAGAGCATTTCCAAACCCATGTAAAAGGATTTAACCATAGAAATTTAGTGAGTTACCTTAATCAAGTTAGGTCATAATAGGTGCAACCATATACAGATTTGACCAGTGTTATATATAATATAGGTGATTATTTTTAATCTGTGAGGCAACTTGTTAGACTAGCTAATTTAATGGTTAAACTCCAAATTGTCAAAATTCAAGAAGAAGAAGAAGAAGAAGAATGGGATGGGTATGCAAAATATCATCCAGTTTAGACGTACCGAGTAATCCTAACAACATCGAATGAACATAAAAAATCTCTTGTCTACTTTGTAGCAAAAGGTGAGCATCACCAACTTCATCAAACTAAGAAGATAAGCAAAGAGTCTTTACAAAAAAAGAAGAAATAATTGATAAAACAACATTTAATTAAGTATTATCCAATGGTGTAGCAGATATATGATAACTCAGAGAATTTATTTTTTTCTTTATGAAAGCGAGTCAAAATCTTTAATGGCATCACAAATGTAGCACAATAAGTTAAGCATTAATTCTAAGCCTTCTAATCAATCTTCTAAAATAATAGAGGAGGATGAATCTGTAGTTTCTTCATCAGTGGTGTTTGATCCAAATAAATTAATACATGTGCAATTTAGAGTGGTAATGTATTACCACATCCACCAAAGAAAGGTAAATACAAGCTTAAGGGAAAAGATATCATGGTCAGAAATCATCCTTAAGGATCCCAAAATGAAGTCCACTTAAGGAAAAGAAGTTGACTACAACATCTTATCTCATCTATGAAAGATTCTTGCACAACTCAGTGTATATGGATGGGGCTTTGTTAGTGTAAAAAAACCTTCACAAAACCTTGATATAAGCTCTCAAGTAGTAGCAGATGCATGATGGGGGTCCTGAGGATACGAGCCCCCACTGACAGAATGAGTGCCTCCTTAGTTATCACTTACCCATATACGTATTTAAAAAAAAAAGAATAAAAAATACTTTGAAGTAATCATAAGCATTAAGATTTCATATCGCTCCTCCAGACCGCCTATTTACCTCTCAGCTTTGTAGTTTGTTCACTGCTCCATCTACGACCTCGCTGACCTTCACATTCCGCCTCTAGGCATGAAGGTTTCCTTCGGTAAATCCCAATCATCTCCCTCTAGAAACTTGGAAGTAAAAAAACTTTACATCTGAGTCTGGAAGATACCTGAATCAAGAAGGTCTATATCACTACCTGAAGGTTTCTTTCTTTCTCTTTCAACATATTTCTTTGTATGCCACTGTATTGATCTTATCTAACTCAAAACTTTAAGCAAATGCAAATGTCAATTTAAGTTAAGAGCGCGGCAAGCCAATGACCATGTTTGCAAGGATTATAGGAGTCGGAGAGAAGAACTAGGGACTGAAGAAGACTCACTCTAAAATAATGGTTTATAGAATTTTTTTTAATAATTTTGAAATATTGTTAATCGAAAAAATTAAAAATGTCGCTTTATGCATATGAGATCTAGTGCATAATTTGTTAATTTAAAAGGAAGTAGAGAACTTGCATAAAAACCAATGGAAATTAAGGAAAAATAAAATTTATCATTTGGTATTCTTACTTATAAAGCTTGCTTTGATTTTATCAATTGTTATTGCAATGGTCAAATGATCATTCTAAGCTATGAAGATTGAAAAAAATTATTTACGCAATCATTTGGGAGACCCTTGATGAATGATTATCTAATTGCATATATTGAAAAAGTCATCTTTTACAATATTGACAATTAAATAATTATATAATGATTTCAAAATATGAAGACTCGAAGAGAGAAATTATATGTAACTTATATTGAAATTGATTATCATTATTCCCCAATGCGAGTTCTCTTTTTTCCATATAATTTATCTTTTATAATAATGAAGTATTTAAAAAAAAATTTAATAATCACCAATACCGGTCCTAAACCCATATGAAAAAGGTTAATGTTTTTTTTTTTAAATCAATGATTTGTGCCGCCACAAAAAATCTTTGCACTGCCATTGCTCTTAAGGATCCATGGAAATATGAAGCATACTTCATTGAACGCTACATGATTAAGGTCCTATGAGCTCAAAATGAGTTGGTTATCACTTTCTCCAATGAGGATCTCATGCTGGGTACAACAAAACATAATCATCCACTATATATCACTATTGAGAGTGATACTATAATGATAACCCACATTTTAATCAACCCAGGTTCTTCAACAAATTGCAACACTACAGGAAAACACGGTATTATCCGTCGGTAACACGTAAAATTCGACGGAAGGCCTTGGTTTCCGGCGCATTTCTGTCGGATTTTGATGCGCCGGTTTGGTGCGTGTCGGAAAATGTCTTCCGACGTTTATAAGACGCCGAAAACCCTTCCGGTGCACTCTCCGATCATTTCTAGCGCAAAATATGATGGCCAAAACGTCGTTTCCTAACCGATTATTCCGGCACGATATACGCCGGACTTTTACGACATATAAATATGACGGCAAATACCGGCGGATAAAATGCCGCAGATCACCGTAACTAAATCTACGGCTTGGTTCTGGCGCAATGTGTACGCCGGAAAACGCCGGCGGAGAAGATGCTGTAAGGTGCGCCGTAAATAAAGGAATGACTTGCTTCCGACGCATTTGCCGCCGCCATTTTCCGGCGGAAAAAAAATGCCAGCATAATTGTACCGATTCGTTGTATCATCGTTTTCAATTCGTCGCATTTTTTATGCCAAATCCGCTGGAAACCTGTAGCAATAATAAAAAAATTGCCTTCCCTGCTAACAATCAGATTTCCACACCTGCAAACATATACAAATACATACAATAACAGTTCCACAACACAGATATACACATCACAGATGTCAAGAACTTCAACATATACTGAAAAATATAAATATCCATTAAAACAAAATGTTCAATAGCATCGACCAACTAAAAATATCACAGATTGTTCAATAACACAAATTCAAAGAAATTAACAAGTTCATATGACTAAACTAAACTAAACTACTATGTGTCCGTGGACTCCTCAGCTGGAGCTACCTCTTTTCCACTCAACTGCTCCCTCATTTTGCGCATTTCATCCAACAACTGATTGTGTTGCTCCTGGATCTGCATTTGAACCTGTGCTTGCAACTGAACTTGCCAATCAGCTTATGATTTCATTACTTGTTCTAGCTCTGCTTAAAGGACAATCATTTGTTGAGTATGTAAGGACTCATGTGAACTGGATGTGAAGCTGGATGCAGTAGAGGAGGTCATCCCCTTAAATGCCTGAGCTTGCAAACCTAAACCATAAACTCTGCCATGTTGCATTCCTCCAACGGCTTGCGACCAGATGCGGTACTCAGCATACTCAACAGAGCCGCCAGAAGAGCCCTCACCTGATGCGGCATGACTCTCTCTAAGCCGTATATATTCCTCCTCTGAAAGTAGAATATAAATATATATAATTAAATTAAAACTAAAAATTATTAAACACATATACTTACATGGGCTTTTCTTACTCTCTCATCAATCCATTGTTTATCTTCCTATCGCATATGAGTGTGACTATGCAATTCCACATGAGTATATTCTCTACCCAGCATCTCTTTCAATTAGAATTAAGAAAATTATATTAATATTTGTATTAAAGAAAAATTTAAAAAAATATTTAAAATTCATTATCAAACGTCGTCTGTGCTCAGTATGTGGAACGGAGCCGCCAGTATGAAGGGAGCTACCCAAGTCCCTGACATCAGAAGCTCTGTTCTGTCGATTTGATCCCTCGCTGTTCACCTGAAGCCATCTGCATAGAAATAAATAAGAAAAATTAGAAATATGAGTTATAATAAAAATATAATATAAAATAACATAGCAGTAGAAATAAAATAAAATACAGTGTAGTAACAATAAAATAAATATAGTGAAGTAACAAAAAAAATTAATTTACCTTATGTTAACTCATCATTTGTTGGTTCACTTTCATATGATGATACATTTCTAGCACTATCAGATTCATCATTATTTTCCTCTATGATTAAATCTACCTCCTCTAACTACAACTCGCTTTCATTAATTTGAATTTGGTCATCCACATTGATTGGGAGATTTTTTAAATTTGACATAAACTCTTCTTGATGTGCTGATGGTATTGAAGTGGTTTTCTCAATTACAACCTTTGGTTTTGTCTTCATAACTACCAGCCAATCTTGTTTGCCACTTTTTCTGCTTGGATAGTTAGCATAATAGACTTAAGTTGCCTGACTAGTAATGATGAATGGATCAAACTTTGCATATCTCCTACCCAGCTTTACTTCCATTATACCGTAAATTGGATGTACTCTTGTACCTCTATTTTGTACTAGATCAAACCATTCACAATTGAAGAGATACACAGTATTCCTGTGACTGAGATATTTCACCTCTAATATTTCTTATAATACCCCATAGTATTCAGAATCATCCCATGTATGGGTGTTCCCTCTTACACATACGTAAGAATTTTTTATTTTCCTACCTTCACATCAATTTTTTGTTTGGAATTTATAACCATTAACCACAAATAATCACAAATATTTTATAACATTTAACTAATCTATTTGGTCCCTAAGCTAACTCAAATGGCCCTGAATACTGCGAATCACTGTCTTCAGTGTGTGCCTTTAAATGAATAAGATGTTATTATTATTAATATTAACTGCATTCATAACTAACTAATTAAGACTAATTATTCAAATTATATCATATTTTTAAACCAAACAGTAAATTCTTTCTCCATTATATTATGGACTTCTCCTTCTTATGATGTACTTAAACCATCAATGAACCTTCTACAAATAATTTTGAGTTTATAACAAAGTTTATAAGAATAATGAAAATATGAACAAATTAACTCATACTTACTCGAGATACGGCTCAACTTTATTACATTTATTCATCACAGCTAAGCAAGATATATAATGTGATAACTGTCATCTCCTTATCGGTCAAATAGTGCACGGTGCTAGCGCCTACAGGTTCACCACTTCCACCAAATACATATATATTAGAGGATTTACCAACATTTTGAGGTGTTGTACTTTCACCTGATTGAGACATTATTTCAAAATAATACAAGCAAAACTGAGTTGTCTTGAATATTAAATATGCTTCACAGATATAGCCTTTAGGTCGTGCTTTATTTTTAACGATCTTCTTAAGTTTATTTAAATATCTCTCAAAAGGATACAAGCACCTATACTGAACAGATCCACTAACCATAGGCTCATATGGTAAATAAACTGGTAGATGCTCCATAGAGTCAAAAAATCCTTGAGGAAATATTTTCTCAAGTTGACACAGAATGAAAGGAATTTGCTGCTCCATAAGAATCAAGTTCTCTACATTTAATTTAGAAGAGCATAAATCTTTGAAGAATACACTTAGCTCGATCAAGAGATTTAAAATTTAATCTGACAGATAACTAAAAGCAGTTCATAGTAGACATTGTATGAAGATGTGATATTCATAACTTTTTAATCCGAATAATCTCCCTGATCTTATGTCAACACACCTACTTAGATTGGAAGAATATCTATCACGTACTCGTAGGGTCTTCAACCATTCACAAATTACCCATTTTTGCTCTAAAGTTAATGTGAATGGAGCTTTTGGTTTAAAAAAATTTTCACCTCCACCATCCTTCAATTCTAAAGCTTTTTTCTTACAAATCTCCTTTAAGTCCATTCTTACTTTTATATTATCTTTTGATTTATCTTTGATGTCCATAACTATATTAAAAATGTTATCAAAAACACTTTTCTCTATATGCATAACATCTAAATTATGTCTAATCAGGTTTATTCTCCAATATGGCAACGACCAAAAAATACTTTTCTTAGTCCAATTATGGTTGACACCATATCATGGAACTCAGCTAATATTGGAGAATCGATTATAGTGGGCATGAACTTGACTCTTTCAAAAATTTCTTCACTACTATATCTTAGAGGAGGTTGAAACATCACCATTTTATTTTTAGTAAAGGCTTCTTTATTTCGCTTGAAAGGATGACTTGGAGGTAAAAACATTCGATGACAATCGAACCAAGTGTTCTTCCTACCATACTTTAAAGTAAATGATTTTGTATGTTCCATACAATATGGACAAGCTAACTTGCCTAAAGTGTTCTAACCTGAGAGCATACCATATGCAAGAAAGTCACTAATTGTCCAAAGTAATACTGCTCTTAGTGTAAAGTTATATTTGGTGGAGATATCATATGTACTTACTCCATCTTCCCATAATAAATTTAAATCATCAATTAACGGCTGTAAGAATACGTCAATCTTCACTTTTAGATTATGTGGCCCTGGAATGATAAGTGTTAGAAACATATAAGGAGTAGTCATACATAACTTTGAAGGAAGATTGTAAGGAGTGAGTATCATGGGCCAACATGAGTACGATGTAACAGACAGACTGAATGGAGTAAAACCATCTGCGCATAAACCTAATATGACATTTTTTTGTTCTACTGCAAATATGGGATGTGTACGATCAAAGTGTCTTCAAGCCTCTGCTTCTGATGGATGTGTGATAACACCTTCTTGTGGAATGTGATCATTATGCCATCTCATATGTGCAGCAGATCTCATAGATGTATATAGCCGTTGTAGTCTTAGAATTATTGTTAAGTAGAACATCCTACTGACAGGCATATCCTTCTGCTTCCTTCTACTACCAGATTTTGGTTTAAACCTTGGTGCATTGCAATGACGGCATGCAATCTCTGAGATATCTTCTTTAAAGTATAACATGCATGCATTGACATAATAATCTATCTTTGTGTATGTCAAATCATTTGAAAACTAACTTCTTTGTCCGATATAGATTTGTAGGAATTAAATTATCTATCGGATTTGTTTCCTTAAGCAGTCCAATGAATTGATTAAAACATTCACGAGCAACACTATATTCTTCCTTGATGCTTAACATCTTCACAGCAACAGATAACTCTGAGTGAGTGGTGCACCCTTTCCAGATTGGTTGCTGGGCAGCATGTAACAAATCATAAAAATTCTGTGCCTTCTCATTCGGTAACTCTTATGTATTTTGTTCAAATTGTATTCCAGTTGCATCATGAACTAATTCTTCAAGATTTGGTCAGATATTTTCAACCTTAGCTATATTAGTACTTGTAGAAGGATCGCATTGATAATTAAATTGTGGCTCGTACTCACCATGAGAAGTCCAATACCAATACCGTGGCATGAATCCTCTGCGATACAGATCAACAGTTACATCATTTGGTGTTAGGTGCACTAGATTTTTATATTTAGAACATGTACATCAAAACTTTCCTTCTAATATGAAGCTGGGTAGTTGTTTCGCTTGCTGAATAAAAATGTTCACCCCATTAATGAATTCATCTGTTAATGTCTTTTATCCTTGAGATAATCAGTTATACATCTAATTTCTTTGATTTCTAATGTCCATAACCTAAATATAAGAGCAAATAAGTAATGGATTTTTGCTTGAGTAGATCTAAAACTGAATATATGGAGATATTAACATTAGAATTCAAGTGATGGTGAAATAGGTGGTGAAATATATGAAGAATATCATCAGCAAAAAACATATGGTGGTAAATGTGCTGGACCTTTTGTAAATATCTAGTGAGAACATCTACGACAAAAGTAAAAAGATATGGACTTAAGGCTTATCCTTGATGCAATCAAAGTGAATAAGAAATTACTTTGTCAAACTTCCTTGTGTTTTAACACAAGTAAAAGCTAAAAGTCATAGGTGATTCAATGCAAGGAAGTCATTGAGGTGATTGTAGAAAATTATGATCAATTTGTATCCTATCTCAAAGGGTCAAGCCACTCATCCACCTAAGCATCTCATCTCTGCAACACTTAACTTAGTATTATGCTTCTCTTTTTATGGCAAACATTCGGCACATTAAAGCATTGCAAGTCTCACCACCATCTTATAGAATTTTCACTTATGTTTGAAGGGGACTTTTCTATCACACAATAAGCCCGATGCATCCTCCATTTCAACCATCAAACTTGAATTCTGCTGATAATATCCCCTTCAATTTCACCAAAATTATACTCAATATATTTAGTTTTAGATCTACTCAAGCGAAAACCTTTAGACTCTAAAGTTGACCTCCATAATTCAAGTTTACCTTAAATTGCCTCTCTAATCTTATCAATAAGAAGAATATCATCAGCAAAAAGAATACATAAAGGTACATCCTCTTGCAAATGCCTATTGAGAATGTCCATGACTAAAGAAAAAAGATATGGACTTGAGGCAGTTCCTTGATGTAATCCAGACAAAATAGGAAAATACTTGGTCAAACCACCTTGTGTTTGAACACAAGTAATAGCTCATGCATATATATCTTTAATGTTTTGAATAAAAACATTATTAACTCTTTTTTTTTCAAGAACTCTCCATAGCACTTCTCTTGAAACTTTATCATATGCTTTCTCTAAATCAACAAAAATCATATGTAGATCCTCCTTACTCTCTCTATATTTCTCCATAAAACCTCTCAAAAAATATATGGCTTCTATAATAGACCTACCCGGCATGAATCCAAATTAATTTTGAAAAGTTTAGAAACAAAACAAAACATTGAATATAAGCGTTATTAACTATTTTTTTTTGTAAGAACTCTCAATAGCATTCCTCTTGAAACTTTATCATATGCTTTCTCTAATTCAACAAAACTCATATATAGATCCTCCTTACTCTCTCTATATTTCTCCATCAAACCTCTCAAAAAATGTATGGCTTCCATAATAGACAATATGCATCCTATATCAAATGTCTAAAAAGAAATTACATGAGTAAAAAAAAACTTACAATCGACGGGAGGGAGGCGAACGAGAGGCGAAACTCATGATCCAAAATAGAGCTTTCACCAACGATGAAGGCGGTGATCGTCGACGACGTTCGGTGAACGTCAACACAACTCAGCGACGTCGATCTGCGGTAAGCAATGCTGGGCGATGAGGGAGACACGGGAGATGTGAGAGAAATGAACGAATGAAATGAGCAGTCAGACGGGCTCGGGTTCAGAAATAGGGCTTTTGTCGGTGGATTTTCTGGCGTCTGAGACGCCGGAATAATGCCCGGTGCATTTTGCGCCGGTTACAAGTCGTTGAGTTTAAAATAATCATCATATTATCCACCGGAAAGTGCGTCGAACAATTTTCGCCATAAAGTGTGCCGGTAACAATGAAATGCTGGTATATTCCAACATTATGACCGGCAT
The DNA here is from genome assembly GCF_001605985.2 of Dendrobium catenatum. NCBI lineage: Eukaryota > Viridiplantae > Streptophyta > Magnoliopsida > Asparagales > Orchidaceae > Dendrobium > Dendrobium catenatum. Next base: position 332,870 of record NW_021318768.1, read on the forward strand.
ATTTGACGTCGAAAATTTTTCGTCGCTCTATGCGCCGAAAAAATGCCATCATCATTTCTCCTCATTATGCGCCGATACAAATGCCGTATTTACCGACGCAAAATATTCTGCCATAAAATCTGACAGTATTCACGTGTTTTCCCATAGTGCAAAAACATATGAATATTGAGATGACTATCTCTTGATGTTCAACACCTTAGGTGAGAATAGGTGATGGTGCAAGGTTTTAAAGCAAAAGGTAGAAAATAATAGGCTCCTTTATCCTCCTCGGATTTGGTAATCTTTATATATAGGCCAAGTTTCATGTGGTTGATATTAATACCTTTTTTAAAGCATTCCTAGGATGGTCGTGGCTCCATGAATATGGAATTGTTCCATTAATTCTATATCATTCCATGAAGTATACAAGGGATGGAGAAGAATTTAGGGTATCTTTTGATATACAACCCTTTATGGTATGTCTATTATGAATTTACCAAGATATCCAATTTTTTGTTCTCAAAAATGAAAGTTGAATACCTTCTAAAGTCGAGGCCTGTGCATTACAAGCTATGAAACCTACTAAAAAAGAAATAGCCAATAAATAAAGAAGAAGAAAGAAGGCAATGTTGACTCTACCCATGATAGCTAAAATTCCACTCAAGCTAAAGATAGTTGTTCCTCACTTAAGAAGTGAAACAAAAGAAGAATAAGAAGTAATGCTTATTAAACCCAAGAATATATATAGTTTACTAGTTTAAACTGAAGAAATGGGGACTTATATAGATTATGAATATGAATTTGAATCCACATATGTAGGGGACAAGTGTAAATTATGCAATGTTTTCCATATTTTATTTTTAGTGAAAATATATTATTTTAGTTATATTGGTTTAGAAAAAACTTAAATTCACAAAAAATTCTAAAGAGCTTATAGTGTTATGGCGTCCAATAAAATAACGCCACAACTACCTTCGATACCATCGAGATGCTACAAATAGGACATAATATTGCCATGTTCTATGTTTGCCAATGTTGCAGCATCAAAAAAGCTAACACTGAGTATTAATAACACCATAGTGTTAAGAAGTTAGCTTGGTAGTGAAGATTCTCAAATTTCAAATGTCGTTGGGTCATAATTTCTCAAGCACTAACACCATTTTTTTCACTCTAGTGCCATAGTGCTCAGATATAAATTATGCCACTGTTGCAATTGTAACTTCAAAGGACCATGTTATATCAATGAAGATATTTCATTGTTTACTAAGTAACTGATTCACATTAGCAAGCACCATACTAGTGCAAAAGTTTCAGCACCGAGGCGTTAGTTCACTTCAAGGGTGCCACAGCGCCACTCTTTCAATGTCGTGGTATTATATTCCTTTTTGTGTTATCCTATAAATAATTTTGATGTTAGATTTGTAAGGGAGTCACTCACTTATGTAAAATTTGGTATTTCTTTGAGTACTTCTATAGTTCCCTCTAAGAATCACTTGGAGTATATATCCTGTGTTTCTTGAAGCAACACTATAAGTTATGAGAGAATGAGTGTATGGAAGATACTTTGATTCTTTTTGGTGATATCACTCTCTTATATTTTCATTCTTCCATAAATTTAATGAAAATTTAGTTGCTTGTTATTTATTATATATTTAGTTAATTCTCTTATTTTGGATTAATGATGTAGAGTGCATGTTAAGCACTAATAAAGAAACTTATTCTATAAATATTAAATGATATTTTAATATTATATCATTCTTAATTTAATACATATAGTGGTCATATGTGTAGTTAAAATATAGTATGATGTATATCCTTGATGGAGGAATGTAAGAACAATAAGGAATTTTAACATAGGATGATTATAAGCTTAGACATAGGATATAACATATTATAGGTTCTTAAGGAGATGCTATAACTATAGGAGGCTAGTAGATATTCTTTTAACCCCTAAAAGCTCGATAAAGATCTAGTGATGCATATACTCTGAATCTCATCAATAATTAAAAGTTTAATAGGAAAGATATGAAATTTATACTCATAAATCAAAACACTTAAATTAAATATTATATCCAATATTTCTATTATTTTATTCAGTTATAAAATCTCTATAATTATTATTTTTATTTCAGTGGGAAAATTATTACAATTAAAGTAAACAGTAGTAGTTTGTTGCAATTAAGCATACTTCCTCGTGGGTTTAACGCTCTACTCTATCACTTTATTATTTGATTTGGCATGTATAGTAGCGCATATTAAGTGGAGTTTTATTAATTTTATATAAAAAAAAAAAACTTAAGCATTATTTAGAGGTGATAAAGCCTTAGATTTTTATATAATTTTAAACTTCACTCCATAGTCCCCTCAAGTTTTTGGCATCATTGCCGGGAAAGTATTTTATTTTTTATAATTTTAATCATATTATTGAATTAATTATATAGTTAGACCTACTTATATCTTTTATTTTATTTATTTATTGTATATTCATGATTGTATGCTTTATAGACATAAAAAGAAACCTTTATGCCTAACTTCAAAATAGAAAGAACCCTTTTAAAAATTTGAAAAACTATAAAGATTATAAAAATAGATGAACCTTTATTATATCAAGATCATTCTAGACCACTTAGAGATTATGCTAACCCTTTAGTAGATGGAATTAATTAGAGCATTAATAGACCTATGATCAAAGATAAAATTTTTGAATTAAAACCTGTCATAATTAAAATGGTTCAAAATTCTTAGTTTGGGGGAAATCCTGTTAAAGCTCCCAATTTACACTTAGCTAGTTTCTTAGAAATTTATGTAACATTTAAGTATAAAAGTGTTAGTGATGATGCTATTAAACTTAGATTGTTCCCATTTTTCTTTAACAGATAAAGCTAAGATGTGGTTAAATTCTTTACCCCCAGGCTCTATAACCACTTAGAATGAGTTGGCTCATAAGTTTCTTGCTAAGTATTTCTCACCTTCAAGGATTGTTGAACTTAGAAATTATATCACTTCCTTTACCCAATTTGAAAGAAAATCAATTTATGAGAGTTGGGAGAGATTTAAGGAAATTTTTAGGAAATGCCCTCACCATGGTTTACTTGATTGGTTGGTTATTCAAAAATTTTATAATGGATTAGTAGTATCTCTTAGAGAAATTTTGGATGCCATATCTAGAGCATTATTAATGTCTAAGCCACTTTAGGAAGCATATAAATTAATAGAAGAAATAACTACTAATAATTTGTAGTGGCCTCTACATAAGGTAAATCCTAAGAGAGTAATAGGAATATATGAATTTGATGCTTAGATAATATTGACTACATAAGTTGCAATAATTCCTAAGAAGTTGAGTATTATAGGAGTAAATGTAGAATTAGGAACTGAATCATTTATACAATTAGAGGATCAAAATTTAATTAAAGAAGTAATTACAATGGATTAAAAATTTTAATTTTATTAAAATAAAAAATAATCCCTACTCTAGTACATATAATCAAGGTTGGAGGAACCATCCTAATTTTAATTGGTTAAATAATATTGTTGGTAACAATCAATGAAATTTTAGTCAAAATAATCAAGGAGTAAATTGGAACAATCCTCACCAACTTGTTGTTAATCCTAGACCTATATATATTCCAATACTAATGTGTTGCATTGGAAGATGTAGTGATCCAATTAGGGACTCAATTACAAAGTCAAGCAACTTAAATTAAAAATTTGGAAACCCAATTAAGTCAACATATAATTTCAGTCAGTAGCGGACCTATTGGATAATTTTTTAGCAATATTAGAGTTAATCCAAAGGAAAAGGAAAAAGATTCTAGAGAAAATCATTTGAACAATGGTAGCAATGTACCCCAACCAATTTGATAAATTTAGGCAAGTCTGATTGAAGATTATAAACTTAGAATTATATGGGAGGTAACCCAGGTTTTGATTTTTTTGTGCTTGGTTGATTAGATTTAACAATAGTGAGCATTAAATATTAAAAAATTTTGAGAGAGTGAAAGGAGCACCGTAGCGTTGATTATAACATTATTATGCTTGGCTAGACCACAATAGTTTAAAATTCAAATCTTGGCACCATCGTGACCTTGAAAACTATAAAAAGGGTAAGTTGAAAGTTTTATTTTCTATCCATATAAATTTTTCTTTAGTGAAGTATTGTTAAGTGTTCTCTTTTGTTTCTAAATTTTTAAAGTAATTGGTGGAAATAAGTGAAAGCATTCATCCTAAAAAAGAAGTGAAGTGCACTTAAAGAATGAAGATTCCTTCTCTATTCTAAACATCAAGAGTTCTACACTAATTAATAAACTTCATGAATTCTAAAATAAATTTTATGTTGATACAAAAATCTATAATGCAAAAATATTATCATGGAAAAACTAAATCTGGATGGATTGGCCCTTTTAGTATTATTTAATTATTTCCTAATGATGCCATAAGGATTCAGGATAATATAACTTTTTTAATCTTCAAGGTTAATGTCATAGAATGAAACCTTGAGGATGAGAAGGAAAAAATAAATATCTTGAATATACATATAAGAATTTTTCATTTTTTGTGTATTCAAGAGAAACACTGTGTGTGTAAATTCTACTCTTGCTTTATTACATGTGTTTATTTTTGGGGATAATTCAATAATATAAAGAACTTCCATGTTTATAGTGATGTAATTATTGAATAATTAGCTATGACAGCCACTGTATTATGATGGTTAGAGTGGTGCCTTAAGTACTAGTTATCTTTTACCCTTAAGTTCTAGTTTTATATGTATCACATATTTTGTACCTTTATATCATTCATATGACAATATGTGTATTTATTAATGTTCATGTATGCTTTTATTTTGTTTAATTAAATTTCCCTTATACTTACATTTTTTATATTGTTTTCAATTAAAATCTATGAATTCTGATAGTTGATTATATCATAATAAAAATGATAATTATGTAAAATTAGGATAATAATAAAATCCTATCTCATAATTCAAATAAACACTTATTTATAATTCTTAGATTGGAAAATTAATAATAACTGACTTAGATAATTTAAATTATTAACTTAACTTGAATTTATATGTTATACATTTATAAATTGACCATTTAACTTGAAGATGAATAATTAAGGTTAAAGAATAGATATGGGTAGGTTAAAATTGAAAATCATAGTAACTTAAATTATATTCTTCAATTAAGTAGTCAGTATATTAGTGTGTAGTTTCTATATTCAAAACAAGTCATTAGCTTAAGCGATTTGTATTAGTTAATTATTAAGATTTTCAAATTATTAATTTTTATACAGTGTTCATTCAAACTATCGTCTAGGTTCTATTATTATCTTAATTTTATACAATTTTTAATTCTTATTTTTATTCTGGCTAAATAAGCAATCAAATTGTAAGCGCTATATAGAGAATAATTTTCAACAATTAATCATAAAGGAATTTAAATTAAATATAAATATCATAATAAAATAGAATAATAAATTGCATAAGAACAATTAAAAAACTAAATAACATGCATTTTTTGTTGAATGATAAATAACTCAAGGCATTGAATACAAACTTCTAAAAATAATAAAGATAATTAGTGCCTAAAGAACTAATCGTAATCCTTCTCCATTGACCTAAGGTCACTATTTTTATTAGAATAACAACTAACATCTATAGTCACAACTCAATATCTCAATAAAAATATCACATCACATCATTATGAGGTTTCCCTAAGCAAAAGAAATGAAAAATAAATAAAATAAAAATAGTTATAAATAAAATTAACTACGTACATCCATCACTCACTCATTCTCTCTCTCTCTCTCTCTCTCTCTCTCTCTCTCTCTCTAAAAAAGCTAGCTAAGAAAATAATAGTCATAAAATTTAATTAGAATTATCATCATCTCCAACCAGTGGGTGCCAAATAAAAGGATCATAAATAAGAGCTGAAGGGAACTACAACTTATCAGGGTGCTCAATAAATGGACTAGTCCTAAACATACAATTCCAAGCATTATTGAAATAAGAAGTATATTGGTAGTTCTTCTCCTGATGGTCCATGTAATGAGTAACTCTCATCTTCATCACATCTTGCCACTCTTTCGAATCATCACAAAAGTCTAACCTTATCCTTCTAAATTCTTAAGTTAACCACCTGCTCTCCTAAGGACATAGGAGTCCTAGAACTCCTACTACTACTAGGCTTACTCGATACCCTGAGCTCACGAGGACCTCTCTCATCATCACATCCTCCTACTTTTTTAAAGATCTCAATTTTCTTTTGGATAGAAAAAAGCAGTTCTTCATTATAATCTCCCTTAACACTAGTACTAACACACAAATAATAGATAAAAGGAGGATTCCCTAAGCCCACATAAGTAGTACCCCTGATAACATAAGTCAAAGAAGAGTAGCCAAGCTTTCCTAAATCTATAGAGTAACCAACTAGAATGGCATAGTTAAGCAAGGCCCAATCTTTAGTCACCTCACTAATATTTTTGCTGGGCAATAAATAGGCATAAATAAAATAATGCAAAGCTTTAGAAGTTTAGGTTAGAAATGATGTAGAAAATTTGATATTTTTATTCTCTCTTCTTCCAACTAGCTCCACTATTGGGTCCAAACAAAAATCGTAAAACCACCTTAGGATCATAAGGCGTTAGACTAATAAGATTGTACTCATCATATTCAAAATCTAGAAGTTTGTAAAGGTGATAATAGTAATAGAGTCAAAAGGCACCCACTTATCTCTCATGTACCACTTATTATCTCCGTCATCCTTCCCATTTGCAAATAATTCTCTAACAACATTAATAATAGCGCCATAAGGCTTCTAACCAAATTGCTCCCAACCCTAGTTTACAATTGTTTACATTACTACATCACATGGATTTTGGAGACATGCTTTAGAATCAATTGCTTGTTTACTATGAAAAAGTTATAACACTGCTCAAACTTATTAGATATGAATATGTTTTTGTCGAAGGATGATGAAGATCGCCTTTTGCCTAACACCTTAAAGGCCATTGCATAGTAAGCTTTGGAAAAACAATTAGAGAAAAAACCAAGTAAAATAATACAAATCTCTCACTCCTATATATAATTATAACGAGCGTTGTGGTGATCAGCATACCAATGTCGTGGTGATCGACAAACCAATGTCATTGTACAGGACACTTGGCATTGAATATAGAAAGTGATAAAGAGTCACACAGAAAGAAATTATAGTGTTTCAGGACACTTGGTGCTGTAATGTAAACATTAGATAATGAAGTGCCAACTTTTTGACTAAGGGAATAAAATGGTGCTTAATACGTACGAGCATTGCAATGCTTACAAATACTGCTGTTGCTGTGCTTTAACTACAATAATAATGATTTTAGCTAACATTGTGGTGCTGGTAACAATGCTATGATGCTCAGTAAAGTGTTATAATGTAAATGTTATGAAAGTACAGTTTATCCAACTACACCACAATCATTATAAGGATAACATACTAAAGCTATAGTGCCTGAGTTAGTGGTGCTGGAGCTCTTAATTAAGAGAATAAGCACTATAGCTTTTAAAGATACAACACTATAGTAGCATAATCTAGAAAATATTCTCAATAATCCAACACTGTAATGTTATTCTTGAATGTTGTGATGCTTTACATGCAGATGTTGCAGCATTTTAATGGATAACGTTGTGGTGCTAGTTCAATTTTAGCATAGCAAATTTTTCTTAGGAGATTTTCATAACTTTGTTAAAATTAGTATTACTAGTTTACAAACCATGCACCATATACACATATCATAATTTACAAAACATAATTGAAAAACATAAATTACAAAATAGAATAAAAGATAAAAATATAGAATATAATTGGGTTTCCTCCCAATACAATACTAAATTTATAATCTTTAGCTAGACTTTCCTAGATATAACAATTTGGTTGGGGGTATCACTACCACACCTCAATTGATTTCCACTAAGATCTTTCCCTTTCTCCTTAGGATTAACTTCAGTATTACTTGGTAAGGATCTAATTAAGGGGTCTACTACTTAAAAGGATTGTAAGATGCCCTAATTGAGTTTTCAAAATTTTAATTGAAGTAACATGACTTTGCAACTGGGTTCCTAACTAACTCACAACTTTTTCAAATAGTGATTTTTTTCTCTGAATTGATTAGTTTGGTTAAAACTTACAGGAGATGAAGGTCTAAGATTCACACCAGGTCGCTGAGAATTAATTAAATTTTCTTGTTGATTTGATTGACCTGCATTCCACTGATTATTACCATCAATATTATTTAACCAATTAAAATTAGAATGGTTCATCCAATCTGTATTATATGAATTATAATAGGGATTATTTTTACATCTAATTAAATTCATATTTTTAACCCCTAGAGCACTACTTCATCAATAGAATTTTCATCACACTCTTTTAGTTACATAGATGGTATTGTTTCTGAACTAATTCCAATAGTATATAACATAAAAATTGCAGCTGCTTGTGTAGTTAAAATAGATAATGTATATGATTCATACACACCATATACTCTCTTATGTTTCACCCTATTAGAAGGCCACTAAAAATAATTTATAGCAATTTTCTCTATTTATTAATATGCTTTCTCAAATAGCTTAGACATTAAAGAACTCTAGCTGCTGCATATATGATTGACCTAAGGGATCCTACCAATCCATTATAAAAAGTCTGAATAACCACCTAATCGAGTAAATCATAGTGAGGGTATTTCCTTAAATCTTTCCCAACTTTCATAAATTGATTCTCTTTCAAACTAGGCAAAATATGTAATATTATTTCTAAGTTTGATAGTTTTTAAAGGTGGGAAATACTTAGTTAGGAATTTGTGTGCCAACTCATTCCAAATGATTATGGAGCTTGGGGAAAAAGAATTAAACCACATCTTAACATTGTCCCTTAGAGAAAATGAAAATAATCTAAGAGTCTTCACAGACACAATTATACTTAAATGTTACACAAAATTTTAAGAAACTAGCTAAGTGTAAGTTGAAATCCTCAATAGGAGTTTCCCCAAATTAGGAATTTTGAACTTTATTGAATTATGGCAGGTATAAGTTTAAAGTTATTGTTCTAAACAATAGGTATATTAATGCTCTGATACATTCCTTCTACTATGGAGTTAACATACTATCTAAGAGGTCTAGAATGATCTTGATCTTGTTCTGGGTCAAACATTTCTAAAATGTTTTTTTTTTTTTAATTTTCTATAAGAGTTCTTTCTATTTCTTAATCAAATAGTAATGACTCTTTACTAGATCTACTAAGCATGCAACAATAATAAAATAACTAAAAATCATAAACTAAATAATCAATAAAATACATTTTTTTTATCTTTTCCAAAATTTTATCAAACAAAGCAAAAAAAAAAAGGATACATGATATAAGTATGTCTAAATATGCACTTATTTCAACAATATAATTAAAATTGTAATACACACATTACTTCCCTGGTAATGGTGCTAAAAACTTGATACAAGTGGGTTGCTTAATTTAAATTGATATGGAAATATGCTAGATTTTTTTTATATAAATTTATGAAAGTCTACTAAATACACAATTATGTGTGCCGAATCAAGTAATAAAATGATAGAGAAGAGTGTCGATCTTACGAGAAAGTGTTTACTTAATTATCATTAAATCTAAATGCATAATTTATTCTACTAAATATAAAAATGAATGTTTTTTTTTTTTGCCACGTAGTGGAGGCTTGCAAGAAAATTTGATACTAGTAAAAATTAAATGTTTTGGACTAATGAATGTAATACAACATAATTTTTTAATAAGACTTTTTATTTTATATGTGAATCAGAGCATATGCAGTCTTATATCTCTATCGAGCTTGTTAGGTGAAAAGAGAGGTTTAAGGCCTTCCGATAATTACACTTTCTCCATAGAACTTCAAAAGTTTAATATCATATCTCTAGACCTGCCAACATTATATTTCAATACTCTAAATCATTTTAATGTGTCTCCATCGAGGCTATACATCACACTAGATATTAACTACATACATGGTCATTTTATGCATTAAATGAAGCACGAGAGATATTGAAAACATCCATGGAGAATTTAAATCATAATTACATATATTAGTACACTTACTATGTATTTACATCATTAGTCCAAAACAGAGGCGGATTTACGCTGGGGGCTGTGGGGGCACGGCCCCCACTGTTTGTAGTTAATACTTAATTAAAGTAATTTATGGCTCTTTAATTACGGCCTAATATAAATTATTAATATTAAAATTTTCTTTTCTTCATCCTCAATCCCGCCCAACGTTTTCTTGCATGCACAGACACGGACAAGGCGGAAGGACTTTTCTTTGACGAGCTCACGAAATGAAGGCAAAATCCCCATCTTCTTTCTTCTTCAAAAGCCCACACAGCCACACTTCACCTTCTCATGCCGGTGGTATATATATATATATCTCTCTCTCTCTTCTCTCTCCGTAACTCTACAAGCTACAACATATGCTGTAGATTTGAAAGTAATAAAAATGGTTTGCTATGAACTACAAAGTTTCTTCTTATTTCCCTATGCTAGTACTTTATGCAGTTAAGTGGCTATTAGCATACGGTGTCGTTTTAGTAACTGTGTTATAAAGTTCGAATATGGGGTTAATTTTTAATGGAATAAGTATATTAATAGGTAATTCAAATTTAATAAAATGTACCAAATGTAATTGCCTAAGGATGATTTCGATTTCTGCAATAGTGTGTTCATGCATGGTATTGTTAAAATAGTATAAAACAAATTGCTCAATCATTACTAAAATAATAATAAATTTGTTTGAATGTTTGTTGTTTGATGTCAAAATTTTGGTCATTAAATTTTTTTTATAAATTAAGTAATATATTGGATTCCTGAATGCTTTCTTAGGGGGAGATCGGAGTACAATAATCAACTTCCGGATTGAAATTTAACTACAAGAAGAGATCAAAAATCCGACGACATTTGGTGGTCGAGCGAAAATTCTGCTTCTAATGATGGTCGGGCAGAAATCCGATTTTAGTCGGTTGTCGGGCAGAAATCCAATTATTTTAATTTTTGAAGTTTCCAACTTGAATTTTGCCTCGAGATTCATGTTCGATCAAGATTATTTTTTAATGATATATCAATTATATATTTTATATGTTTATAACGAGTCTAATTATTTTAAAAAAATAATTGTCTATACCGGTCACAAGCCCGAATAAAAGTGGGTGAGAATTTTTTTCTTAAACTTAATAATTTGTGCCCCCACATGAAGAAAATCCTGGCTCCGCCCCTGGTCCAAAACATAAAGGTTTAGCTATACATGGATAACAAAGAAAGCAAACTCATATTCATTTCATTTATATGAAAAAGATATAGGAGGATGAATAAGAAAAATATCACCGAGAAGGAAAACTCTTTAAGTTTAAGATTATTAAGTTTGATCTTAAATAGTTAAGTTTTAAGAGTATTAATTATATCAATTTAAAAGTTTAATTATTTAATACTCTTAAAATTTAATTATTTAATATCAAATTTAATTAATCTTAGGCTTCGTTTGTTATGGCTTTCTTACAGCTTCTTAAAACACATTTTTAACTTAAAAATTAAAATTTTTATACTAAAAATCTGCTTTAAGAAGCAATAAAAAAGCCGTTCCAAACGAAACCTTAAACTTAATTAATATAAAACATGATATATTTAAGATCAAACTTTATATATTTAATCATATTTAATATCAAGTTTAATTAATATTAAACTTAATTAATATAAATTTTGGTATAATTAATATCTAGATAATTGTTTAATAGAAAACTTTAAAAAATTAAAGATTATTATTTATATCAAACTTAATTATTTAATAGGATTAATTATATCAAAAACAATAAATTTTAAGAGTATTAATTATATCAAATTTAAATTTCGTTTGTGATAGCTTTCTAACTGCTTTTTAAATTAGCTTTCATGTTTAAAAAAATTAATTTTAAATTTTTTTTTCAAGAAAATTGCTTGAAAAATAATATAAAAGTTATCCTAAATGAAATCTTAATTTTAATTAATATGCATATGCAAAAAAAAAAATTCTGTTAACAGAAAATTGGTTTTCTTATGAAAAAAATTGGTTAATAGAAAAAAATAAAAATAATAAAAGAATCTGATTAACAGAAAATCCAAAAAATTTATTCAAAAACAATTTAAAACTTAACTAATTGGTTAACAGAAAACGCAATTTTTTTATTTTTTTTTAACGTTTTTGTAAGAAAACATAATAATAATAATTATTATTTTTTGCTTTTCAGATTTTTTTATAATTAAAAATTTTCTGTTAAAACATCCGAAAAACACGAATTAAAAGCTTTGAACAATGGAGGTCTGCGCTTCACCTCCCCTCAGAACGGCAGAAGGTCAAAAAAAGGACGTTGCTGTTCACTCACTGCTCCCAGAGCTAATCGACCGCATCCACCCCCGAAAACCTAGAGATGGTGCGAGCTTACAAGCATGAACATATCTACCGCCACCCCTGGGACCGCGTCACCACCGCTTCCTGGCGCAAGTTCACCGATCCCGATACCCCCGCTGTCCTCTCCCACGTTCTCGACGTCCACACACTCTCTCGCCGCCTGGACGCCGCTTCCGGGTGCCTCCACACCGTCCGATCCATCACCGTTCGATCTCCCTCCCTCCCTTTCTTTCTTCGCCGCATCATCGGTGGCGAGGCCGTCGTGTGCCACTGCATCGAAACATCAGTTGTTGACCCCCGCGCCAGATCGATGGAGATCGTCGCCGTCAACGCTAGCCTTCGTGGCCTTATCGAGGTTGAGGAGCGATCATCGTATCAGCCTCACCCTGAAAATCCTGAGGGTTGGACGCTATTGCGGCAGGACACTAGCATTCGTTGCAAGCCCTTTAAAGCGCTGGCTGCCGTTGCTGAGAAGGTTGAGCAGCGCTGCGTTGAGCGGTTTCAGCAGAATAGCGTCAAGGGGAGGGAGTTTGTTGAGAGGATTTGTAAGTACCTTGAGGCGGAATCCTCGGCTGCAGCTGCAGGTGCTACGGCGTCATGATGAGCACTGTTGGACGGCTTGGTCTAAGGTAACCTGACTCTCTGATCGAGGAATATAATTCTGCTTATGTAGATCCTGATTATGTTAATGTTAACATGACTTGTTTTATTATCTGATCCCTTTTTTGAGCCATGTTTCAGAGCATCCAGAAGTCTATGCATTTCAATTCGAAATTTCATGTCACATATATTTTGATAATTATAGTTTAAATAGAGGAAATTGTTATTATGTTTTTGTCTAAGGTTAGTATTTTATGTTTATACCCTTCTGCCTTGTAATCTTTCCATCCTGAATTTGGAAATGGTGAATTCGAAAATCTTGATCTTAACTTAGTGTGTTGGAGCTGTTCTTGAGAAGATATATATTGTTGACTTCATAGCATAGCTTAGAGTTTCTCATCAAATTAGAGGAGATTAGAAATTTTTTCATTAAATCTCTATAGGAGGAAAAATCATGGGGCTATCTAGTTGAAGAGTTTTCATTATTTTGTAGAAAATAAATACTAAGATGGTTCACCTCTGAGCATGTGGAGGGACTTCTATTCAAGGTGTCTCTTGGGTTGTTAGAAAAAGAGTTGTTAGCATCAAGATAAGTCCTTATGTGCTTCAGTTGTAAATGTAATTGGAGCGTGCGATGGTTGGTTTGACAACATCCTTGTATAATACAAATAGCTGCATATCAAAGTATCTTCGGTATAAACTGTGTTCATAGCTTACTTAGATTTTAAATACTGTGAGTTCTTCGGATGACAATGGGCGGTGTGAGCTTGGCAACTATCATTGGAAGAACAACAAGTGCAATCCAATATGATGAACTCTTTTCAACTATTCCCAACATAACAAAACTTGCTAAAAGAGTTGTAAATGAACCCTTTATTAGACTTCATGAAGTGTATTTTAGCCCTATCTTTATTATTCCTTATTATACAATGTTTCCTCTAGGTTGAATTAATTAGTGAACTTGAACCTGACACTTTTAGAGTGTCCAAAGGAAACCATAGTTGGTGATATATTATATCAATGATTATTAGAGATGTCAATTTTTCATAGGCAACAAACTAATAGGAAATATTTGAGTTCGCAAGTAATCCTATCAAATCTACTTGAGTTTGCAAGCAAATCCTAACAAGAATCGGTAAAAAAATAGCAAGAAAACGTAGAAATACCTCCCTAACTAAGGTGAACTGGCCTAACAATACCACCCTCCCAAAGAATCACCTTATCCTCAAGGTGAAAATCAAGAAATTGATGTTTCACCCTCTCGTATGGCTCCCACGTGGCCTCATAGTCAGGAAGGTTCTTCCACTTGATCAACACTTCCTTAGTTTCATCTTCTATCTCGCGAACCCTCATCAGCTCTAAGGGTTCCAGAACCACCTCTAAATCCTCAGTAAGTGTCGTCGATAACTCAGAGTTGGCTGTATAGTCACCAATGGTTTTTCTCAGCTGCGATGCATGAAAAACCGGTTGTATAGTCGCTGATGGTGGTAGTTTCAGTCGATATGCTACTGCTCTGATCTTCTCCAGCACTTCATAAGACCCAAAGTATATTGGAGCCAACTTCTCATTCCTCCTGTTGGCTACTGTCTTCTGCCTATATGGTTGGAGTTTCAAGAACACCCTCTCCCCTACTTCAAACTGGATGTTCTTCCTATGCGCATCAGCTTGTTTCTTCATAATCTGTTAGACCCTCAGTAGATGTCTTTACAACTCTTCTAGCACTCTATCCCTCTCTTTCAAGTACTCATCTACTAACGACACTGGAGTAGTGTTACTCCCAAAGTGCACCAACTGGGGAGGATCTCTTCCGTACAACATCTTTAATGGGGTCATATGAGAAGCAGAATGAAAAAGGGTGTTGTATCAGTACCATAGCTGTCAATGGCGCAAAATAGAGCGCGCTATGGCGCACCTACGACGCCATGTTCATGGCGAGGCGCATCTGTTTAAAATAGCGCGTGCTATTTGCGCCACCTGTGAGCCATGGCGCTTTGCACACGGTGCAAAATAGTGCGCCAAATTATTTTTAAATTTCGGTATACTTATGAATATTTTTTATATTTAAAAATATATCTATATTTTAGGATAAACGACTATTCATTGCCCTAATTTCATGAAAGATTTTCTATTTGTTGCATCCGCCGAACACATCCCACAGTCCCTAAGTCGAGGTCTCTGAATCTATCCCAAAGTCGAAGGTTTTCTGTTTTCTGTTTGCTGCATTCGCTGCTTCCGCCGAATCCAGCCGAATCTATCCCGAAGTTGAAGTCGTTGTTTCCGCCGAATCGTCCCGCAGAGCAGTGCTTCTGCCAAATCCGTCCCCTCCGTCTGTTCCAATAAAAAATCTTACCAGCTGACTCCGATTTGCAACCTCCATCTTTTTCGCATAGCTCTGTTGTTTTGCACGGCTATTTCTTACAAGAATTTACAACTTAACTGGTATGCTCGGTACTGCTAGGTACATGCTCGGTACCGCTAAATGCTCGGTACTGCTATGTATATGCTGGATACCGCTCGGTACCGCTAGTTACATGCTCTGTATCGCTCGGTATAGCTCGGTACAACTAGGTACACGCTCGGTACCGCTAGGTACACGGTCGGTATCGCTATGTAAATGCTCGGTACCGCTCGGTACATGCTCAGTACCGCTAGTTACATGCTCTGTACCGCTCGGTACAGCTCGGTACAACTAGGTACAAGCTCGGTACACGCTCGGTATCGTTAAGTACATGCATGATATCGCTTGATACCGCTATGTAAATGCTCGGTACCGCTCGGTACATGCTCAGTACCGCTAGTTACATGCTCTGTAGTCTGTACCGCTCAGTACAGCTCGGTACAACTAGGTACACGCTCGGTATCGCTAAGTACATGCATGATACCGCTCGGTACCGCTCGGTATATGCTCGGTACTGCTAGTTACATGCTCTGTACCGCTCGGTACACGCTCGGTACCGCTCGGTACACGCTCGGTACCGCTCCTTAATTTCCATACAAACGAACTTCAAAATTTCTCTTACAAATAAATTTTGTTCCGGGGGCGCTGCCCCTTAACCCCACGACCTGACTGGGCAGGTCGAATCCCGCTTGGGGGCAGCGCCCCCTTGGACCCTCGACAGCCCCCATATTATGTTTCTTGAACAATATTATGTCTCTTTTATCTAAATTTGTTTGCTTTTAAGTGATCATAAAATGTCAGAATCAGTTCAATCTTTAAAAAAAGATCCAGCATGGAAATATGCTATACTAACAAATGAATCCGACAACAACAGCGTGACATACATTTTTTGTGGTAAAATAACAAAAGGAGGAATTACACGCCACAAACAACACCTCGTTGGGGGTTTTAGGAATGGAAGGCCTTGCTCTATGTCATATCCATGTTGAAAAAAAAGATTTAAAAGAATAATTTAATGACATATCAAATGTCAACCTTGCTGAAGAAGAAGAAGAAGACTTTGATGTGATGACAGATGATATTTTAGTCGCCAAACCATCCAAAATATTGCGGACAAATAAATCTAACACATCTAGTCAAGGATCGACATCTACATTTATCTTCAAAACATCACGACCTAAAGGTCCATTAGATACTTTCCTTACACTAAATCCTAAAGATGTAGTAAAGCATAGAAAATGTCAGTTTAACAAAGAAATGGATGCAGCTAAAAAGAAATGAGGGGAAGGGCTGTTCAATGTTCAATATATGGATGCACGATGTTGGGATTCCATTTAATGCTGTGAACTATGATAGTTTCCCTGCTATGGTGGAGGCACTTGGGCAGTTGGACCTGGTATGAAACCTCATAGTTATCATGAGGTACGAGTTACTTGTTTGAATAAAGAGGTTGGACATACACATGAGCTATTGCGACGCCATCAAGAAGATTGTGTACGATATGGTTGTTCTCTTATGGCAGATGGATGGACGTCGAGAAATGGGAAAAGCTTAATCAATTTTCTTGTTAATTGTCCAAGAGGTAGTGCATTCATAGAATCAATTGATGCTAGTTCTTTCTCCAAGAATGCAGTGAAAATATTTGAACTTTTTTGCAAGTACATTGAGGTTATTGGACCACATAATTTGATCCAAGTGGTCACTGATAATGCATCCAAAAATGTTCTTGCAGGTTTGTCACAACTTTTATTCTAAAGTTATGTTATTTCATGAAAAATTTGTATATATCTTAACTTAAATTATAATGACATAACAGAAAAATTATTGATGGACAAATATCCTCACATTTATTGCACTCATTGTGTTGCTCACTGTTTGGATTTAATAATGGAGGACATTTTCAAAATTCAAAAGCTAAGAGGATGCTTTGAGAAAGCAGTGGCAGTACTCAGTTTTATATATTATAGGCCTCGCTTACTTGAGTTAATGAGAAGGTGCACAAATCAAAGAGCACTTATCAAACCCGCAAAGACTCACTTTGCAACAACTTTCTTAACTTTACAACATTTTCATCAACAACAACTGAACTTGAAGAAAATATTTACTTGTGAGGAATTTATCTTGGGTCCTTATGCAAAAGAGGCTAAAGCAAAACAATCTCAACATACAATCTTATAACAATCATTTTGGAACACTATAGTGTATGCCTTAAAAATAGCTGGTCCTTTATTAAAGGTTCTTAGATTGATTGATGGAGAGAAGAAGCCCCCAATGACTTACATATATGAAGCAATTGATAGAGCAAAAGAGACAATTGCTGCAAACTTCAATAATAGTGATAATTATGATCAAATTTTTAAAATGATTGATAGAAGATGGGAAATGTAATTACTTCAGCCTCTACATGCAGCGAGACATTTTTTAAATCCTGAATATTTCTTCAAATAACTCTGATATTGCCAAAGATAAGGAAATATCTGATGGTCTTTACCAATGTATTGGAAGATTATCTCAAGATGAGCTGAAGAAGATAAAATCAGTAATGAATTAAGTTTATACATTAGGGGTGAAGGACTTTTTGGTATTCCTCCAGCTGTAAGACAAAGAACTATCCGATCTCCAGGTATAATTATTTATAAAAAAATTAAGACTGATTTGTTATATAATATTAAAAAAGAAATTCATTTCTTCCAGCTGATTAGTGGTTGGCATATGGACAAGGAGCACCCAATTTACAAAGCTTTACTATCAAAGTCCTAAGTTTAACATGTAGTTCATTTGGATGCGAATGCAATTGGAGTATTTTTGAATATGTAAGTATTTTACAATGTATAGGTTGATTTTTTATATATGTTCATAATATAGTAATGTAATAATATTTGAATTGCAGCTTCATAGCAAACGAAGAAGCAAATTGGATCATAGTCGCTTAAAGGATTTAGTTTATGTGAAATATAATAGAGCACTGATTCAGAGATTCAATCATCGTGATGTCATTGATCCTATTTCTTTGACTGAGATAGATGATGCAAATGAATGACTAACAAGAAAATTAGATGATGAGTCTGATGAAGAAAATGACTTTATTGTTGGAGAGAAAGATTTAACTTGGACAAGTATTGCTAAAGCTACTGGTGTTTATGATAAAAACTATAATATTTTGGAAAAATCTAAAGGGAAAGAGAAAGAATCTTTAATTATGCATGATGTTGCTATTGAGAATGATGATGAGGAGGGTGATGAAGAGGATTATAAAGTAGGAGACAATCTTGAAGAAAATAATGAAGCTTTTTTAACATTTGCTGATGATGATGATTCCCAAGAAGAGTAGATTAAATTCTTATTTGATCTTTTGAAAAAAGATTGTAAATTTGAATTATAAGATATTTGGATATTACTTAGTCGAACTTATATATGTTATGATTGTCTTTTATTATTATGATAGCTTGTCTTTCATTTTTAATAATATTTCATATTCATGCTTATTATTTTATAATTTTTATATAGCTTGCGCCATGTTCAAAATAGCGCGCGCCGCGCCGTGCGCTATGCGCCGTGGCTTCAAAGGGACCTTTGTGCCATGGTGCGCCATTCGCCATTAATAGGTATGATCAGTACTCAACCCATGATAGCCACTTAGCCCTTTCGTACGACACTAGAGTACTGCTACTCACAAAGTGTTGTACCAGTACTCAGCCCATGATAGTAACCCATCTATGTAGTCCATAGATATCTACTCTCATACTCGTCTCGATAGAGCCAACAGCTATAGTAGTCCTCTTGGTGACATAGCCAGGTATTTATTCCTTTAATAAATCTTACATCTGGCTTCCATCTCCTCTACATCTTTATGCATCCCTTTCTATTATAGCTTTGCAGCTAGTCTCTTGTATGTCTTCTGCACGTCTGAATGGCCCCCAACAGTAGTTCAATGAAACTCCTGGAGTATGTTTGGGATGTAGATCGATGTTCAGGGCATTACAAACCTCTCTTGATATAACAAACTGTCTCCCTCCAATGAGTACCATGGATGGCTGTCCTCTCCCTTTAGTAAATCTACCCCAATCTTCCCCAAATCCTTTTCTCTAGCACTTTCTTCTATGATGACCTCCCAATCAAGCATCAAAGGAACATATAGTGCCACTGTCTGCTGCTCCCCCATATGTTTGGACAAGGCATTTGCCGCCTTGTTCTCTACTCCCGGCTTGTATTGAATCTGAAAATCATACCCCAGCAACTTGGACAGCCACCTCTGATATTCCTCCGTCACCATCCGCTATTCCAGTAGGTATTTCAAGCTCCGTTGATCTATCCTGACAATGAAATGCCTCCCAAGTAGGTAGGGCCGCTACTTCTGGATTGCCAACACGATGGTCATTAACTCTTTCTCATAGACTGACTTCAGCCTTACTCTTGTAGTCAACACCTGGCTGAAATAAGCAATGGGCCTACGATTCTGCATAAGCACTACACTCGATCCGTATCCGGACATGTTTGTTTCCACTAAAAATCTGAGTGAAATATGGCAACGTTAGGACAGATACCATAGTCATAGCCTTCTTCAAGCTCTCAAATGTTGTTGTGGTCGCCTCCCCCATATGAAACCGTCCTTCTTTAACTGTTCAGTGAGTGGCAATACTATGGTGCTGTATCCCTTTATAAACCTTCTATAGTAACCTATTAGTTCTAGAAATCATCTTAGCTCCTTCAAATTTTTAGTCACTGGCGACTTTAGCATTGCCTCAATTTTAGACTGATATGTTGCCACCCCTTCTTTTGATACAACTTGGCCCAACTACTCTATACTGGCTTGTGCGAAGCAGCACATCTTCATGTTGGCCCTCAGCTAGTGCTCCTGCAACACCTCTAACACCCTTTTTAAATGCTCCCAGTGCTCCTCTTCCATCATGTTGTAGAATAGAATGTCGTCGAAGAAGACCAGTACAAATCGTCTGAGATAAGGTTTGAAAACCTTATTCATAAGTGTCTGGAAAATGGCCGGAGCATGAGTGAGGCCAAAAGGCATCACCAAGAACTTGTAGTGTCCCTCGTGAGTTTGGAAAGCAGTCTTGGGCACATCCTTCTTCATCCGGATATGATGGTATCCTGATTTTAAGTCTATCTTGCTGAAAATCACTGTTCCACTCAATTCATCTAACAGCTAATCAATAACTGGGCTATGAAACTTATCATGTACAATTTTCTTGTTGAGCGCCCTGTAATCCACACAAAACCGTCAACTGTTGTCTTTTTTCTTCACCAAAAGAACAGGACTAGAGAAAGGACTGATGTTTGGTCTGATGATTCTTGTCTCCAGCATTTCTCTAATCAACTTTTTAATTTCATCTTTTTGAAACTAAGGGTAACAATATGGCCTTATGCTGATGGGTGACACTCCCTCCCTCAAAATGATGGCGTGCTCTTGCTCCCTCTGTGGTGGCAATCCCTGCGGTGGCTGAAACACTTCTTGGAACTGCTGAATCAGCGGCTGTATGGAGAGGGGTATGTCCCCTCCCTCTTCCAATATAGCTCCCTCCAAACTGTGTAGCTATACCAAATATCCTCCGCCTGCCAACTGTATATCCCTCACCATAGTTTTAAGAGAAACCATAGATTTAGATAATCCTGCATCTTCCTTAATCACTACATTCCTTCGATCTACCATCAACTCCATCTTTAGTGCTCTGCAATTCACTTTGGTGTCTCCCAAAGCCTGCAGTCATTTCATCCACAGGATAATATATGCACTCCCAAGCTCTAGTGGAAGGAAATCTTCCCTCACCTAAATCTCCTGAATAGTCAGTAGGACTCCCCTGCAAATCCCCTGGCCTTTCTCCACCTTCCACGTACCCATCATCACCTCATCACAACCGGTATCCACCAATCTCACTACCATATGGTTGACGAACTGAGTGAAAATGAAATTGTGAGTAGCACCACTATCAATTAGCACCTCCACCTCATTTCCCTCTATCCCCCCCTTCACCTTCATGGTATGATTTGTAGTGAATCCTACCACTAAGTTCAGGGAAACCTCAGCCAGGTCCAAATGCATCTTCTCCTCCTCTTTCATCCTCACTTCCCTACTCAGTTTCGTCGTCCTCACAGACGGTGAGAACTTGAAGAGTTCGGTCTTTGCACCGATGCCCTGGCGTATACTTTTCATCATACATGAAGCACAACCCCTTAGCCCTCTTCTCCTGCATTTATTTTTCTGTCAGCTGCTTGAAATTTCCCCCCCTTCCTCCTCATCCTGTCTTCTCCTTGGTGGCCTCCCGACTCCCTCCTGTTGCATGACCTTTAGATGCTAGATGGGTGGTCGTCATCCTGTAAGTGCCCCCCTGTGCTACTACTCCTAGCTCCCCTCTTCAAATATCTCTAATTTTCCACCAGCTGGGCCAACTTCATGGTTTCCCCCAAGTCACGGGGCATCAAAACCTTCACTGCTGCTCGAATCTTCGCCTTCAACCCCTTCATGAAATTCTCCTCCAATACTGTATCTGATAAACGCTCCACCCTACTGGCTAGGTGCTCAAATCGCTCCCGGTAGTCTGCTACTGATCCCTCTTGCGTCATAGCAAATAACGGCTCATAGAAATCTCCTCCCCGGTCGGTTTGGAAACGTTATATTATGCAGTCCTTGAACTCCCTCCAGTTCCTGATAGGTCTTTTTTGGTCTCTCCGCTGATACCAAGATAGAGCCTTTCCTTTTAAGCACAAGCCTGTCGCTGTCAGCTTCTCGTCCTCCATCAGCCCATTGACAACGAAGTATCACTCCACCTTATAAATCCACCCATACACATCTTCTCCTTCAAATATGGGCATCTTCAACTTCCTAACCTTCTAATCGCCACCATTCCCCCTTATTCTTTCATAGTTTCCTCTTTCCCAAGCATTAGGCCCTCCCACGTCTCCCGGACTTCCCTTGCCCTGTCATAGCCCAAACCCCCTTCAAAATACCCCATTCTTTCTTCAAAATCAGCACCTCGGTGGCCATAGTATCCCTCCTGGTGTTCCCCATATCCACCTCCTCTTTCTTCCCTCTGAATAGGCTCCAGATGTGATTTTCTTCTTTCTCCTTCCATGATTTCCACCTCATCTTCCTCGCTACGAATTTCAGAATTCGTGCTTTTCCCTTCCACCACTTTTTCCACGGAAGCCATCGTTTGGTTTTGAATTTCCAATATTTTTTTCATCATGTCCCAGAGATCGGCTATTTGTCCTTTCGTGAAGAAAATCCTTTCCTTCACCGTTGTTTTGATTTGATTCATCTCTGCTTTAAGCTTTTCCTCCAAAACTGTCATCATAATCCGGAGTTTGTAAATTCACAAAATCTGGATTGGGACTCCAAAAACAACAATTTTCCTCTTTTCCGGGCCAAAAGTCACTGCTAGAATTTGCTGAAAACAGCCCTCCACCAGTCCCAAGACTTGCTTTGATAACAATTTGATAGGAAATACTTGATTTCACGAGTAATCCTATTAGAACCACTTGAGTTCGCAAGCAAACCTAACAATAATCGATAAAAAGTAGAAATTATGGTGGAAGAAACTATGGGTGGGCCAAGCCCAAGGGAGGCGGTCTGATTCCGCCTCCTGTAAACTATCTGAAGGGCCGACTGGGCCGGTTCAAGGTGAACCTGCCTAACACAAACTTACGTTGCCTATGATGTGGTATAGTGGGATGGAGAATTTGCATAACCCCATGTGGTTTTAGCTTGAGATAGGCTTGGCAAGTCTTTTCGATATGGTCTGTGGTGTAGGAGTTGATGAGTCTTTAGGAGAGGGTTTCTGCTCATGATCAACCAATCTAGACCATGTATGCTTAGCTAATTGGCAATTTGAATTTGATTTAATTTAATTTAGTTTATTTGAATATGATGATCTGTGTCTGATTTATTTGACTTTGACGACCTATTTCTATCTTGCATGCATATGAAAAATTCTTATTTGTCCGCTCTGACATATTACTCCTTATTGATTTGTTTGTGATTCTTCTATATAATAATTTATCATAGCTTGAACTAAGCTTATTTTGTGTTTGTTTCATCCAATATGCATTCACTCGTTATCTTTATAAATACGGGTATGTATAGCTTCATTTAATTCGTCTCTTAATTGCTATATGATTATTAAGTCACCTGCAAAGTTGGCAAGTCGTCTCTATGTATGTTGACATTATTTAATTGGCTATTGTGTACTAAGATTAATGAAGTTAAGAAAAGAATGGTAAGCAAGCTATATTTACATTATAAAGTCTATTGGGTTCCTTGTTTATGTTGTGGTCATTAAGTCATGATTTGCTTTTATAAATATATTTTTATTGTTTAGAGTCTTCTGAGACATACTTTTATTAGTGCACTTGATATGAATTGTTTAAATGGATTTTATATTTTGTTAGATCAGCTACATAGGGTGGTTTGGTGGTAGTGGCTTGGTGGCTATGTGATGCATAATAAAGATGTCAAAATAATGAAAGTTGATGAAGATTGGAAGGCATTAAATTGATAGCCTTGTCCACAAGCATTACACGAAATATTACACTATTTTAGCATAAATATAAGCATATTATTATAGTATTATTTTCTATATTTAAATATAAGTGGGGACAGAGAATTTTTGCATGGACATTATCTCAATATCTCAATATTTGCATGTAATTTATTATTAAAATCATGCATGATGACATGACATACCATGCCATTAGCCCATATTGACCTTTTGACCACCTTCGGGGTTTACAAGTTGACCTGATTTACATTTGAAGCATCCCATATGTTTAAGAACCAATATGAAGGCTTGAGGAGACAAATTGCTATTCAAGGGGAGAGAAAGTGGTTGATCTATGGTGTGGCCTAGGGGTAGACCATTGTGGGGTTATTGATTTGGGCTTGAGGGGCTTCCAAGATGTGTTAAGAATGATGTAAACAGTAAAAGCCTTGAGAAGGGTTGAATAGTATTCAAGTGGGATATCTAAGCGTGTATGCAATCTGACTGAATTTTTTCACTAGGAATTTAGGCTTTTAGGGTTTCAAAATGTAGAAATTCTAGGACTCGGAAACTCTTGGAGAAGGAAGAGGAATGTGTCTAGATCAATTCCAAAAAATTTCATAACTTTCCAATGTTTTTGATGGTCAGAAGGGGTTTAGATCCACACTAGGTCAAATGGAAACAAGGTTTGGTGGAAAGCTCTTAGGGTCTTGTCTGGAAATGGATGGGAAATGAGTATTGGGATGTGAGGGGATAAGTGTAGAAGAATTATACAGCCAAGGGTTAATTTTATTTAAGGAGCTAGAGCATTTACCACTCAATAAACTATAAATATTTGATGAGATATCCTAATCCCTTTAAGGTTGAGGCCAACCACCAAGCTTCCTCATCTTGAAAGAAACTAAAAAAATTTTAACACGACCAAAAGCTTCTCATTCTTCATTCCATCATGCTTAAATAGTTTTACAACACATTTGAGTTGCACAAAGAGAGGGAAAAAGAGGTGGTTGGGTGGTTGGGCACCTATAGTGTACGAAAGAGAGCAAGGTAACTTCCAATAACTATCCCCTTCTTTTTGTATTGGTTGTCCAACTAAGTATGGGCTAATGTCAATTTGAATTATTTCATTCAAATAAACATGTGCACGTAAAGAAATATCACATTCCTCCTGTATTTGAAAATTTAAATTTAATAAATTTTGAATTTTCAAAAATTTGACTTGTGCATTTTCAAATTATAATTGCTATTACAACTTAAAATCTCAAATACAATCTTTTACAACATTTATCATACACATAAACATAAAAATAAAATTATACTTAAAGAGTTTTTGTTTTGCTCGTCTTTGGTTTTTGAAAATTCTCAGCTTACTTTTTAGTTCATACTGTGGGCTTTAGTGGTCAATCCATTTTTTTTATGGGCATCTTGTGCCACATTTGTTTGTGTTGGAAGAGATAGAAATTGTAAACTTGGACATCCACTTTTGATTAAGGCTTAATTTGAGGAGGTTGAGAAGGCAAAGCGTGAAAATTCATGTAATTAAGAATATTTTATTAAATTATAAGTCTTCATGTAATTTAATATCTTTTATTTTTCTTATGGTTTGTAAAATTCTTTATGATATAAATCCTGTAAATAATCATGTTAAATATTAAGAATGACATTTGGAAATAAATTATGATTCCTTTCTTTTTTCCCAAATTTTGCTTGGTGGCAAATTTGTCATCTCTTTATTTGTTGAGGTTGAGAGTGACACCCATCCTTTTGTGAGGGTGAGGTGGTCATCCGGTTATTCTTTTGTTAGTGCTCTTGTATTACTTGCGTTCTTCTTGCACGACTCTTTAAGGATGTAGCATCCCTTCCTCATTTTGCTATGTGGATATAATTGGTATAATGTGACTTAAGGCTGTAGCATCACTTCATGAATTTTCTTTCTGGATATAACTATCATAAATGTGATATTTAACTACATAAGACTGAACGCAAATTTTCCTCAATGTGGTCATTATATTGTTATGTTGTTGAACATTATGGTAATGGTGTAATGTTACTTGACTAACAAATAAATTCACGGTGCCTAATATTATGCTCACTCTCTCCTTTGTTCTTCACATCATTGAGCTCTCCACTCTCCACCCCTCAATATCTGGTTCTTTATTGATTAGTTTTGGTGATTGTCTTTGGAGGTGGTAGGGGTATTCGTGGTGTTAGGACTAATGATGGCCATGGCTATAGCTAAAAACTTTTTCCCCTTGCCTTAATTGCATTCATACTAATCCTCCTTCTGAACATTACTAATATAGTTTCGCTTAACCATACACTGCTCATCATGCTTACACGTTCAGTTTGAATCTACTTACCACTCAAGACCTCCTTTTTCAGATCGATTACTATTTCTTACAAATTTGATAAGCTGCTATTTAAATAATCACAACAATCTTCTAGAGCATAGGAACATTATCAAGCTTCTTTGAAAATTCTTTTCCACTTATATCCCTCACAATCTCATGAAAATAAATAAATACTCAAGGAAACACAAACAAACACACAACTATAGGCATATAAAATGCTTACAAATTATGAGATCTAATACACAAGTGTTCAAATGATAAGCTTAATTTAAATGATGTCACAATCTATAGCATTAGCACACAAACTTGCAATCAAGTGAAATAATCTAAAGTGTAACCAATAAGTGTACTTATGTGTTAAATATAAGGCGTACTAGATGCATGAGCAATTATTCAAGTGAGACAATGCTACTGTCTTCTCGACCACACAAGTTGAGACCCAATTATATCATCAAATGTTGAAACAACACATATTAATGTCCACACAAGAATGATGATGGTGATAAATACCGAAATATGTAATATGTAACAATGCTAAATTAAAAGCATAATATAAAATATTTCTAAAGACAATATCACTAGTGCATATAAAAGTATATATAACCACATTAACATTCAACCAAACAATAATATGCTAAATAAATGTACAAGAAATATACATAACTATAGAGGACCTCATTTTCATGTGTTTCAACATCAAATAATCTTGCAACAACTCCTAATATGCTTCTTGTTTCAATGAGAGCATCTCTACCCAAGCTTTTGTTAGACCGGTCCAGCCGGTCCCATAGGGACCAGTTCACACGAACAGAGGCGAAGAAATCCCGCCTCTCCCGTATGTCGTCTAAACCACAGAAGCCGGCAGAACTTTTTGGGAAAGAATTTTGAGGGATTTTGGAGGGAAATTTGAATGTAGGGATTGTTTAGATATTTACTTTTGAATTGTATGCATTATATAGTTTGTTTTTCGAGGGTTAGGGCATCTTGAATTTGGGCTGAAATTTAAGATCTCTTAGATTTAGGTTTTCCTTTGGGCTCTAGCAGTGTCTAGAGATTTGGGGAGAGATAGATCCTCCTCTCAAATAGAGGATCAATTATATCTTGGTATTTTTCATTTCTATTTCATCAAATAATACAATTTCCTATTGTTTTCTCGGTTTTGTGTGGATTCTAATAGAGGATTTTCGCTGTTTACTAAAGATTGATAGGAATTACTTGAGATGTTCAAGTGTTTCCTATTAAATTGGTATCAGAGCAAGTCTTGGGACCATCAGGAGCTGATTTTCTGAAATTTCAGCCGCAAATTTTCATCCGGAGGAAGGAATGCTTGTTGATTTTTTGAGCAAAACTAAAAATTTTTTATGGCAACCAAAAAGATTGACGCGCTTGAGAAATGTTTGTAGGGGGAGATGAATCAGATAAAGATGACAATGGAGGACAGAATTTCCTCCATGGAAGGGCAAGTAGCTGATTTATGGGATATGATGTTGAAAATCCACAACCAATCTACGGCTTCATGGGCAAAAGGGACATAAGGAAATAATACGAATTTTGAAATTTGAAGGACGAAGACGAGGTGGAAATCGTAGAGGGAGAAGGGAGAAGATCCCATCTGGAGCATTTCCAGAGGGAGGACAAAGGAGGTAGGTTTGGGGAAAGGCATGGGTATGGAAGGCACGAGCAAAAGGGTATTGCTTGGGAACTTAGGGAAGGATATTATGGCCGTTGAGTATCTGATTTTGACGGGAGGAGAGGGGAATTTGAAGGAGGGTATGGAAATGAAAGGGGAAGGGAAGATCAGGAGACTTGGGGAGAGCCAAACAATTGGCAAAATGGAAACTATGGAGGAATTATCGGGAGGGGTAATTAACTATAGGGGCTTGTGCCTGTAGGAAACCATAACTTAGATCATAAAGTCCTTGCAAAATGAGGGAGAAATCTCTGGGTATTGTCTTATCTACAAACGCATCTGCCTTCCCAAAATTTACCCTGGAACTTAATTCCGTTAAAACTCCCCCCGAATAAGAAAAGCACAGCGGACGGAGGCCGGTGCCAAATTTTCGGAGCCCACACTCTCTCAATCTCTAGACAATAAGTTTAGAGCTCAAAACCCCAAAAAATTCCAATAGAATCAATAATAAAGCATGCCCTATTCCTTCCCTCTCATGCCTATTTATAGCCTAGCCGCCCACCCCCTGCCAAAAATAAATTAAATCAAATAGATTAATCCCCTTACCAAAAATAGATTACATCAAATAGATTAATCCCCTTGTCAAAAATAGATTAATTCAAATAGGACCCCACTATTAATTGGCGGCAATCAAATGGGTGTGGGCCCCTATTGTTTGGGCGGCAACATGGGAGGCGGTTTGATCCGCTTCCTGTAGACTAAGGCCGGCTCATGTGGGGCTGGCTGGTTCGGTTTAGGAACCGACCTAACACTATCCCTGCATAGTTTGGATGAGGCTTATGATGATTGAAAACATTAGTATTATTGGGGCAGTAGACTTGAAACATATCATTGTAGATTGATGCTAACAGTAGCAAGCAATATTGCTCACTGAATCAGATATGAAGGTTGTAAATTTCTACTCTTGACTTTGAGCTTTAACTGAAGAAAGTTGATTTCTCATTTTTCTTCCGGAATATAATGTATTTTTCTTTTAAGCCCACTGTATGTAGACTATTTATTTGGTATAAATTTCATGGTTTATATTTCTATTATAAGTACTTTTATTTCCTTGATCATGGTTTTAGATAAAATGAAGGCTTATCACAGTACTTCAATTATTTTCATACTCCCTCACAATTATTTCAACTTCATTTCTGTGACAGTTCTTGATTCGGGCTTACCAGTTTTTGCATCCTTATAATTTTACTTGAATTGATAATTTATCTATTTAGTTGTTGGTGCATATTCTACTTGATGTGTTAGTATCTTACCTTTGTTGTATTTTTTTATCTAATAAAGTAAATCTAATTTGGGAATAATTTTACTTTGTTAAACTTGAGATTAATGTCTATGTACGACAGTAAGCCATCACTATGATAAATTGCATGAACAAATTGGTTATATTGTTAACAATGGTGATAGAATTTTCTCTCACAAATGAAACAATTTAACATCTATTTGAAGTTAATCCTCTTAAGCAAGTGAAGGCTTTCCAAGAAAGATTCTCTTTATCACCTATGTCCCATCTGATTACCTATTTACCTAGGGAAGAAAATATTGTTTCAGGCATGTAATGGTAGAGGTGGATGCCTCAGTTTGCTCAATTGAGAGAGGGATCCTTGGGAGTGGGATCATCCCTTAATTAGGGTAGTACAGGTGCGGTATATAATTATCAATTTAGTTGCTATGATAGGGAGCGCCAAGAGCAGTGATGGCATAGGTAGCAAAAACATAGGCATAGTTGTACACAGGTAGAGAGGCAGATGATTGTGAGGGACATAATTAGCTAGCAGCACAGCGAACTAAAAATCTTGAATCTGATAATTGTAATAGCCCGTATTTTGATCCTATCAAATAAATTGATTAAATTATATAATTATATGAATATTACATTTTAATATAAATATCTTAGAACACTTTACATAATTCATTAAAAAAGCTTTTTAATCTTTTTTCCCTATTAATTTCTGCAACAGAGAGCCTGTAAGGGAAATGAGAGAGAAAATAGATGAGAACGAAAAAGAAACCTAGGGTTTGGAGACCGTAGAGTGATTTTCGTCGGTCAATCCGGTTGGGAGATTTGCTTGTCTCATTTTAAGGAACTATTATCCTATTTCTTATTTCAATAATTTGGTATTTTTGAGATTTTTCCAATCATATTTGTATTTTTGTTACCGAAGATAATTTTATATTGGTAAAACTTTCATCACTTTATTTTTTATATGTTATAGAGATTGAGATTATGAACACTTTTAGTATTTATTTGAGATATTTTGTCAGGTGATTTAAAAAAATAACGATTTTTCCCAATTCAAAAATTTATTTTGAAATTTAAAAATTTTGATTGTATAGATCATGAGGAGTTCCATTTCTTTGGGAACTCTTATGAAAAAGTCTTCTTTTGGATGAGGATTGTAGCACTGTTTACACTACAGGATAATGTGTGTTTTCTGGCGAAATAATTTCCGCTAGTACAACATGCATGGGAAAATGATTTCCGGTGGAATAAAGTTTCGCTGGAAAAATTTTCGACGGATTTTTTGGTGGTTTACAGACAAAAAAATTCAATGTTTTAACTGTCGAAATAAAAAAAAAACTTAGGGAATTTCAAAAATGTTAGAAATTTCTTTCCGGTAGAAAACTATAGGAGAAAAAACTCTCGTAACAGTACAAATGAAGCAGCTGTAGGAGTAAAAACTTCTTTGGAAAAATATTCCCCGTTGGATTTCTTCTTGAACTCAGCCCTGTTAAAATCAGAAATTTTATTAGAACAACAAATAAATAACCAACAAAGGAACAAAATTGTTGTAGGGAAGAGGAGCATAAGAAAAACTCTTCAAACTTAACGTACATATCTCCTCCTTGATAGTATCCTATAAGAATATAAACGAAGTAGTTCTGCAATTAGATGTTTATAATGTAGAGAGGAATAGGATCAAAATGCAAAAAGCACCAAAGAAAAATATAGATTTATACCAAAGCATTAGAAGTTCCTTGGGAAGATCTGAGCATAAACAGATTGTGCTGATCCCTTTCTCCTACTTCTTGTTGAGCTGATTGATGTCATCTCTCAGTTTTCCTAACGATTCAAATTTTCTTGAAAGCATATCTAGAATTAGAATAAAGGAAAAAAATTTTGAACCAGACATATATAACAAAACCCAAGAAATTCAAGAGAGACATGCCAGACATATAAAATAAAATGGTCTAGAAATGATCTTGAACGGAGAGGAAGAAAGAGCTGTTTGGGAGAAAAATTTTTTGATATGGGAGAGGGTGACAGTCTCAAGATCAAACAGGGCCTTTACTAGACGGTATTTCCAAAGGATTTTTCTGATGGAATTAAATAACATTTCAGCCAAAAAAGTTCGTCAAAAATTCCACTAGCATACTTAAAAACCAATGAAATTTCCGGCGGAATTTTTTCGCCGGAAATTTCGACAGTAATGCATAAATTTCATGTAGTGTTTAGAATTTATCACTCTTTTCATGCATTATTTATTAAGTTTATGCTTATTCTAAATCTTAATTCTCTGCGTTATTGACTTTGTTCGCTCATTTGATGAAGTCTGATCTTATGTGTTGCTACTCTATTCCATTCTAAGAGCATGAATGGAAGAGTGTTAAGAACCACTAAATAAATCTCCATCTCTCTTTCTTGCTTTCAATAAGATGCTGCCACGTGTACCTATCTATTCCTTGTCTATTATAAATAGAGACATAGGCCGGCTGTAAAGGGCAGAAAAAGTAATAATAAAATATTATTTACTTGTTCTTTATCTGGTATTACTGTTCATCTTCTTCCCTGCATTTCTCTGGTAAGTTTCTACAAAGAGTACTAGAAAATATGGGTTACAGAAGGGAACCTCTCTAGCAATTGCTCTTTTTTGACGCGGATGCAAGGTTTCATAATTTGAAGCTCCCCACTGAGTTTTGTTTCAATTGAACTTAAAGTTTGCGAGTTTTGCGTTGAAAGATGCTTGCTAGGTCCAATTAGTAGATTAATCAGATTTCATTTTGGAACTGTCAATTTAATGGTAATCGACATTACAAATCGGCTCAATGAAACAGTAATGCATTGGAGCATACAGAACTGTAGATCCAATCCTTAATTTAGTAACACTCTCCTGTTTTTTCCCCTTTATCAATTATCCCAACTTTGACTGACATCTGAGTACCCAAAGTTTTATTCCTTTACATAGGATGAAATACGCACCGTCTGTTTCACTGGTTTCCTCAAGTAACTTGCAATGAGATATTGGCAATATACTTCCCAGAACCCATTTCTAACTTTCTGCTATTTATTAATCAACATAAAATTATATCCTGCAGTTTTCTTTTGCTTTCGTATCTCTGCAAGGCTTTTGAGAAAATATAGAATGTCATATATATATGTATGTATTATTATGACTCATTTAAAAAGCTTTTGTTTAGTAGATTTTGTAGTTTTTATCTTGTTAATTAATTTCAGATATTTAAAACTTATATTGGAATCTGTTGAATTTTCTGTCTATTTGCTTCCATCCTATTCATTTGCAGATTCTGATATAGGTTGGTGTACTCGCAGGTTTGGCTACGTAGAGAAGTTTGCTGTGACTCATACAAGAAGTACATTTTCCCTCTCTCTCTCTACTGCTGTTTTATCCTGTTTTCAGCTTTGAATCTTGAGTTTTGCAGAATACAATGCTATTCTTTTTTTCTTTTTCTTGGAACCGATAGGTAACACTACAAGTAGCTGCCATCTTATTGTGGCATTGCTTTCGGTAGATGTTTTCTTACATTTGGAGCTAATAATACATAACAGGTTCTTTTGATGTTTTGAGGGTGCTATGCATCTGAGAGCACCTATTTGGTTGATGTTCTTACATTTTCTTTTATTTCGTTCTATTAAAAGATGCCATCAAGTTTTATCCTCTTACTCATGCAATACAAAATAGTTAGATGGAACAAAGGTAGAGTGTGATTCATAAAATTAATCATATATAATTGAGATATTTATTATAAGCATGTGGTTTAGGATTGTCTATCAAATATTGTGTTTGATTATCTGACATTTGCATGTTCAAATCATCCATATATATGTATATATATATATATTGAAGATTTCTTCTTTATTGGTGTGCTTTTGTTCCCTTGAACTCATCATCTCACAGCCATAGACCGCTTCATGTACAAGGTTAAATGCAATAGTTTCAAAAATTAAGTATTTGTATGTGTTGTTCCAAAATAAGTGACCATGCAAATTGTTTTAATGTGGCTGAAAAATTGTGTAATTTCTAGTGCAATAATTAAGTGTAGGAACATCTAAGCTTTTATTGTGCTTAGGGACTAGTTTACCTTCCTTGCTCTAGAGACTTCTATTTTCCTCTTTAAATAGGTCCAATGTAAGGTTTTGAGCATTATTGAATGATATTATCCTTTTGTTAAAGCTTTGAAAGCTTCTTCTTCTTCCCTGGATTGTAGAAAAGATAAGTGTAGGATAAGTTCTCTCCATCGCGTACGTTATGCGTATAACGTGCGTACTTTATTTACCCACATATAACCTTCTTAATCGATTTGAATGAGGATTCAATGGTGAGAAACCCTATATCCAACGCTCCCTGATTGTTTATTGACGGGGCGAAGCATTCTAAAAAACTTTGATTCTCCATGTGGTTTAATGAGTCCTCAACCATTGAAGCATAACACCCACACTCTAGAACTATCACTTGTGTGTAGCACAAGGGTGTTCTCAAACACAAAGTCTCCTTATGAGATTTTTTATAATCATTTTGCAACGTTGCTAAAATAAGTATTTGAATGATTCAAACATAAGGAATGCATCAAATCAATTAAATTCGAATTAATTTATTTTTTTTGAGAGAAAACCAAGAACTGTCATTTGCGTATTCAATGCGCATGAAATGCGTCTACAACGCGTACGTTATGCGTATAACGTGCGTACTTTATTTACCCACATATAAACCTTCTTAATCGATTTGAATGAGGATTCAATGGTGAGAAACCTTATACCCAATGCTCCCTGATTGTTTATTGACGGGGCGAAGCATTCTAAAAAACTTTGATTCTCCATGTGGTCTAATGAGTCCTCAACCATTGAAGCATAACACCCACACTCTAGAACTTTCACTTGTTTGTAGCACAAGGGTGTTCTCAAACACAAAGTCTCCTTGTGAGATTTTTTATAATCATTTTGCAACGTTGTTAAAATGAGTATTTGAATGATTCAAATAGAAGGAATGCATCGAATCAATTAAATTCGAATTAATTTAATTTTTTTAGAGAAAACCAAGAACTGTCATTTGCGTATGAAATGCGCATGAAATGCATTTACAACGCGTACGTTATGCATATAACGTGCATACTTTATTTACCCACATATAAACTTTCTTAATCGATTTGAATGAGGTTTCAATGGTGAGAAACCCTATATCCAACGCTCCCTGATTGTTTATTGACGGGGCGAAACATTCTAAAAAATTTTTGATTCTCCTTGTGGTCTAATGAGTCCTCAACCATTGAAGCATAACACCCACATTCTAGAACCATCACTTGTGTGTAGCACAAGGGTGTTCTCAAACACAAAGTCTCATTGTGAGATTTTTTATAATCATTTTGCAACGTTTATAAAATGAGTATTTGAATGATTCAAACCCAAGTAATGCATCGAATATATTAAATTTGAATTAATTAAATTTTTTTGAGAGAAAACCAAGAACTGTCATTTGCGTATGCAATGCGCATGAAATGCGTCTACAACGCGTACGTTATGTGTATAACGTGCGTACTTTATTTACCCACATATAAACCTTCTTAATCGATTTGAATGAGGATTCAATGGTGAGAAACCCTATATCCAACGCTCCCTGATTGTTT
>NW_021318768.1:370157-433693 GCF_001605985.2 Dendrobium catenatum
TCTACAACGCGTACGTTATGCGTATAACATGCGTACTCTATTTACCCACATATAAACCTTCTTAATCGATTTGAATGAGGTTTCAATGGTGAGAAACCCTATATCCAACGCTCCCTGATTGTTTATTGACGGGGCGAAGCATTCTAAAAAACTTTGATTCTCCATGTGGTCTAATGAGTCCTCAACCATTGAAGCATAACACCCACACTCTAGAACCATCACTTGTGTGTAGCACAAGGGTGTACTCAAACACAGTCTCCTTGTGAGATTTTTTATAATCATTTTGCAACGTTGCTAAAATAAGTATTTGAATGATTCAAATAGAAGGAATGCATCAAATCAATTAAATTCGAATTAATTTAATTTTTTTGAGAGAAAATCAAGAACTGTCATTTGCGTATTCAATGCGCATGAAATTTGTCTACAACGCGTACGTTATGCGTATAACGTGTGTATTTTATTTACCCACATATAAACCTTCTTAATCGATTTGAATGAGGATTCAATGGTGAGAAACCCTATATCCAATGCTCCCTGATTGTTTATTGACGGGGCGAAGCATTCTAAAAAATTTTGATTCTCCATGTGGTCTAATGAGTCCTCAACCATTGAAGCATAACACCCACACTCTAGAACTATCACTTGTGTGTAGCACAAGGGTGTTCTCAAACACAAAGTTTCATTGTGAGATTTTTTTATAATCATTTTGCAACGTTGCTAAAATGAGTAATTGAATGATTCAAATAGAAGGAATGCATCGAATCAATTAAATTCGAATTAATTTAATTTTTTTGTAAGAAAACCAAGAACTGTCATTTGCATATGAAATGCGCATGAAATGCATCTACAACGCGTACGTTATGCATATAACGTGCCTACTTTATTTACCCACATATAAACCTTCTTAATCGATTTGAATGAGGTTTCAATGGTGAGAAACCCTATATCCAACGCTCCCTAATTGTTTATTGACGGGGCAAAGCATTCTAAAAAATTTTGATTCTCCTTGTGGTCTAATGAGTCCTCAACCTTTGAAGCATAACACCCACATTCTAGAACCATCACTTGTGTATAGCACAAGGGTGTTCTCAAACACAAAGTCTCCTTGTGAGATTTTTTATAATCATTTTGCAATGTTTGTAAAATGAATATTTGAATGATTCAAACCCAAGTAATGCATCGAATCAATTAAATTCGAATTAATTTAATTTTTTGAGAGAAAACCAAGAACTGCCATTTGCTTATGCAATGCGCATGAAATGCGTCTACAACGCGTACGTTATGCGTATAACGTGCGTATTTTATTTACCCATATATAAACCTTCTTAATCGATTTGAATGAGGATTCAATGATGAGAAACCCTATATCCAACGCTCCCTGATTGTTTATTGACGAGGCGAAAAAACCAAGAACTGCCATTTGCGTATTGATTGCGTATGAGATGCGTCTACAACGCGTATTACATGCTTATATTGTGCATACTTTATTTACCCACATGAAAACCTTTTCTATATTTTATGCACAGATAATTTACATATATCAGTTATTTACACAAATATAAAATATAAAAAGTTCATTTCAACGAAGCTCAAAATAATTCGTAGGCAAATTCTGCCCTATACATTGGCATTTTTTCCTACCAATCTTTACTGTCTCTCAAATTTGAGTTCTTTTGTCGAATAATATTTTCCATGTATTTGCAAACAAACATTCCACAATCTGTATAGTTGGTCTGAGTTGGTGCATTCTTCATTGTATTGAAACTTCATTTTTTGATATTATCATCAAAAGCTTTTTTGCAATCCCTATATAAGCTTGCAATCTGAACAATATATGGAATAGAATTTAGTACACTGAAAAATAATTTTGAAATTTTCCAGCAATATAAGCTTATAATAAAACTCACAATCTTTATAGCAACACTTCTATGCATAGGGTTGGGTACAGAATCGTAAAATTCCCACTTTCTCTGATCTCGGTAACCAACCAGAAGCGTCCAGTGCGAACCGTCAATAATTGGATTAATTATAAAGTTGCATGAATGAACAGAACTGTAGTTTACGTGTTCGATGAACAATTTTGAACTTTCATCCTTCACCTTGTAATGCTGCAAGAATTAGATATAAGAATAAAATAGTCGAAATATTTAATTATATATCAACTAAATTAGTTTACTAACCCAATACATTGGTGAGATGTATAGAAATTTATGATACAGTTCTGGTGAAATTTTAGACTTCTCAGTTAATAAAATGGCAAAGGAATCAATATGATCATTGTTAAGGTATGAATCGGATAATGTTTCGTCCATCCCTCGTCTTGAAATTATAACGTTCCCAGCTTGAAATATTTCTTTGCTACTGAAATCATTAAACAAAAAATACGCATTATGTACGCATATAAAACACAATTTATATGCAATCCGTACGCAAAGATTACGCACACAGTACGCAGGTCATACGCACACAGTACACACACAATACGGAAATAAAATACCTGTCAAGATAATTCTTTATGTTTTCCCTGATAAAAAGTTCTTTCACTGGACTCAACATCAACAAGCCTCTGAAGTTAACTGTAGGACTTGCAGGGTAACCCTTTACTATAACATCATCAACATTGATTAATTTTTTTGTTTGTGGAATGTTTTGGGCAGGTTTTGGGGAAGGAACAATTTCTTTTGTGGATGGTTTATCTTGGAGAGCTTCTTTGCCAGTTTCTTCTTGGGGAGCTTCTTTGGAAGGTTCTTCTTGGGGGAGCTTCTTTAGAAGGTTCTTCTTGGGGGGGGAGCTTCTTTGGCAGGTTCTTCTTGGGAGGAGCTTCTTTGGCAGGTTCTTCCTGGGGGGAGCTTCTTTGGCATGTTCTTCTTGGGGGGGGAGCTTCTTTGGCAGGTTCTTCTTAGGGGGGAGCTTCTTTGAAAGGTTCTTCTTGGGGGGGAGCTTCTTTGGAAGGTGCTTGTTGTGGAACTTCTTTGGTAGGTTGTTCTTGGGGGGGGGGGGGGAGCTTCTTGGGCAAGTTCTTCTTGGGCAGGTTCTTCTTGGATGTAGTGTACCCTTTTGTTCTTTTTGTAAACCATTTTTTATTTTCTCTTTAATTTCTTCTTTTTGCTAACCCTTTCAGCAGCCTGGGTCATCTCAACATCATTGATTTTTTCTGGGGCGTCGGTCTTGGTGTGTTCAGATGATATCCGAATATTCTTGGGGGATGGAATTGTATGGGGAATGAATGATGAGGAGGTTAGAGCATAAATACATAATAAAAGTTCTCAACATAGTATCTGGGGCGCTTTCTCGAGTCAACTCAAGCATTTCAATCTTAATATCCTTTGAAGTGATTGTTGAAGTGGGCAAGGTTATCTAGGTAATCTCCTCACCTCTGTTTAGTAGACCAGTAAGGAGGGCCACTTCATCAGCTGTGAAAGGTACAACATGGCCCTCTATAATAAAACTTTGCTTTTCAATACTCCACATTGTCAGCAGCTGGTATATTAGTGGGGCGTTTTGCTCAAATCCAGGAAAATGAAGAAATTGGTAAATATTCAGGTCCTTAAATTTTTCTTCAACTTCAACAGGAATTATCTCGAAAAAAGTATCATACATTGTTCTACATGTCGAAACATAGCATCTATAAGATATAGGACGGACGTAAATCTACGTAAAATAAGAAACTATAATTATTTTAGAGAAACAGGTGATACGCATTCAGTACGCATATAAAACGCGATAAAATACGCAAACCATACGCATATTATACGCATATTATACGCAACGTGTACGCATACTATAAGCGTAGTATACGCATACTATATGCAGTGTAAACGCAATACACGTAAAATATACAAAAAGTATCAGCAGAATCTAGGGTTTTTTACACTTATCATTTTTCTTTATTGGAAGTTTACTTTTATGATTTAAAGATCTCACCATTTTATTATAAAATATTAGGGTTTTTTCTTCAACATATACGCAGAAAATAAGCGAAATATATGCAGAT
This sequence comes from Dendrobium catenatum, assembly GCF_001605985.2. NCBI lineage: Eukaryota > Viridiplantae > Streptophyta > Magnoliopsida > Asparagales > Orchidaceae > Dendrobium > Dendrobium catenatum. Next base: position 374,152 of record NW_021318768.1, read on the forward strand.
TATACACATTGTACACAAAGAAAGTACGCAGAAAGAATGAAAATGGTGAGATAAATATAATCTTTTATAATTACTCGGAATGATTTTATTTTATTTTTTGGTTTCTTCAGCAAATACGCATTGAATACCCAAGATATCCGTAGTTCATTTTATGTCAATGTAAGAATTTACGCATCTTTCTCTTTGCAGGCGTGTCCTTTCCCTCGTCCATGATGAGCGAAAGAGATTGCTTGAGGAATTCAGAAGATGTTTTTTGCAGGAAGCTTGGGAGAACAGGAGCGAATGGACGAAATGTGGAATTTGGAAAATGTACTGGGCGGGCCTTGTGTTATTTAGTCTCGAAATGACAAACGGGTCAGGCCTTACTTTCCACGTTAGCACGCCACGCGTTATATTTTTATTGGATACTATACTCGATCGAACACATCTTTGTGATCGGATTCCACACAGAATAATTTCTCGTAGGCGGGATGGGTGGTTGTGAGTCTTCCGTTTGATTAGAGGATTATTTATGCTTTTTGAACAAGCTGGCTCAGTCCGTTTACTAGCGGTTCAATTAGAACTCGATGAGCTTGAAATTAATCGAGCTCGAACCTATTAATAAACTGAACTCGAACAGCTTAATTTTAAATGACCTCGAGCTCAAACACCTATGGAAGAAGCTCGACAAGCTTCGAACCGAGCTTGTACATGTTTTTGACAAACGAGCTCAAACTTGAGCATGACTAAGTTCGGTTTGGTTCGGTTCATTTGCAGCCCTACTTACTTGAACATGACTAAGTTCGGTTTGGTTCGGTTCATTTGCACCCTACTTAGTAGCTTGCCTACATATATAATTAGAATCTCCTTAGTAGCTTGCCTACATATATAATTAGAATATCCTTAGTAGCTTGCCTACATATATAATTAGAATCTCCTTGCACTTGGAGAGCTCTCTTCAACAGCTTAGAATCATATAATGAACTAAGAAACATGGGGCTATTTCTGGCGAAATGTACAAGCTAACCCCTCCTATTTATAAAAGACAAATTGATTCTTTGTGGGGCACTTCATAGCAAAATGCAATCATATGAAATTGAAGTTATCATATATCAAAACACATATGGAGATTCTAATTCATGAAAGTACTTATGGATTCACAACAAATACATTCAAGTGGATAGAAGACGGTATTTTAAAACTCAAAATGAAACTTTGCGCATGCCTTAGTGGCATGCTATTCATGCGAAGAATTGACTTCAAATAATTTTTAGGTGCATGTGCTTCGCAAGTCAATCTTCAAGTGTAATATAACATTTTGAAAGTCATGCAAATGCTTAAAAGGACATATAAATGCATCAGGTAAATTTATTGCAAAATATGTAAATGTGCTTAAAAACAATAGGGTTTACCATACAAGCACATTAAAAATATTAAGTGAATTATGTGAACGCATTAAAGGGTATGAACATTTGTGGGCTCCGAAAATTCGGCCCCGGCCTCCCCGCCGCGTGACTGTTTGTCTTATTTTTTTTGCTTTTTTCCTTTGGCGAAGGGAGCTTTAACAGAATAAGTTCCGGGGTAAATTTTGGAAGGTAGATGGGTTTGTAGACAAGACACTACCCAGAGATTTCGCCCTTATTTTGCGAGGACTTTATGATCTGAGTTCTGGTTTCCTATAGGCGCAAGCCCCTATAGTTAATTACCCCTCCCGATCACGAGTGAGAACTTTCGATTAAGGCTAGTCGTTGATCAGATACGTAGTAAATACGTGTTATCTGGCATATAGTAGCAGCATTGGGCTTGAATATTTGTAAAGTTTGGATGTTTAGAAATTGATATTTAAAATAGAAATTTCACCACCTAGTACTTAAAGCGGATTGTGGGGGAGTGGATGATAGACCCGATCAAGATCCCATGGTTCCGTCATCTAGGGCCATCGTGGTCCCTGGTCTACTTAGTCAGAGGAGGTAGTCGACCCAACCTGACAGAAATATCCTTGTCGGCAGCCATGGGTTGTTTCGTCCAAGGGGATCTTGTAGACATGGGTTGAATATTTGTCTAAGGGGATAAATTTGAATCCACCTTAGCTAACAGAGGGCTTTGCGCCCTATCGATCATATCCTATTGATTCATATCTCAAGGATTTGATGCCAATAAGGAACGTATTGGCTCTAGCCATAACCGGTATTTCGTGGTGCCATTTGGCGGTAAACCACTCGGTTCAGAGGGCCCCGGGTCATAACCGTTTATCCTACGGTGTCATTTGGCGGCAAAATCACCGGTTAGAGGACACGTACCACGTCCTTACTGGCAGGACATTTGTTTGAGAATGGACACTAGTGATATTTTCAACTAGGCATTTGGCTCTTTCTGAGCTGAAGTAAATTTTAATTTGTCCACCTCGGCAAACTGTTGCGGAGGGTGGATGAATTTTGTTTTAAGTGATTGATGGATTGATTTCAGTTTTAAATATCTGGATTTTGGGATTTTTGAATTTTGAGTGAACTGTTTGGAGGCATTTGGAAATGCCTAAAATTAACCCCTCCGGTTGAGATCTTCAATCAACACGGCCATCATCGGGGTGTTTGGGATTATTTCCATTTGATTGAACCTTGTCGACCTTGCCGATAGGGTATCGGGTTTCATAGGCTTTGTGCCATTGTTTATGAATTTTCTTTGTTAAAGGCCTTGAAGGCCTAATATGAATATATAAGATAAATATTCCAGTCAAATTCATGACCGCATATTTATCTGAGTTTGAACCCTGTCTACTCCTATTTATCTGCTTAGGAGGATCGGGTTTCGTAGGCTTCATGCCTTTATTTAGTGAATTATCTTGATTATAAGCCTTGAAGGCCTAATATGAATGTATTAAAATAAATACATCGGTCGCCACAACCGTGTATTTGTTCGAGAGTTCAAACCCTGTCGACTTCTATTAATCCGTATAGAAGGATCAGATTCAAACTTGAATTCACTTATTGACTCGCGCAGCATCCCTAGGCGTCACGTGTGTACCAATAACACGCTTGCCGGGGCCCATGCGGGTCGAGATTGCATTTATCTCTTTAGTGTACATATATGTATACAAATTATGATGCACGTATAGGGGTATTTTGAAATATCTTGGTTGTGCAGGTAATTGTCATTTGAATACACAATATTTCATTTGAGAGCATATACACACCTTCTGTCTGCTGATACGAGTGTTGTAGATCCGGTGGCGATATGATCTTAATGTTATGAGGCATTTACTCATCTTGATGTTAACTCCCCCCTTTCTCATTCATCGGGGAGGTTCTTCTTGAAATCCGTGGCTGCTGCCTTGAAAGGGACTCTTTTCAGGATCATCAATATAGTAGACTTGTTATTTCTGGTGTTTGTGGACACCAGAACTGTTTTCTTCTTAAGTATAGAACTAAGAAGAGATTTTAGAACACCATGAAGTTTAGTTCTAATTTGTTCAAATATTTCTTCCATTCTGTCAGGAGGTGTCCTCTTTCGTACATTGAAGCGCCCTTATACCCGACGTACTTGAAGATCTTAATCATCGTTGTCGCAGGTGATATTCATACTTATGCCCAAAGTGGTTCGTTGTGCCTACGAGGTACCCACTATTATTATCCATAAATATGTTGTATTCATTTTCAAGGACCCGTTGCATCCGCTACGACCTCCTAGAAGTATTCGCAGGAGAGTCATTGCTCTTGCATCTTACCCACCTTTCATCAATCTCAGGTGTTTGATGTTTGCATTTGTTTGTAGAGACGGGTCTTTGATTGCTGGTTTTCAGTATTGCCATCTCAATCAATAGGCATTTATAGGGATTGTCCTAGGAGTTTGTTGCATTCATCCAAAGCCATGGTCCTATGTATTTCATCGGACCCCAGTTCAAGGTCCAACTCATGCTTGAGTATTGTATGTCATTATGGGTTCAACTCTTGGCATCCCATTAAAACTCAAGTCCCTATTGTTCTTGAAAGTTCAAGTTCTTTGTTGCTCATGTCAAGTTTGGATCCAGCTTGAGTTCAATTTGAGTCCCTTGCTCTCCACATCTTGTTTCGATTTTGAGTTCGGATTACTTGTTCATGTGCAGTCCTTTGAGTTCAATTGTATGTTTATTTTTTGTTCAAAGCCGTCTGGAGCCTTTGCAGGTTCATTTTCATGCTCAAAATGATTTAGATCTGGCTCAAATTTGATTTCATTTCATTTGAATTTGATCTTTATTAATCATTTGAGTTCAGGTGCTGGTCCACAAGTCATTGTTCATTTGAGTCCAGGTTCTTGTTCTTTTGAGTTCAAAAATAGGTCCAAGTAGAGTAATATTTCAACCGAAATTTCGACAGCCTCCCGGCATCTCCCCCGTTTAGGAGAAAACTACGAAAAAATGGGTCTTTCCCACCACGCTAAGAAAAACGTGTATGGTAGATGCCCTCTTTCGAGAACACCGCGGCCGTATAAAGTCTTTGCCCCCACCACGCTAAGAAAAGCGTGTATGGGTCTTCTACCGGTACCTGTTGCAAGAGAAAAAGCAGTTGTTTCCCCGCAGGTACAGAGCCGCGTATGGGTACTTAGGAGTTGTCCTGGCCATGCTAATAAAAGCATGCACCAGGCTCTCATGCCTCGTCGTATGCGTCGCACCGGAGTCCCTTCCCACCACGCTAAGAAAAGCGTGTATAGGCATTTAGCCGGCTCGTCGCATATGCCGAGAGCATGATTCGAAACTGAGGGTCACTCGCTTATCTCGTCATTGGTGTCGTGTCGGGTTCCCTTCCCACCACGTTAAGAAAAACGTGTATAGGCGGTCTACCGGCCCGACACGAATGCCGAGATAAAAGAGGAAGAGATTTTAGGCTACTGTCTGCATCGTCGTAGGTGTTGGACCGGATTCTCTCCTACTACGCTCAACAAATGCGTGCATAGGTGGTCTACCGGCCTGACACGAACGTCGAGGATGGAAGTGAGTTTAGATTACCTTCAGGATCGGCAGCGGAGGGCATGGATACCGAGACAGGCAAATCACATGAGCATTTTATTTATTTATATTTTTATTGTAATTAGTATTAATTATAATAATAATTAGTAATTAATGACTAATTATTAATTAATTATAACTAATAAATTAATTATAATTATAATTAATAATTAACTATAATTAATCAAAATTAATTATAGTTAATAAGATAATTATAATTAATTATTAATTATTAATTATAAATTAATCATAATTAACAAATTAATTACCATTATAATTAAATACTAACTAAAATAATTAACGATAATAATTAAAATAAATTAAAATCCTTCCTTTTCCTCTCTCTGTTTCGTCGGGTTCACTAAGTATGGCCGAAGAAGAGCGCGATACGGGAGAAAGTTACCTTCACTACCGCGAGCTCCTGTTCTTGGCTTGGCTCCGATCAAAATGCCCTGACTTCTGATCCCACAGGCAGGGAGAGCCGTCGCTGGAGCGACGTCGATCAACGGCGAAGGAGCCGAAGTCAATCAACTGGAGGGGAGCCAAAGGAGCGACGTGAAGGGGAGAAAGTTAAGTTCACAGTTGGCGAGCTCCCGTATTGCTTCCGATTGAAACGTTGACCTCCGATCCGGCTGGAAGAAAGACGTGGAAGGAGCGAACTCGAACAGCACGCATGAGCCGAGGAGCGATGAGCTTCCGTCGTTTCGTCCGATCAAATCGTACGTCGTAAGCTTCCGAACCAATGGGAAGGGAAAGTCGTCGAGAGGGAGAGAACGATTGCGAGAGAAGGAACCAGCGATCGGAGAGGCCGAAGGCCTCATTTTCTCTCCATATTTAAAGACGCGGAGAGGTCGTGGGCGATCGTGGGAGCGACGTGCGACGTGGGAGTAGGTCGTGCGACGTGCTTCGGCAGAGGAGGTAAGATTTTATTTTGATTTTTTTGTTGTCTCACCGAATACAGGTCAACAACATTATCCAAAATACAAGTTAAATTGCTAAAATCAAATTGTTTGCATGTGCTTTAACAAAAGTGCTAATCATTTTAACATAAAGTCTAAAAATGCTGCATGAATTTTTTTTTTTTGTTTTAAAGTTGAACTTAAATTTATCATGCATTGTGATGCTTGTGAGAATTTTAAAGACTTGCAAATATTTCTAAAATTCAAATTCATTTTTAAATTTAAACTCGAACTTACTGCCCTAACCTATAGGTACGGCTGCAAGTTCCATATTTCAAGTATGATCTTTCACATCATTAAGGCTGGAGTAATGTTAATTGGCAATGCCAATCAGAGGAAGCTCACTTTTTAAAATACCCCCAAAGCTCAACATTATTCATTTTGAGCCAAATTTTTATAGAAATATGAATATTAAAAAATATATAAAATATAAAATAGAAGTCAAATAAATTCTGTCACTTTAAACTTAAAAAAAACATTCATTCACTCTCTACATTAATTTGTACAGGGTGATTAATTTAAGATTAATCTAAATCCACAAAAAAAATGTCATATCGAGCACATTGTTATTATTCTCTCAAAAGATCTCACATAAGTAAATAAATGACATGTGTCCTCTAAATATATAGATTTACACCAAATGACACAACTAGATAACAATTATGATTGGGTCCTTTTGATCGGGTGGTTTCATTGCGAAAATGACACTGTTAATCATAGTCATTATCATATTTCAGATGTTCCCTAATAGCTTTAATCTCCCATTGAGTTATGAATTATATAATATACTTGATAGGACACAAAACTTTCTATTAGCCAAAATTGACTTAAAATTACCCCCTTAAACAAATATCGACCCTAAACATATAAGATACTTCTGAATAAAACAATCTATAGCTGCAGACAAAGATGCTTCAGCAAAATGGGTCCCGACTAAATAGACCAGAGTACATGATAACCCAAAGCAACTTAATCATGAGATCTTGATTTGATTTTTCATCATTATTTTCCTTCTTTTTGTATATTGGTCTAGTTCATACTAATTAAATTATGTTTTCTTTCCATTCTCCAAATTTCATATTAACCAGCTCACTCTATGGCCGTTTGCTCAACATATGGATTTGAATGTAATCTAATGCTAAGGGTTCTAGATTATTTTCTTTTAGTATTAGATAACTAGGTTTAGTAAGTACCCTGGTACATGATGTTGATGAAAAGTGGCTACCAAAAGGCTATATAATAATTCTTCGACCAAGATTTTTTAAAAAATATATGAGGAAAGCTGTCATTTTAATATCATAAAGTGAGGGTAGATAAGTTAAGCTTCTTTAATAATAGATGTTTTTTGTTAATAGAGATGTTGATTAAGTAGATCCTATTGTGAATCATGAACCATAAGGCTCTAGTGGAAGATAATATTAGAGAGAGTCGTCTTAGATGGTTTGGTCGCATAAAACGGTGGCCTTCCATTGACCCGGTTTGAAAAGTTGAGGTATTAGATTTGACTTATATTAAGAAAGGTAGAGGTAGACCTAAAAAACTTGGTTATAAAATATTAGAAATGATATTTCTTTATTAGATTTAAATGAGAATTTAACTCTTAACATTACACAATAGAGAAAAAAATGATTCATGTAGCCGACCCCACAGTGGGATAAAGGCTTGATATTGTTGTTGTAGACTCTAAAGTTGACCTCTAAAATTCAAGTTTTCATTCAACTCCCTCTCTAGTCTTGTCAAAAAGAAGAATATCATTAGCAGATAACATAAACCAAGTTATATCCTATTGCAAATGTCTAGTAAGAGCATTTATGACTAAAGCAAAAAGATATGGACTTGAATCTAATCCTTGATGTAATCCCCTGGAAATAGGAAAATACTTTATAAGACCACCTTGTGTTTTCCACAAATAACATCTATTGCAAACATATCCTTAATGACTTGAATATAAGCATTATTTAAACTCCTTTATTTTCTAGAACTTTCCATAGCACTTCTCTTGAAACTTTAACCTGTGCTTTCTCCATATTAATATATATCATATATATGCATCCTGTTTATTTTCTCTATACTTCTCCATCAAACCTAAATAAATGTATAGCTTCCATAATAGACATACTCAACATGAATCCATATTGATTTAGAGAAGCATTAGTATCAAGTCTTAACCTATGTTCAATAACACTCTCCCATAATTTTAAAGTATGACACATTAATTTAATTAATTTATAATTTGTACACTTGTGCATCATTTTTATTCTTAAAAATAAGAATCAACATACTCCTTCACTCATCTGACATCTATTTTAATTAGTCTCTAAAATAATATTAAAAAGTTTCATAAGCCAAGAAATTTCTTTATCTCCTAGGCATTTTCACACCTCTAGAATATCATTAGGCCCAACAATTTTTACTCACTTCTTTTTTTTTTAAGCATCTCTAACTTTGATTTTACTAATATGACGATAAAAAATAAAGTTTTCTTTCTTCTTTTCAGTTGATAAGACTACTAAAATCAATTGTCTTCTCATAGTATTCTTTGAAAAGCTTATCGAAATATTCCATTCACATTGTTGAATGTCCTCTTCTAGTAAAATACATTTTAATCTTCATCCTTAATGCATTTCACTTGAACAAAATTCTTACTTCGCATATTTCTTTATTTGACAAACTCATACATAATTTCTGAGATTTTTATTACAACTAATACTAGTCTAAAAAATATAGCTAAATATGAACTTCTAGTTACATATTTATTAAAATAATATGACAAAAAATGTCATTATTTTTATTATTAACTCATTTTTATATAATGTGGGGTATACCAGAGTGAAAAATTTTCCCCATAATTAAGCCACACTTTTTCCAGGTCCGTAAATTTTTTTTTTCTTGAACAAAATTTTCTTCGGTAGCTCAATTAAGGCGAATCATGAGTATACTGAGTGCAAGTAATAAAAAAAAATGCAACAAAAACATCGCCAGAAAACAGAAATATAAATTTTACAAGATTCATAAGATGATTTCAGCTATACCTACGACTCAATATAGAAAAAATTTTCACCAATTCAGAGATGATTGCATTGGCCAGTAGATCTTGATCTCAATTTTATTTCGATTTTCCTTTCTACTCTTTTACCTCTCTCTCTCCATCTATTAGTAAGTATATATAAAAGTCATTTTGGGACTTTATATACGATGACTTCAAATAGCTACAGAACTATTTCATATCTGCATATGCTGCACTCTCCAGAAAAAGACTTGATCTATCGTTACATTCTTTCTTTTTTTTTTTAATATATGCAGAATATAATGAATTAATATGTTATAAAAATTGAAGATGGAGTCTCCTGAGAGGAAAATGACATAAGAGAGGTTGATACATCTCGTCTAGGAAGGTAAGCTTGGCTGGAGAAGTTAGAAAGAAATATCAGGGAGCTGCTTGTTAGGAGGGAAGTTGCATAGACAACACACAGAAAGCGATAGGGTGAGAGAAGCTGGTACATTTTGTATTATGATAATGCTATTTTTTTTAATACAATCAAATCATTAGACAATCAGCTGGTTTATTAGACATTCATTATATTTACATTGCAACGATGATATTTATTAATGTTCAATATTTTAAATATATTACATAATACTTGTATTTTTATTTAAAACATATATCATAATGTTCTGACAATTTTTTTTTCCAAGGATTCTAAGGAATATACAATACATGAAAAGTTTGATTCAAGTTATATTAATGGCTGCAGAAATGAATTTTGAGAAGAAAATTGCAAGTAACAAAGTTATTAATTGTGACTTACAAGCTTATAAACTTTTTTACATTGTCTAAGATCCGTTTTAAACAATTAGCTAACTATACTACTTGGATGGTACGCAACTCATTTTTTTATATTGGTTGGGAGCTTTATATCAATCAAGAGATTTTTTTTTACTTTCACTTATGTGATGTACGTGTGAGTATATCTTAATTGACCTAAATCAACCCCCCCACTACCCCCGACCCAAAAAAAAAATAATACTACTTGGATGGTGAAGGTAGCTGACATATCCATACCAATTTTTACATAAATAGATATTTCTTATCAACTTCTCTCTCTCTCTCTCTCTCTCTCTCTCTCTCTCTCTATATATATATATATATATATATAAATAAAATTTAAAGCCAACTAAGAAAAAATTTGAAGCCCAACTAGCCCAAATAAGCCCAAATTCACATTCTAAAGTATTCATGCAAGTATGCAACTTTTTTAGTCCCACATCATAGGGGGAGGTGGAAGATCCTTCCTTGAACCCTTTATAAAGTGAGAAGTACACTCTTTTGGCAAAACAAATTATGTGAGATATTTAAGATATCTTGCATGAATTATGATGAAATTATTCATCATATTTAATAAAAATATTTTAAAAAGTTTAAAAAATTTTAATAAACTAAAATATATATTTAAAATTTTAATTAAAACAAAAAAAAAAATATTTTTTACAAACCGGCCGGTTCTTTCCAACCCGGACCGGTTCAACGGTTCACCGGTTGAACCGCCGGTTCAATCCGGTTTGATCCGGTTCTATGCAGAGCCGGTTTTGAAGTTGGATCGGACCGGCCACCGGACCGGTTCACGGTTGAACCGGCCGGTCCGGTCCGGTTTTCAAAACAGTGGTGACAATAATTATGAATGAGAGAAAATTGCTCATGGGACAGGGAGTGATCCTCCTTAAATTGACACTACAACTCTTTCCACTATTGATTTGATCGCCGACTATGATCATCAACTTTAAGCTCAAGTTAAGCAAATTGATTAGTTCATGCATCCTACAAGTATTGATATGACTAAGGAAGTGGTTAAGCTAGTGCTCCCCTTTCTTTTCCCACTTCTTGTTCTCTTCCACGCTGTGCTGGTCAATGCATATTACTATAAATAATGTGGAAAGAATGATATGTGAAGTACGAGGGTTGGGTTAGGTAGTTTAAGGTAGCTAAGGTTGTACTTATTTTTGAAGAGATAAGCTATAATGTGTCCTAGAGCCAGATTTTGCTTTTGGTGGGCTCTAAGATTCCTAATAGAGGCCAAGGTTTTTATGTATCATAATAACATATCACCTACATTAAACTATGTACCTATCATGTAAAAATAAGTGACTACTAATAATAAAACAATAATAATTATTAAATCTCCTACTTTAGGTATCACAATATCTAACTATGTGTTGGATAACACATGCATTTAATACAAATGTGTTGACAAGTGGTTAGTGGTGATTCATTGGTAAGTTTCTCAAGGTTGTGCTTATGGTAGTCATTTTATAGTGTAGATCATTATAAAGGTCATGTGGTTTGTTACTGATTTTAGAAATGTGCAAGTGTTCATACATGTCTATTTTAGTGATTACTACTTGATGCCTACAAATTAAAGACTGTATAGTGGTCCTACCAACGCTAATTCTAAGATTTGTAAAAAAATTTTGAAGTACCTCAGTGTGGTAGGAAAAGGCTGGTGAAATAAAAAACTAAAGTGTGGTGCTAACAAGCAGATTGAATACTTGATAGGATATTTTTTCTTGATTCACCACATTAATATTTGTATTGGATGCTACTTTATATTTTATGTAGGCTTCAACATCCTCATATATGATGAATCTTTCATCTCTTTCTTGTCGAGAGATACTGACCACATGTAATACCCACCTAAGCATTGTGTTGTTGTAGTTGTTCTAACCAGGTCTGCTAAAATGAAAAATAATCTACTAAGCATAATAAATTTATTATTAACTTCTTATAAATAATTAATTGCCTAATAAGTTAATTATTGATTATTTAGATCAATGGGTGTAACCCACTAAGTTGTATTAATTGGCTGCTCACCTATTCTGCATTCTACTTGAGTTCATGGAAAGAGTAAAAAGCTAGTTGAGTAGCTAAGGTAGCAAGTTCTGATTTGTTTGAGATGGTTTAGGTACTTTCTAAATTATAGAATTTTGTACAATCATTGCTATTTATTTATTTGCGCTATTTTGGTTTGTATCCATACATTGTAATGTATAGATTTTATTGTATATATATATATATATATATATTGAAGATGAATGAAAGAAATTGAAATTGTGGATGAGTTTACTTTCTATTAAGTTTAAAGTTAATTAGTAGCACTGTAGTCGATATGAAATTAAAAAAATCTACAAAGTCTCCAAATTATAGATATTGGGCTTAGTCTATCACCATCCAACATAATATGACCACTTATATTGGTGGGTCATATTGGGTTGGGTTATGGCACCATACATCCTCTTTTGTTTTCCATAAAGATGAGAAAAATTATTTCACACTAAGAGTTTGAAGAATTCTTCCCTTACTTATAATCTTTATTAGATTTTATAATCTTATTATGACTCATACCGTATGATCAGAACAACCCAAATCATCCAATCAATCATCATACAATTAACCAGGACAAATTGATTAGCATGATCAGGATCATACAACAAGATCTTTACCTTTTTATCATCCTGATGTTTATCCTAAACTATCGTTGACCAGTCATACCATTATGTACGAATTTGTATTATACAACACAAAGACTTTTTCTTATTTCATCTATAGCAGTTAATTGAGTAATTTTGATCTAGTGACACAAAATCCTATACGTGTTGTAGAGTATAAATAATGTATTATAAAATGAAAATACTTTTAATAGTTCATTCTAAATAGTTAATGTTATAATAATTATGCATGGGGATCATCCTATCTTACTCGTATCATACAATACAAGTGTGGTTCCTAGAGTATGAAGGGAAAAACATTTTATTTAGGGTTAAGGATTAGGATCTTTCTAAATAAAAAAGAAATAAAGCACAAACATATAAACAAAACATTCACATAACAAAAACACAAAGACACAAATGATAAAACATACATCACATAAAATATACAAACGCAACCTATCCTAATACAATGGCCTTGGCACTTAAATCAAATAATCTTAATTTTGTCTGAAGTAAGCTAAACCTCTCATAGTGAAGTGGTTTCAGAAATATGTCTACTAATTAATTTTATGTGTCAATAAATTGAATATCTACAATTCCTTTTGACAAATGGCCTCTAATGAAATGGTGCTTAATGTTAATGTGTTTGGTGTGTTAATGTTGAATTTAGTTTTTTGTAATATATATCACACTAGTGTTATCACATATGATAGGGATGATATCCACTTGCGAACCAAAATTAAGAAGTTGTTGCTTTAGCCTTAAGGCTTGGACAACACAACTCTTTGCAACTATATAGTTTGCCTCTATAGTAGATCAAGCTACTAAATTTTTATTTTCCACTAGACCAAGAAACTAAAGATTGTCCAATAAATCGACATGCTCAAGGTGTGCTCTTTCCATCTATCTTACAACTTGCAAAATCTGAGTCTGAGTATCCTACTAATTTAAACATTATACTATTCCTAGGGCACGAGATAACTAAATTGGGTGTCCCTATGAGATATTATAGAATTATTTTTTTTTTTGCACCTAAATGGGATTCTTTAGGCTCAGCCTAAAACTTAGCACACAAGTATACACAAAATATGATATTGGGCTTAATGGTATTTTGATATAGTAATGATTCGATCATTTCTCTATACTTTTTCTAGTAAACAAGTTTCCACTTTGGTCCTTATCTCACTGGGTAGTCAGGCTTATGGGGGTGTTTGTACTTCATATAAAATTTCCTAATGATTTCTTTGTTATGCCTAGTTTGGATAAGGAAGGTTCCATCAATTCTTTATCTAATATTTTGCCATAAAAATAAGTCATCTTACTCATCATACTGATATCAAATTCATTTATCATTGTACATGAAAATTCTTCACACATTTCATTATTTATGGATTCAAATAAGATGTCATTTACATAGATTTAGACTATAAAGATATATGTTCCTATTCTTTTGATGAACAATATGGTTTCTAATATGCCCTTAACAAATGACTACTCTATCAAGAATGTGCTATGCCTATCTTACCATGCTCAAGGTGCTTATTTTAAAAAATAAAATGCTTTTTTAATTTATAAACATGATTAGAAATTATTGTACTCTTAAACCTAGTTGGTTTCTCTACACACACACACACACACACACACACACACATATATATATATATATATATATATATCTTCCTTTGTGACTTCATTTAAGAACACACTCTTCACATCCATTTGGTACAACTCAAAGCATCTAAAATATGAGTGACCTAATAAGACTCTAATGGCTTCTAATGTGACTACTAGTGAGAATTATTTTCATTGAATCCAAATTCATAATATCTTAAATGCATTAAATGATTAACTTTTATTTTCTAAAAATTTAACCCATGTGAATATGGTGTATCATTTATAATCACTAAATCATACAGCTTACCTCCTAGACTCATATTATTAATGGGTTTAAAAAATCCATGTGTGGTTCTCCAATTATCTATTTGTGGAACTTCCTTAATTAGGTGTGGTGACGATTTTCCTTATTTTTTTGTTTACATGCATCATACAAATATTTTTTTTGGTGAAGTTTAACTTAGATATTCTCCTTACAATTATATGAATGATTTTTATAAGTGACCTTATGCTATCATGACATCGTATCCTCTACCATAGCCACGACTCATTTAAGGTGGTTCATAAACAACAAAAATACTAGTTTTATCTATACAATCTAAATCAACCATGTATATATCATTTATCCATAATTCTTAACATAGCTTTAATATTCAACATTAGCATATATTTATCATAATAAAATATAATGGCAAACCCCTTAGTACATAATTAACTTATACATAATAAATTATGCTTAACTCCTACTAGTAAAACATTTCCAAATATGAATCTATTTATTTTTCTTACAATACTTATACAAATGATTTATCTAGTGGTGTTATTTTCAATGGTCACTCTTCCTCTATATCTAGACTAACATGTGAATTTTTAGATGTCACTTGTCATGTGTCAAAAACATCAATTGTCTAGGTACCACTTGCCTTCAGTGGATCTTTTGAGTAGGTATTCCTATAAAGTAAACTAAGCTAGGAAATTTAAAATTCAATCAAGCTTGGGTATCACAATGCAGTGAGATGAAAGCATGCTATTTTATGCTTTAGAGGCCTTAGCCCTCCAAACATATCATGTGTTATGGCAGATCCAATGTGAGTAGATTCATGTTATATGTACTACTATGCCACAACAATAACACAAAAATTTGTGCCCCAGCCTCCCATTGCTTTTAGGGGATTTTTAACAAATTAAGTTTATGGGTAAATTTTCAAAAGGCGCATTGAGTTTGTAGATAAGTCACTACCCAAATATTTCACTCTCATTTGGAAGGACTTTATGATTTGATTTATGGTTTCCTATAGGTGCAAGCCCCTATAGTTAATTACCGCTCCCTATAGTGAGAGAGAACTTTTGATTAAGGCTAATCATCAATCAGATACATAAAGATATGTGTATATAGTAGCAGCATGGGTTTAGATGATTGAAGATTTGATATTTAAAATTAGAAATTTCATAATCTTGCACTTAAAGTGGATGATGGACTTGATTAAGATCCCATGGTTATGTCATCCTGGGCGATTGTGGTCCCTAGTCTACTTAGAAAGAGGAGGTAGTCGACCCAACCTTAAAGAAGAATCCTTATCGGTAGCCATGGGTTGCGTCATCCAAGGGTACCTGATAGACTTGGGATAAATAATTATCTAAGGGAATAAATTTAAATTCACTTTAACTAATTGAGGGCTTTATTCCTTATTTATTATATCATATTGATTTATATCTCAAGGATCTAATGCCATTAGGGAGCTTATAGGCTCTGGCAATGACAATAATTTAGTGGTGTCATTTGATGGCAAGCCACCCGGTTTAAATGGCCTGATCATAACAGTTTACTTGTGGTTCTATTTGGAAAAAAAATTGCTAGTTAGAGGATACATTCCATATTCTTACTGACAAGATACTAATTAAGACTGAATCCTAGTGATATTCTTGATCATACATTAGCTTTTTTTGAGCTAAAATAATTTTTAAATTTATCCACCTCAATAAACTATTGCTAAGAGTTGACTGGTTTTACTTTAAGTATTTGATGGTTGAATTTTGATTTTAAATATTTTTGATATTTTTGGAGTTGTGGGATTCATAAGTTTGCTTGAATGTTTCAAATTAACCCCTTTGTTTGCGATCTATGTTCAAACATGGCCATCATTGGGGCATTTTATGGGTTGTATTTTATTGATTGAATCTTATTGACTTTGTCAACTTGTTAACAAATGATCGGGTTCGTCATTAGCTTTGTGCTTTTATTCTTGAATTTTCTTAATTATTATCATTGAAGGCCTAACATGAATGCATTAAAAAATATATCAGTCAATTTCATTATCATATATTTGTTTAACAGTTTAAACCGTATTGACTCATATTAACCCACATAAAAGGATTGAATTTAAATATGTGTTTATTCACTGACTCATGTAGCATCCTCTAACATCACGTATGTGCCAACACTATGCTTGTCGGGGCCCATTTGAGTATTTACGGGGTATTTTTTAATATTATCATTTGAACCTTATCAACTCTTCCCAAGTACTAACAGAGGATAAGGTTCTTATCATATGTATGCTATTATTTGTGAATTTTTCTATTTATTGACCTTGAAGGACAAACATAAACATATGAAACCAAATATCTTTGTCGATATCACGACCATGTATTTGTTTGATTGTTCGGGCTGTGTTGACACCCATCAACTTGTATAAAAGGATCAAGCTCAAAGTTTGGTTCAATATTTGACCCCTGTTGCATCTTTAGATGTCACATGTGTACTCATAACATGCTTGTTGTGGCCCAAACGGGTATTTGGTTGCATGTACATTTTTTGTGTGTTCATGTGTATACACATTATAGTGCATGTGTTAGGGCTTTTTTAGAATATTTCAGCTATGTGGGCAACTGTCATTTGAGTGCAACATTCTATTTGGAAGCTCGTATATGCCTTTTTTCTGCTTGTATGCATGTTGTGGATTCGGTAGCATGGCATCAGACTACGGGTTACCCGTTGCTTTGTACATGAAGATTGTTGTGCACTAACTAGTCTCCTATTGTTGCTTGTAGATGCTTGCAATTGTTATTATGCTCTTCGTACATGTTTATTGGTGAGTTGTCACACTCATTGCACATTATCTTTATATCTGTAGGAGACTGGTGTGCTCATTTATATTATCGATACGTGTTGAATGGAAAATACTAGAATATTCACTACCAATTGATGATCATAACTCATAAGCATATTATTACACATATGGTGAATCTTCTATCACCACTAATGAGTGTTTGTTGTGAACAACGTCGTTGTGTATGCTTTGGATTTTTTTGTTTCCTATGGAATTGAATGTATTTATTTGTGTTTTAATATTACTGAATGAAGAAGCATCTTTTCATTTATTGCATGTCATTTGCCGTCACCTATAGGTGGCTCACTGTTTGGATTGTAAGTCTTTATTTTTGTTTGTAAATGTATGTATGTGTTGTGGACCTTCATTCTTGTTTGTAAGTAAGATATCACATCAGTATCTACATTCACAAGAGATTCCTTATATCTGTAACATGTCCTTTATCGTCATTTGCATGCAAGTCATTCTATTCATCTATAAATTGTTGTTAAGCCCCAATTGAGTTAAATTTGCATTATATTTTGCTTGCTACAAATCTTCTCATTCATATTTTCCAAAGAATTCAACGTACTTGCAATATCCCCCACATCATTACTTTTAAGGAAAATCGTTATAGGCATTATAAGTCATCTATCATTATCCATAGGCAAGCTATATTGAATACAAATCTTTTAACACCACCAATATATATATATATTACATTTCTTGTACATCTTGCTAATGATTTTTATGATAGAACTTTTGTAGCGACCCGTAAGATCTTGTATTTGATGCATATCATATTTTCTTGTGTGTAGTGATATTGTGTATTTTCTTGCAAATTAATGTTGGTTGCAAGAGTGTTGTAGCATTTATTACATGTTGCTTGCTATCATCTCTATGTAGACTATTGTGTGTATTTATGATCTCCAACCACTACTCATAAATGTTCTGCTCATACATGATAAGCTTCCTAGGGTGTTGTTGCATGTCTCTGATGCTCAAGGGTCACTTGATGTTAATTTCCTTTTTTGCTATATGGGAAATCAACAAATTTGATTAGAGTCAGATTATCATCAAATCATTATGGTCATGCTTCTTATGATTGTTCCCTTCATTGCTACATGTCTTTCGTAAGTGCGTCTTTCATTTCAATTAACTCTATCCATTTTGTAAGCATATATAGCTTGAATCTGGCTCATGGATGAGTTAAGAGCCCAGCAAAATTACTTTCTATCAACATTATATGTTTGTATAATCTATTCGCTTCATATCAAATGTTATTCATGAGCGAGGTGTCTCATTTTATGGCTTGCAATGATATTTGCTGAACAGAGCCTCAAATCACTGTTTGTTTGTATTAACGGTTTGCTTTTTACAATTATTCTATTTGTTTGCAATTAGATTACTTATTTTCTTCATTTTCATTGCTTGCAAGCTAGCAATCATTAGCCCTTCATTATCTTTGAAAGCAGCTTTGTAGTTTGTATAATGATTTTGTTCATTGTTGCTTATACTTCAACCAACATGATAATTTTTTATACCCATTGTGAGTTTTGTATCATTGCCTATGATTGTATCACCACATTTTGCATTTCTATTTTTACTTGGGAGTTATACTTGGAGTTTTTAACCTGTTGAATGTTCTCGATTGTTCATCATAAGTTCAATTAGTGTTTGCATTGCTTTATTATGATTGAGCATCATACAAATTAATGTCCAATAACCAGCTTTTTTTTTTAAGCTCGAGTTCAATTCATCGTCATTTGTTCAGTGTCAAGTTCAAGCTTTATTCCTTGTAGTCTTATTTGTATTCAAGTCCTATGTATTTATTTAAGACAAATCCTCAGTTCACTGAAAATTTTTGGCAGCCTTCCAGCATCTTCCCCATTTAGGAGAAATTTCAAGAGTATGGGCCTCCCACCATGCTAGAGAAAAGCATGTACGATAGGTTTGGGATGACACCGAGACCGTAAATCTTTAATCCCACCATGCTAGAGAAAGACGTGTATGGGTCATCAGGGTACTTGTTTGAAATGTGCAATTATTTTACCCATCGATATTGAGGTGCATACATGTACTTAAAAGTGTCTCTGCCATGCTACAAGAGTCTGTATAGGCCATGCCTACCTCACCGAAGTTGCCACACCGAGTTCCCTTCCCATCATGATAGAGAAAATCATGTATGAGTGATTTTTCAGTGCATCGCAAATGCCAAATGTAGGGTTTGAGTTTAGGGATTCATACATGTGCATGGACTGGTGACACTGACATTGATTGTATTAATGGAGAATACAAATTTCTTATTTCCTTTTTCCTCTCTTTTTGTATTTTCCATATTTTTTTAAATATTAATTCTTTTTTTTAGTAATCTCTCTCTCTCTCTCTCTCTCTCTCTATATATATATATATATATATATATTCCCCTCTCTCTCCTTTTTATTTAATAATGACAGTAATAATGTTAATAATTAATAACATTAGTTTGTAATAACATTAATAAAACTAATTATTAAGAGATAAATAAAATAAGAAAAAACTTACTGCCTTAGATTTGGGTTGGGTAAGTGGACTAAGTAGATGGGGTAGATATGGAAATTTATGCAAGCTTGGTATGTAGTGTACTAGGCTATTGGTTAAGGACTATGAGCAGGTTATTTGGGCCTTGAGTGGGTTGAGGTGGAGTTATGATAGTTGTTGGTTTGGTGTAAGGGAAGAGAGGTTAAATGGAGCATAAGGGCTCGATCAGAGAAGGGTAGAGGTGACGTCTATGGTAGAGGAGATTGATGCTTGTGGATGGCGATTGGGTTTGATAGCTTTCGGGAAGGGGATCTAGAGGTGGAGTTTTTTTTCAGCTTTGGGTGTTGGAATTAGTTGGAATGGGCAAGAGAAGGACGTCGATCAAAGTTGGCAACGGCTTAGAGGCTCACTGATAATAAGGGGAATCTGCTAGAAATCTACCATAAATCTTGCATTTCATGTATATTTTCAGATGATATTCATACAATGATAATTCACACATCAAAAAGTCTTTTCCAGCGAAATATTTTTGTTGGATTTTATGGCGTGATTCTGGCAAAAAAAAAATGAAGTGTGTCATTTTCTCCAAATGAATTTTGGCGCTATATCCATCGGTATTTCTGATGGAATTGTTGTGTTGGAATTACCATCGAATAATCTGTCGCGCTATTCCGACAGACTATTATTGACAAATAAAATTGGTATATTATCCGCTGGAAATACTGCATAATGAATCTGCCATAAATTTATATACATTTCATCGTATCGTATTTTCCAGTGGATAATATGTTGGAAACTTATAACACAAATTAAAAAATAGTCTTCCCTGTTACGAAACTATTTTCTATAATACAACCTGCATATAGAAATTCCAATACCATATTCATTCAATCATAAACCTCTAATCAATAACATCACTAAATATCAAACATAAACATAGACATATATTCTGAATTAATTAACCAAATAGTTTAAAATGAAATTTAAAGTTTATTCATTTGAAACTATATAAATGTACAAACATAAATAAGTGTAGATGTCTAGAAAAAATTATACAACATATCTGAATCAATCTCCTCCTCTACTAATGTTGCCTTCATTCCACTAAAATGCTCCTTGATTTCTTGCATTTCATCTAACAACTGAGTTTATTGTATCAACATCCACTTCTATATCTGGATCTGCTAATCAACTTATGATTTCCTGACTTGCTCTATCTCGGCTGTAAGGGCAGCTACTTGTTGGCTATATAAGGACTCCTTAGAACTTGCTGAGAAGCTAGAGCCACCAAATGTCTGACCCTTTTATGCTTATGCTTGCCAGCCTAAACTATAAACCCTTCAATGTTTCATTCCTCCTACCACTTGCGTCCAAGTGCAATAGTCAGAATATTATGTTGAAAATGAACCCTCACCTGCTGCACCTTGGCTCTTTCGAAGCTGTATATACTCCTCCTATGAAAGTTAATAAAAATTTAAGCAATTTAGACATGACATAAAAATTTTTAAACTTATATATTTACATAGACTTTCCTTGCTCGCTCATCAACCCATTGTTAGGCCTCCTAATGCTTGTGGGTATGACTATGTAATTCAATAGGGGTCAGTTCTCTACCAAGTATTTTTATAATAGACTTACATTAGTATTCATAACAAAGTAAATTATTAAAATCTTTGAAAATTCTTTATCAAAGATCGTCTGTGCTCAGTATGTGAAATTGAACCCACAATATGAAGGGAACTAGCCATACCCCTAACATCAGAAGCTTTGTTCTGTCTATTATGTTCCCTCCTCATGTTATACTCTAAGCTACCCAAAGCACTAGTCAACTCAGCCCATACTCTCTCACCAATCTAGAGTGCTCACTCACGTGACTTTTTAATATCTATAAATATGTCTCACATGTAAGTTGACCCACGCTTCTCAAAATTATTTATGAATTTATCATTGTGTTGTGGTAGCCAATAAAAATCATTCTATATTTAAAAACATATAATATTGAATATATATTTTTGTTAGTTTAAGTATAAAAATTATAATATAGAACATATTTATATAATAATTAACCTCAAACTCTCTAAACCATATATCCCGCACTTCTTTTGATACTTTCTTCCAATAAATATAAGGAGCATCATACATGCTCCGTATTATGTATGGTATTTTAGTGTCAGTTATTTTAATAGGTGAAACCTGCAAAAAATATGTTATGTGAGAAAAAATTTATTTATTTTTAGTTGTATGTTAACAATATAATAACTACATATATTTCACTGTTAGGTTCAACCAATATGCAACTCTCAATCGCCAGCTTTACTGTAGCTGGGGTGGAAGGTCCACCTATAACGGGTAAAGGGGGTGGTGGGGGATAGTATGGCAGAAAATATGATGGATATGGATAAGTAGGAGAGCCACTATGAGAAGTTGGGGGTGGGTTGTAAGGGTAAAAGGGAGTACTCTACGTGGCGTTTGGTAAAAGACAGCGGGCTTTGGTGAGTACAACTATGGGAAATTGGCTGCAGGAGTAGGTAAAGGCGGGCTAGGTTGATTTTAAGTGGCAGGCTAACACACAGAGGTCCCTTAAGTACGTATAGACCTACTAGGTGGGCCAATAGTCTTCTTCTTATTACACCTACAAAATTTTTTTTTTTTTTATCATTTCTCTATAACGATCATCACCTTAAGCCATCTACAAAAAAATTAAGAAATACTAGCAACATAATTATAACAAACATTTAATATAAAATAGCCCCGTAATTAAATAAATGAAGTAGAGCAAAAATAAAATAAAATAATAACTAATTATTGTCAAGCTATTCAAATAAATCATATTATCAAAAATCATTTACCTTATGTTTACTCATCTTTTATTGATTCATTTTCATATGATCAAACATCTCCACCAGTATCATATTCCTCATGATTTTTCTCTATTTTTTATATTTTTTCATGACTTTCCTCTATGTTTAAATCTATTTCTTCTAACTGCAACTCACTCTCATTAATTATAATTTGATCATCAGCAAATTTAGTAAGATTATTTAAGTTTAACATAAACTCTTCTTGATGTGTTGGTGGTATTAAAGTGGTTGTCTAAATTACTACCCTTGGTTTGGTCTTCAAAACTATGAGCCAATCCTATTTATCTCATAATTTACTCAAATAGTTACCAAAATAAACTTGGCTTGCTTGGCTAACAATAATGAATGGTTCAAACTTTGTATATCACCTAACTCATTTTACTTTTATTATATCATAAAGCGCATGTATTATTATACCTCTATTCTGTACTGAAATCATACCAGTCATAACAGAATATATACATATTATTCCCGTGATCGGGATATTCCAACTGTAATATTTCTTGTAATATATTATAGTACTAAAAAACATCACATATATGGGTGTTCCCTCTTACATATACACCATAATTATCTGTCTTCCTACCTTCACACGAAAATTTTGTTTGGAGTTTGTAGCAATTAATAAAAAAATTTGGAAAACATTTCACTAATCTGTTTGGTCCCCAAGCTAAATCAAGTATCCCATGATACTACAAATTACTGCCTTGAGTATACACCAATTTAGTAGATAAAGTATATTATTATCATGTTTATTGACCACAATGTTAACTAAGTAAGACAAATTAGTTGAAATAAATAGTCAAAATGTATACCATAATTTTAAACCAATTAAGAAATTTTGTTTCTACTATCTTTTAGACTTCTGCTGGTTCTAATGTATTCAAACCATCAATGAAACTCCTGAAAACTTTAGGATTTAGATCGAATTTATGAGGAACAAATGTATAAACAATCTAAGTCATACTTACTCGAAATATCGCTCAACTTTATCATAGTTAAGTAAGATATACAATGTGGTAACTCTCATCTCTTTATCAGTTAAATAGCACATGGTGCTAGCGAATGAGGGTTCACCACTTCTGTGGAATCCAAATAAATTTGAGATTTTACCCATATTTTGAGGTACAGTACTCCTACTTAATTGTGACTCTATTTTAAAGTAATATGAGTATAATTGGGTTGTCTCATACATTAAATATAATTCACAAGTTGAACATTCAGGATATGCTTTACTCTTAGCAGTCTTTTTAAGTTTAGTTAAATACCTCTTAAAGGTTATATCCACCAATACTGAATAGGTCCACCTATTGTAGCCTCAAATGGTAAATGCATGGGTAGATGCTTCTTATAGTCAAGAAAATATTTAAGATAATATTTTCTTAAGTTTATATAAAATGAAAATAATATACTACTCCATAAGAATCAACTGCTTTGCATTTAGTTTTGAAGAGCACAAAACTTTGAAGAAGACACTTAGCTTGATCAAGGGCTTTAAAATTTGATCTTGCAAAAAACTAAAGGCAATTGCATGAAGATATGACAGTCATAACTTTTCAATCCAAATAATCTCCATGATCTTATTTCAACACATGTACTTAGATTGAAAGAATATCTATCAGATATCCATAGAGTCTTCTCCCATTCACAAACTGCTCGTCTCTACTCTAAAATCAAGGTGAAATGATCTTTTGGTTTGAGAAGTTTTTCATTTTTTTCCATCCTTTAATTCTAATATTTTTTTCATATGAATCTCCTTTAAGTCCATCCTTCTTTTTATATTATCTTTGATATTCATGATTGTATTGAAAATATTATCAAAAATATTTTTTCTCTCTATGCATCATGTCAAAGTTATGTCTTATCAGGTTTGTCATCTATTATGGAAATGACCAAAAAATACTTTCTTCGTCCAATTGTGGTTGATACCATACCCTGACAATTTGTAATAAACTAATTTTAGAGAATCCACCATTGTGGGCATAAACCTTACTCTTTTAAATATTTCTTCACTAGTTAATCTAGGAGGAGGCTGCAACAACACTATTTATTTTAGTAAAGGCATCCTTATTTTACCTAAAAGGATGACCTGTAAGTAAGAGTATACAGAGATAGTCAAACCAAGTGTTCTTCCATCCATACTTGAAAGTTGATGACTTTATATGTTCTATAAAATATAGATAAGCTAACTTACTAAAAGTGATTCAACCAAAGAGTACAACATACGCATGAAAGTCACCAATTGTTTAAAGTAATATTGCCCTCATTATAAAGTTATATTTGGTGAAGATATTATATGTACTTAATCTTTCTTCTCATAATAAATTTAAATCATCAATTAATGATTATAAGAATACATCGATCTTTACTTTTGAATTATATGGTTCTAGAATGATAAGAGTCAAAATCAAGTTGTAGTCATACACAACTCTGAGGGAATTATAAGGAGTGAGTATCACGGGCCAACATGAGTAAGGTGAAGTAGACTGACTAAATGGAGAAAAATTACATGTATATAAACCTAATCTTATATTTCTTGATTCTATGGAAACTATGGGATATATATGATCATAGTGTTTACAGACCTCTGCTTTTTACGGATGTGTAATAACACATTCTCATGAAATATGTTCATTATGACATCTCATATATGTATATATGTAGTAGATCTTATGGATGCATATAATCATTATAGTCTAAGAATTATGGGCAAGTAAAACACTCTACTAACAGGTACTTCCTTCAACTTTCATTTCATTCCAGACTTTGGTTTAAATCTTAGTGCATTATAATGATGGCATGCAATCTCTGATAAATCATCTTTAAAGTATAATATTAATCCAGTAACACAACATTCTATCTTTGTGTAACCTAATCAAGTTTGGAAACCAACTTTTTAGTCTGATATAAATGTATAAGAATTATGTTACATGTCAGGTTGGTTTACTTAAGGCTAATGCATTGATTAAAACATTTATGGGAGATGTTATATTCTGTCTTGATGCTCAACATCTTTATAATAATGGGTAACTCTGAGGGAGTGGTGTACCCCTTCAGTATTGATTGTTGGGAAGCATGTAAAAAAATATAAAAATTTTATGTCTCCTTATTAGGTGACTCTTCTTTATATTATTCAAATTATACTCTAATTGCATCATGAACTAAGTCTTCAATATCAGGTAGAATATTTTCTTCCTCAGCTATTGTAGAACTTGTAAACGGGTCACATCGAGAATCGAAATATAACTCATACTCACCATGAGAAGTTCAATACCAATATTCTCGCTTAAACCATCTGTGGTATAGATTAATAGTTACATCATCTAAACTTAGGCGCACTTGATAATTATGTTTAGAACATGAGCATCAAAACTTTCCATCAGAGATGAAGTTGGACAATTGACAAGCTGTCTTAATGAAAAAATTCACCCTTTTAATCAACACATGTTAATATTTTTCATCCTTGCGCCAATTAGTTATTCAATCAACATATTTGATTTCTAATATCCATATTATAACATATATATAACATGAATATATTAAATGTTATTGTAACATATAGTGAAGAAAAATAAATAGATTTTAATTTTATTTTTAAATCAAATACTATTATTTCACATAGGTCCCTTGTCAATGAAAAATTGGACAGCCGCCTAGCGTTTCCCCCATTTAGGAGAAATACAAAGAGACTTAATCTACCTGACACATCAAGAAAGATATATACTGTCAGTTTCAGGTGACACTACGGCTATGATCTTCAATCCTACCATGCCAAGAATGGAAAGTATGAGTCTTCAAGGGGGTACTTATGTGAAAATGTAATTTGTGATAGAGATATTTTCAGCGGATTTACTTATTTTCTTGATGTGTAAAAAAGTAGTTTGTGTGACAATACCATATAAGCCTTCTCGCTCTCTCTAATCTTATCTTCTATAAGAGCTTCTCCAACATTTTCATGTATATGCTCATTTCGTATCTTATCTCTAAGAGTAAAGCTCTCATGAGCATTCTAATCTCTATAAACCATCTAAGTCAAATCTCTCGCTCTCTATAATATTTTCTTCCATAAGAGCTTCTCCAATATTTTCACATATATGCTCATTTCATATTTTATCTCTAAGATTAAATTTCGTAAGAGCATTATAATCTTAGGCATTCTAATCTCAATTTATAATATACACATCTCTCACTCTCACTCTATGTAATCTCATTCCATAAAAGCATTCTAATCTCAACTAAACATTTACACATCAACTCCCTCTCTAGAATCATTAATAAGAAGAATATCATAATCAAAATGCATACACCATGCTATAATCTCTTGCAAATGTCTACCGAGAACATTCATGACAAAAGGAAAAAACTTACGCGGTATTTCTAGAAAATAAGGAGGCAAATGTCAGCAACAGAGGCGGCAAACTTAGGAAAAGATATCAGTGAATGTGGGCAAGGTTGGCAGTGAATGTCAGTAACGGATCGATCTAGATGGTGGTGGCATTCGACATAGCTATATAATGCTAGAGGAGAGAACTGAAAGGAGGAAAGAAAATGAGAAGAAAGATGACGACGTGGCAAAATAGGGCTTTCATTGGATTTAAGTATGTCAGCGCAAATTACACTGGATATTTTGTCAGTGAGTTCTGACAACAAAATGTGTCGGAATTATATAAAAAATGGAGAATTATTTGGTAGAATATGCATCGATAAATTAGTGGCAAAAAATATGCCAAAAATTCCACCATAAACTACCGGCAAAATATCCACCGGTTTGTCCACTGACTTTTATCGGTGCATTTAAATTCACTGAAAAGTATGACGATAATAGAAGATTTTCCTGTAGTGGCATTGTGGTCTTGATCGGTCGTGGTGGTAGACACGGTAGGAAGTTCGAAGATTAGCTGTTCTTTTGTCGATGGGAAATAGGGAATCAAGTATGAGAGATGTCGCTGAAGTTTGGCAGGAGGAAGTGGTTGTGATCGTAACAGGTTTTTTGAACAGGGTTGGGCATATGCAGGTTTTGGCAACTAGAGGGGTTTGATTGGTTTGGTCGCGAGAGCTACAAGTAAGAGCAAATCGGGCAAGGCTTATGATAGAGAGGTGTTCAAAATAGGAAAAAGAGTGGATGGGTGGGTGAGATTACATGCTTGCATGAGTTTGGCTCTGTGGTCGGAAGACTTGCATCGACTTGTGTGAGGATTACATGTAGAGAAGATCGGGCCGAATATGTACAGCAGTTAAAGTGAGGGTTTGTGAATGAGGGAGAGATGGATGAGTGCGGAAGAAGAATTCATTTTCAAGGGAAGGAGGAAAGATCGGGAAGAAGAAAGTTATTTTTGTCCATGCGTGGAGGAAGAAACAAAAGCCTCATTTTCATCGTAGTATTTAAGGACTCAATCGAGCAGATCTCCGCACATGGTCGACAGGACGGTTTGACAGCAAATCGTAGGAAAAATTTTTAGGTCCTCTAACCGGATGTTGCTATAGGTTCGGCCACCAATGTTTTAACGCCACGTAGCAGCCTGAAGAACTGACCCAAACCCGTGGTAATTTTTGAGCTTTCACGTGTTTTTTCACTATTTCGGCTAAAACGGGCGGGAAAAGTTTAAAACCCGCGGTTACTTTATATGTTGAATAAACTTTTGGCCGATTAGCTCCTGTAGACAGAGCGTTATACAGTATTTAGATTTTACAGGTAGAAGAGAAAGTTTTCACGAAGGTTGAAGGCGATTGATGAGAAGATTCCTGCTACTTGTTTGTAAAAGTTAGACGATTTTGACGAAACATTTGGTGGCACTTATACTTAGGATGATGATTTTCTTATTTTTTTACAAGTAATTTCTTATCCACCTATGTATAATCAATTCATTTTTTTTTTTGTACCGAACTTTTTTATTTCTCGGTACTGTTTGGCATTTATATGTAATACTCGGTATGTTTCTTTGTACCGAGATTATAATTATGATAAGTTTGTACAGATCCTTTTTATAACTCGGTACTGCTCGATATTTATTTGTATTAATCAGTATGTTTATTTGTACCAGGATTATAATTATGATAAGTTTGTACCAAGATTTTTTAGAACTCGGTATAGCTCAGTATTTATACGTAATACTCGTTATGGTGAGTTTTTTTATGTGAATTATGTCTATTATGTATCGATGATAACGTCAATATGTTTGTGCCGAGACTTTAGAAAACTCGGTACAGTTTGGTTTTTTCACGTATTATTATGTATTGTCAGTATGCAGTTTTTGTGATTTTGCTCGGTATTAATTCCTTGTTACTAATATATAATATTTGAAATTTTTTTCACAAGGGGTTTACAAATCTGAGAAGGAAGCATATGTTAAATATTGCCAATATGCTCATGCACATGATTTTAGTGTTCGAAAAGAACATCTTTCATACTTGACTAATTCAAGGAAATTAAAATCAAAGGTTTTTGTCTGTTCCAAAGCTGGATTCAAGAAGGACACAGAAAAAAATTTGAAGGTCAAATTTCAAAAATCAACTACAAGAACTAGATGTCCCGCTATGGTGAGATTTCCTGTTAGTGAAGATGGAATATGGACGGTAAAATGTTCAGTAGAGAGTCACAACCATGAGTTGGCAAAACCGGATGATCAACATTTGTTGAGATCATCTAGGCAGATTACTGAAGAAAATGCCTCCATTTTGAAATCAATGTCTGAAGCGGGAATAAGAACAGTGAATACATTTTCCTATCTATCCGATGAGGTGGGAGGTGTAGCAAATCTGGGGACCAAGAGAGATGCATACAACTACATTCAAAAGGAGAAAAGAGCAAAAACAGAGAATAGGGACACCAATTCGCTAATCAAATTGTTTAAAAATCGGGTAGCTGAAGACCAACTGTTTGCATGGGACGTGCAAACTGATGAAGAAGACAGGTTGGTGAATATTTTTTGGGTTGATGGTTTGGGAGAGTTGATTACGACTGCTTTGGGGATGTAATTATTTTTTATTCTAGCTACCATCTTAATAAATATAATTTAGCCCGTGCCCCTATTATTGGAGTTAATAATCATTGGAAAAACATTATATTTGGGGTGGCATCTCTATCTGACGAAACAATTGATTCATTATACTAGCTATTTGAAACATTTTTAAGAATTATGGATAACAAACATCCAGTTACTATATTTACTGATCAGGATCAAGCAATGGCTAGGGCGATAGAGATTGTATTCCCTAGTACAAGACATCAGTTGTGCCAATGGCATATACACAATAAGGCTCCTTCCAAAGTTTGGTGTTTTAATAGTAACAACAGAGTGAAAGGCCTATTTTATAGTTGCTTCACTAAGTGTGATTCCAAGGAACAATTTGATAGTTTATGGAATGAGATGATCAGAGAAGGGAACGTTCAGAGCCATCAGTGGTTAAAAGATCTGTACAGAATAAGGGACAATTGGTCTACAGCTTTCAACAAAGATTGCTTTAACCTTGGAATATTATCTACACAACGTAGTGAGTCACCAATTTTGTTTGCCATGGTATTTCAAAGGATACAAGTTCTCTTATCGAATGTTTCCTCGGATTAGAGAAACTTATAAACACTTGACGTAGGAATGAACGAGATGAAATTTTTAGGTGTTGTCAAACCGAAATACAACCTTACATGAAAAGTAGTCCGATATTAAAGCAAGCAGCCAAATTTTATTCAAGAAAGTTATATTCCTTTTTTGAAGAGGAGTTCTTACATGGTTTAGGTGGACTATGCATTGATCACTCTTCACCAGACTCGTCAACATTTTCTATGAAGAACATAGACCATTCTCTTGATTCACACATGTGGACGGTTTTGTTTAATTCATCTGAAGGAACTATACAATACAGCTGTGCAAAGTTTAAGATGATGGGTTTACTATGTTCTCATTGCATGAGAGTGATGAGGAAGTTGGATGTTGTTAATATTCCTCAGAAATACTTAATTCCAAGATTGTCATCTAGTGCTCGGAAAGATCTATATAGTCGACTGAAGATCCAACGTATGGGTAACAATACGTACACATGGAATCATGTTTCCCATAACATGATTTTTAGAAATTATATTTGCCGATTTGTATATCATATTAGCACTGAAGCATAGGGTAATGACGATGCAGAACTATGTATGAGTGATGTTATGAGTGTAATGGCTCTAAATGTTCAAAACATTATGGAAGAGAAAAAAAGAAATGCATAACTGAGGGGATCCACAAAATAATTAGAGATTCTGCAAAGCGCCAACCTAAGGGAGTCTATAATGCTAAATTGAAGGATCATTGGGAGAAGAGGAAGGCCAAAAAAGTGAAACCGACAGAGCAGAATCCTCCTACAAGTATACATTTTACACTAGCAGAATCAGGAAGTTAGTCTTCCTTTATGTAAGTGTTTAATACAACTCGGTATAACTCGGTACAACTCGGTATTAGCATTTAAAACTCGGTATAAGAGAAATATTTTATTTTTAGCATGGATTGTAAGTTTTACTATGTCTGTATTATGAGTCTTTTTTGGGAATTTTAGAAACAAATCCGATTTTTTAAAACAACTCGTTATTACTCGGTATAACTAGAAATAGAATGATACTTTTTCTTCTTTAGTATCCTATGTTTAAAAAATACTTGGTATATCTCGGTATAATCACAGTAAAGAAAACACTGAAATAACATATATAAATTCAAAAAATTTATTTCATAATGTTACAAAAAAGGGCATATGCAAATTCTACCCTAAATAAATCTATATTGCTTTTCTAGTTCTTATGGATATCCCATTGAATCATATTATCTTGTATAACTGTTTCCATATATTTACAAACAAACATTCCACAGTCCACATTATTCTCTTGTGCTAGCAAGTTCGGGATAGTTTGGATTGGCCAGATTCGTATATCATCTTCAAAAGCATCTTTTGTATCAGCGTATAAATGAGATATATGAAAAGGTAATAAAATTATAATATTACCATTCAATATCGTAACTGTAACCAAAGAAAAAATTTTAAAAGCACTTACAACTTCAGGAGCAACGATATTGAGAGTGGATTTTGGTATTGAATCCATAAAATCTCAAATTTTTTCCTCAGGTTGCCAACCAGTAGTGTCCAATGTTTTTCGTTTATAGTGGGAACAAAGATAAGATTAGCATTCTTAACAACAGTTCGGGTGATATTTGCAACAAATTAAGTTATGTTCGTCTCATTATTTTGACAGTAATAACCCTAGAAAAAAACTCACTCAGTAAATTAAGAATATGTTAAATACACACTAATTCTTTATTATAAATGATAACTCACCCAATGAAAAGAAGAAACATAGAGAAATGATTGGTTTAATCCTGGAACCAGGTCATCTTTTCAAATAATAATAATGAAAAAGCGTCTATATGATTATTATCAAGCTCTTTGCATAGCAACAACTCGTCCATTTGGCTTCTAAAGATAAATGCATTTTCATTCGAAAATATAGTATCATCCCTACATAATTCATTTGATCTTCATTAGAAAAAAATATACATATGAATTCCGAGTTATACCGAGAATTTTAATTCTCGGTACAACTCAGTATTGAGTATAAAAACTCGGTACATGGTGTTCTTACAGTAAATCTCGGTATGGAAGACCAAATACCGAGTTGTACTGAGAATTTTAATTCTCGGTACAACTCGGTATTGACTATAAAAACTTGGTACATGGTGTTCTTACGGTAAAATCTCGGTATGGAATACCAAATATCGAGCAATACCGAGTTGTACCCAAAATTTAAATTCCCGGTACAACTCGGTATTCAGTATAAAAACTCTGTACTTTGTGTTTATACAGTAAAAACTCGGTATGGAATACCAAATACCGAGCAATACTGAGTTGTACCAAAAATAAAAATTCTCGGTACAACTCGATATTGAGTATAAAAACTCGGTACTTGGTGTTCATACAGTAAAAACTCAGTATGGAATACCAAATACCGAGCAATACCGAGTTATACCAAGAATTTTTTTTCGGTACAAGTTAATTCTAAATTCGATACAGCTCCTAATTTAAGAAATATATACTCACTTTTTCTTAAACTGCTTAAGAAAGTTATCAATGGTAATTCGTTTATCTTCAGTTATTAGTAATCGTCCCGTGTAATCTAAAAATTTCGGTGCTGGTCGTTCAATACTTTTGGATTCATCAACTTCATGAACTATAATTTTTGGGAGTAAATCCGGAACAGTAACAGAAATAGCTTTCATTTTTATATTTTCAACATCAGTCACTGCAGCAGCACTTGGAGCAGCATCAGTAGGAGCAGCATCAGAAGGAGCAGCATCAGTAGGCGCAGCAGTATTAGTAGCATTAGTAGCCTTCTCTATTAATCTTGTTGAAGCGCGAGTGGCAGGTCTTCTTCCACTGATTGATGTTTCTTTTTTACTAATCTTTTCAACATCAGTATTTTCCAAATGAACAGAACTACTCTGAGTTCTCTTCTTCTTCATGTCCTCTACTGTGAATGGAGTTTTAACCCTTTTCCTTTTTCTATCATTTCTGAGTTGTACCTGCCGAGCAATTCCTCCCCTATCTAATGAAGGGTAAGGAAATTCCTCATTTTCAGATGGCCTCACAACCTCTTTCATCTCTTTAAAATATGCTTCTTTGGATATTTCCTCAACAATTTTATCAACAGATTTGGATACTTCATCCAAATTGTTATGGTCAGATTTAGTTCTTTAAGATGAGGGAACCGGACTTCCAATTCGCTCTGACTTGAAATAGTCAGGAAAATGACGATTCAAGATTTTATATATACCACAAAATTTATTAGTATTCTCATCATTTAAGTTGAATACTTATTGTTTCAATACTGCTACCCGTCTTTCAAGTATAGTATTTGACAGTTCGACTAATGCCATTTTTTTTGACCATATACTGCTGCTGCATAATAAGTTTGTATATGGATTGATTTAGAATATTCAAGTTCATTTCTTTAGGAACAGAAAGATCTGCATCAGGTTTTGGGGTAAATTCTATGGGGCTTGGAGGTTAGAATGGAGAATCATTCTGGATTAGTGGTTGGATAGTAGATTCAGTGTAGATTGGCGGTTGGATAGGAGAGTCAGTGGGGCTTGGCGGTTGGATTGGAGAATCAGTGTGGATTGGCGTTTAGATTGGAGAATCATTCTGGATTGCTTGTTGGATAGTAGATTCAGTGTGGATTGGAGGTAGGATAGGAGATTCAGTGGGGCATGGCGGTTGGATTGGAGAATCAGTGGGGCTTGGCATTCTACTTGGACTGTCTGGAGTTGGAATTCTTGGTGGAGATGGAGTTGGCACTTTAGAAGATATGTGTGGGGCTATGAGTGGACTATGTATAATTTACATATGCTCTCCCGTATGATATATGGAAGAACTCTCAATTAAATTCTTTTCAGCATCTGTAATCCCTTGTAAATATGTGAATATCTGGATCAAATGTTTTATAAACATAAAAAATATATAAGTACAGAATAAAGCTAAATGACTAAACATATGTTTAGTACCACAGAATCCCGAAGGTCATTTAATAAATTTTTAACATCTTTATCTCTATAATTAAATTTTTCATCCCAACGAATGAGACGGGGTCGAACCAAATCATCCACTACCGGGTGGAACTTTGTATGCTCAAAGAACCATATCTATACAAAAAAAAAATTAACAAAATAATTCAATGTAAAAATGATTAAAAAACTATATAATAGTTAAGTAAATAAAACAATTTCATATGTTTAAGAAATACTCACAATTATAATCATAACAAATCCATTGACATATCCTAGGGATTGACCTTTTGATCATTTTTTTGCTATTGTATTAAATTCAGTCACGAGGAAATCCCTAATGGATTGGGGCCAAATGTATGTTCCAAAATTTTTGACATTCTTCGCAACGTCCAATATTGCAGATTGTACTCGAAGGTTGGCCATTGGAAAGAATATGTTGGACAATAAGTAAATAATGAATTGTTTTCTTACATTCTCGACCGGAGTTGACACATCCAATTTCAGAATATCATGCCTTAGGTCATTTGCTATTTTTACACCCGTTGTAGTAGTCCCTGGTTTAAACTTAATTCCTCTGTTTGGTAAGCCAATAATCAAAGCTATTTCATTAGATGTGAAAGCTAACGTCTGGCTTTTAATAACAAAACTTTCAAAATGTTTGTCCCACGTCGACAATAACATATATACAATTGGAACATTCTAAGGGAATCGAGGCATGTATAGGAGTTGGTTAATATGTAGCTTCCGTAGGCTTGTAACAAACGGCTCCCTAAATTTCAGAACTATCTCATTACAAACTTCTCTAAAACTTGAAGTCCGACATCTAAAATGAATCTTAGGGCAATATCCCTGCAAAATAAAGTAGATGTTCGATCAGATAGACGCTGCATTATCATAATATCGACCAATACGTATTAAAAATTAAAAAAAAAGCGTTGTGCCGAGGTGTACCGAGTATACCTACTTGTACCGACCACTAACAATCAGCATATAACAATATATTATATATAAAATACTCATATATTTACTGTAAATACCGAGTATTAGTTCTCAAAAAAAATTTGTACCGAATTATACCGAGTTGTACCGACTATACCTAATTATACCGAGGAGTACCAATCAACATATAACATTATATTATATATGAAATAATCAAAAATTTAGTGTAAATACCTAGATTTACTGTAAAAGAAAGGGTTGTACCGAGGTATATCGGTTTGTACCGAGTTGTACCGAGATGCAATGATCATCACTGAACATTACCAACCAATACCGAGCAGCAAATAACGTTATATTATAATGAAACACTCAGATTTTTTTTTTAAATACCGAGCATTTTCTCTGAAAGAAACCTGTACCGACGTGTACTGAGCAGTACCGAGGAACATCGATCAGCACCGAATACTTATTTGTACCGAGTATTACAGCAAACTAAGAAAATACCGAGATTTCAAAACGTTCTGACAGTGCATTCAGTTTTGTATACTAGAACATAACAATACTTACTTAACCCTAACCCTAAACATACATTTTTTTTAATTTTTAAACGAGATGAACTATATAACAAGAAGGAAAGTTCGTCAGCAATAATTTCTAACCTCAGGCATTATATCTATGGAGGTTTTCGACCGGAGCTTTGCTTAAAAATCACGGGATTTGCTTGCGAACTACAAAAAAAATGAATAGTTACAGGAAGTCGATTCGCCTCGAAGTGAAAATCTACAGTTTTTATAAATATTTGAAATATATCTAAAAGTTGATGGGATGTTGTTCGGCTTGCCAAGGATTTAAAAAAATGCACGTGCGAAAACCCAAAAAACAGCGGGTCGGGTCGGAGACTTTTCTTCATGCTACGTGGCGCTAAAACATTGGTGGCCGAACGTAGAGGAGCGTTTGTTCACCAGACCGAATAAAAGTTCGAATTGTAGAGCCGGGGAATTGTAGCGATGGCAGGACGTGACTGTAGCAGAGTTTCGACATGGGAAGTTGTAGAGGTATATAATATATATATATATATATCATCATTTATTTTGGCTTTACTATAGGGTCAAAATATTACTATAAGGAAGTTAAGTAAATTATGAATTTGTCATTGTCTTCGCATCCCAAGATTCAAGTAAGAACCTTTAAATTTTGTTAACATTTTTAGCATTGCTAAGTTCTCTTTAAAATTCACATAATGAGGTAACAATCTTAGTAAATCTAGTGTATATCTTAGTAATTGATTCATTTCATTATACACAAAATAGTTCATAATCATGTAGTAAATGTTAAACGAAGATTGCTTAATCTCATTTGTTCCTTTGTGAGTAATATATACTTTATTTTAATTTGTTTTCCAATAGTACAAGTAGATACATGCATGTAGTCGTCATATTTCAATGCACAGATAAAATAATTTAACATCTTGCATTTAATTGTGCATAATCCTTACCTTTGACATTCTAGTTTGTAAATAGAAGTAAAAATTTAATGTCATTTACTAGTCTATTTGGAGGTGCATAGCTTAGTTGAATTAACTTTCACATTCTAAAATCAATTGATTGATTAAAGGTAACCATCCAATATATTTATAAAATAAAGAATATATTGTTGAAAAAGGTGGAAGGGTAATAGAGTAACCTTCCAACATTTTATGATTCCCAAATTATACCATGTCAAGATCTACTTATGGTGTTCAAATTAATCAAGTAAGAACCACTTTAATAGAATTTGAAAATATCTAATACACAGAAGAGGAGGGGGAGGAGGGAGGTGTGAATTGGCATATTTTGATATATTAACTTAGAGATAGGATACGAAATGAGCATATACGTGAAAAGGTTGGAGCAGCTCCAGTAGAAAATAAGATTAGAGAGAGTCGCCTTATATGGTTTGGTCACATAAAATGGCGGCCTTTCGATGACTCGGTTAGGATCGTAGATGTATTAGATTTGACTTATGTTAAGAAAGGTAGAGGCATACCTAAAAAGGCTTGGTTAGAAAATATTAGGAATGACCTTTTTTTATTAGATTTAAATAAGAATTTGACTTTTAATAGGACACATGGAGAA
This sequence comes from Dendrobium catenatum, assembly GCF_001605985.2. Lineage (NCBI taxonomy): Eukaryota > Viridiplantae > Streptophyta > Magnoliopsida > Asparagales > Orchidaceae > Dendrobium > Dendrobium catenatum. The sequence continues at coordinate 411,213 of NW_021318768.1, forward strand.
AAAGGATTCATGTAGGCGACCCCACGTAGTGGGATAAAGGCTTGATGTGGTTATTATTTTGATATATTAACTATTACAATAAAAATTTTATAAATTAAAACACCAAAATATAATTTCCCTTTTTTTTAAAAAAACAACTTTAACGCAATAGAGCGAAATTTAATATGTGTGTATTTATTTTTAATGGAGAATGAGTTGCCACATTTTTTCAAAATATTTTCCTTTATTTTGAATAAGATCAACAATGATTAAAAAATATATCTGTTGGTAGTTATAAGGGATTAGAATTCTTTAGTATTATGTCTGAAAGAGGAAGAAATTCTATTGGGAGTCATAAAAGACTAGAATCATTTGAGATTATGACTAGGACTGGAAAAATCTGTGATACAAACTATTATGTGATATGAATTTTAGTTTTATTTGTCTACTCAATACTATTATTTAAATATGTATAAATGTTATGTTTTTTATTATTTTACTCAGGATAATGATTTATTATACTGCATTAAACTGCTTTTAAATATTCTAAAATTTGCTAATAAAAAATATTTAGGATTTAGATTAATGTTTGTGGCCGGCTAAGTTGTTGTAGCTCACTGTGCTTTTACATTTTATTTTAAGATCTAGGAAAGGGAAGGAGCATGTTGATTAACAGTTTAGAATCTGATTTGAGTTTATAAGTATTTATTTTTTTTTTATTTTTGTACATTCATAACTAGTTTAGATATTTTTCTCTGATTTCTGTTATGTAGCCATATATTATAGTATAGATCTTGTATACCAAGGGCGAAACCCCATTATGGCTAGGGGGACAATTGCCCCCCCTCAAAATTATGGCTGATTCCACCCTTGTTGTATACGCATTTTGATGATATGAATGAGATTTTGTGGATGAGTTTAATTTGAGAACTCTCAATGTTTTTAGTAGCTCTATAATATATGTTTATTTTAAAGTTTAAATTGGAAGAAAAAATCTGAAGCATTTTTCAAAACTAGATCTAGGGATTTGTCTTTCGCAACCCAACATAATAGGATCTGTCTTGATTATGTTTGTTGTAACAGGTCAGATATGGTCAACTACTCATTTCAAATTAAAATACAACTCTATATTATTTTTATAAATTGGCCAATTTAAATTTGTAATAATTGTATGATACAAAAATATTTGTACTATACAAATTTTAAATTTCATGTTAAATATTTACCTATTTTAGAACCGGATATCAAGGACTCGAATGAGGGGAATTTTTGTACTATAAGATCCATATCATATAGGCCAAACAAACATAGTGCTTGTTGGAACAATATTCTTGTAGATAGAATGATCCAATTCTCCAAGTTGAAAACTTAAAACAAATTGTATTATACGATAAACATCGTACAAGTTAATCAAATAGAGAGGGCAATTTTTAGGGGTTTAGGCTAAATTATCTAATAGCACTATATGATAAGTGGATTGTAATATACAACCATGCAATCAAAATTAATAAACAACCTAGTTAGGGTTTCTTTTTAGGAACCATCATATAAATATCTAAGTCCAAGAAACCCTAAGTGAGAAGAAAAGTGCTTTTACCTAGAGTTTTCAGAGAGAGCTTTTGAGAGAGAGGGAGTTCTTATGTATGGGAACCGTTTATATGTTCTTGCATTAATTTAAGAGAATAGTGAGTGAGTGAGTGAGTGTGTGTGTGTGTGTGTGTGTGTGTGAGAGAGAGAGAGAGAGAGAGAGAGAGAGAGAGAGAGAGAGAGAGAGAGAATGTGTGAGAGATTTCTTGTATCTTAGAGATCTTTGTGTGAGTACAAACAAGGTTATTTTTTTCAATCAATATCCTTATTCCTCAAAGCTATTATAAGAAGCTCATGGGAAAAAAGCTCTGAAGAGTCTTTGTGTAAAATAATCTGGGTCTAGCTGAGGATGCTAGAGAGTTGAGGCATCTCCACCATGCTGAGAGCATGATGAGCGAGTTGAGTTATCTCAACTATGTTGGGTGCAAAAGGAGGGAGTTGAAGGCTTTTTTGTAGAAAAGCAATACCCTATGAAGGAGAAGAGTTTCTTTTCGCGTTGGGAGCAAAAGGGGAGAGGAGAGAGAGAGAGAGAGAAATTCTGGAGGATAGGAATTTAAAAAGTGGACTAATCAAATTGATCAAGAAACTATAAAAATATGATAAGCATTTTTTTTTTCAATTTATTGCAATCACATTACCTTACCTTTTTTTTTTTCAATCGTTACTTATCCAAAAGTTAAGAAAAATATTTTGAAAAATTGTGGTAACCTATATTCAATATCTATATTGCCATATCATGTTAAAGTTGTTTTTGAAATAAAAGCAAGAATAATATTGGAGTATTTTAATTTCTAAGGGCTTCCACTAAAATCATTAAATTTTTTAAAGACAATTTACCGTCCACATTACATTACTTTTTCAATCATCGTTAATCTTATTCAAAAGCTAAGAAAAATAATCTGAAAAATATGGTAACCTATTTTCAATATATATATATATATATATATATATATATATATCATGTTAAAGTTGTTTTTAAAATAAAAGGGGAATCAGGGGAATCATATCGTGGTATTTTAGACCCGACTCGGACTGGAACCCGAAATTGCTATGTTCGCGTATTGCTCGGTATTGCTAGGTATTGCTTGGCAAAAACAAGAAATACCGCTCTGTGAAGACCAATACCGAGCAATACCGAGTTATACCGAGAAAAAATTGGTATTGGTCCTCACAAAATGGTATTTCTCATTATTGCAGAGCAAAATCGACCAATATCTTGCAATACCGAGCAATACTGAGCAATACCGAGAAATCTCGGGTTCGTTCCGGTTCGGGTTTTCGGGCCGCGCGGTAAAGAGTAAGAATACGTGACACTCTTTTACTGGCGTCCGAACATAGATCTACGTTAGGTGACCGGACCAAATAAAAGTTCCTTAAAACAAGCCTCGCAAATGAAGTGAGAATATATGAAGTCAACCATCTGGGAAGAAGATGCCCCTGTTAACTTGGTTGACATGAGAAGAATATGCACTCTGTAAAAAAAAATTAAAAAATGACCTCACTCTTCATATTATCCAACCGTAACTTGATATTGGTCGTGACATCTGCTGGGAGGCAAATTATTACGTCCTGTTTCCGGATTCGTCCGGACACCAATCCAGACGCACCACGTCACCAAAATACACCGGGATCCAGTGTTTTTAGGAGACGTGGCGTGTCTGTATTGGGTGTCCGGTGACCGGACGTAATAATTCGCCCTGCTGGGAAGGCATCTAGATGAGTAGCAATCCCTGGAGACCCTTGGACTAAGTTATCATAAAAAATAACACTCTTCACCCTCATCGTTAACTTTTTTTTCTCAAACTCCTCTTAGTTGTTTGTCCCATCGATGCCTCTGATTTGACAATGAGGAATGATGAGATCTCATCGTTACATCTTTATTTCTTCTTCAACCTTTCCAAGCCTGCAAATAACGTGGATGCCCATCCCCGAAGAGACCTCATTGTGATTTTCTCATCTCTTCTTTATCCTTCACATGTCATTGGTTACATCAATATCCTTTCTAGTGGATTCTCATCACGACTTTATTGTCCTTGCAAGATCTCATCGCAACCTCTTCACCCTTCTTCATCCTTGAGGGTTTTAAGAGTGTAGATGCAATGAGTTAAATAAAATGTTTTAGGCTTAAATATGTAAAAATAATAATTTTTTAGTATTATGTATGTAAATATCAATAAAGAAAGATAGTAAATTACATGACATAACCTGGGGGTGTAAATGATTTAGACTCAAGTTCATCTCACAACTAACTTAATTTAGACTTACTTATCGTATGACAGGCACAAATTCAACCTCGAGCTTCAGTCAAACTCATAAGGTGGGCTCGAACTCAACCCAAAATCTCAAAACTCTTGCGGGCATCTATAGGATTTTGTTGGAGAAGGCATCGTAACAACTGGGAGATGGCATCAATGGGAACTCACAAATAATGGTATATCATGGGACCAATGCGAAAGAGTAGCAACAGAAACTTGCAAGAGATGGCGATAATAAGACTAGCTATAGAAGTCATGATTGGAATTCGTGGGAGATGGCATTCTTGGGACCATGGGAGAAGATAATGACAAAGCCAACAATATTTATAAACTATTTAGAGAATTGGGGATTTAAAATAATGACCAAATGAGCGGACTAGCAAGCTAATAAGCCAAGCTCACCAAGTTTTAGCTCATAAAATATATGACCTACAAAATAAGCTCAACTTGCAAGCTAAATTATAAGTCAAATTCGAGCCAACCTGCCAGTCAGCGCAACAGACACTCTCAATCTGACCTAATGAAGGCTTCACATGCAGTAAGAATACATCAATTATTTCGATCTAAGTACATCAGATATGCATTACAACTTTCTAAGTACAGATCAAATCCACATAAAGTCACTGACCGGCCTTATCTGGGTTGACCAAGTTCTGTACTAAGGGCACTAGAATTTTCAGCCTAGTTAGTCCATAGGGTTGAATTGATATACACTGCTTAAAGGTTCTGAGATCAAATCAGCACACAACCACAACTTCTGGCAGAGAAATCAATGCTTGGAATGAGATTCTCCTTGTTTAACGTTAACCGGGACATTAATGAAGAGGAGAATGCCTTTACTAGATTTATATCACATAGCAAAGAAATTTTCAGAAATCTTACTTCTTTCATTAAGCTATAAGATATCCTTCTAATTGGAAGACCATAAGAGCATGTCACACACTTGAATATTTAATGATTAGCAGCCATCTTCCCAAATAGATTAATTTCAGCGCAGAAATTTTTCCAGTTTCTCAGACCTTTTTATGCTGTAACAAAGAGGATTTAGTTGCACTGACACAAATGACTAGTTTAGGGTTACGAAAATCAAGAGCAATTCACAGAATGATCCAATGGTATTCATTATATAAAAAAAAAGAAAAACAAAATGAAGAAAAAAAAAATCTTCAACATATCCGATATATATATATATATATCAAACTCCCAATTCAATCAACACAGCCAACTCCCACCAAAAGAATAAGCATGAAATAGACTGAAACTTGCATCTGATCTACTATAGTTCAAAGCATAAGCAGAAGTGCACCAATTGCCACAGCAAGGAAGTAACTGAATCTACTCACAGCAATGCCATGCGAAGAAGAATCATTGTTAGTTGATTCTGATGATTTTGGGGCTTCCCCTCTCCCCTTCTCTCCTATAGGTGCCAAACCCAAAATTGGGCTGAGAACAGGCGCAGGTGCTGGGGCTGGTGTGAGAACTGGTGCTGTAGTAACAATTGCCTTCGGAAGGAGAACGCTGTTCACTTCATAAACTGCAACAGGGTCTGTAGAGTAGACACTGCTGCTGATCTTTGGGTTGGACCAGTCCGAACCAACCTGAATAAGCCCGCTGGTGTCGGTGAGGTTTAGCGTGTACTGCCCTCCAGCAAATGTGCTCACAGGGTTCTTGCTGCTGAGGTCCTTGAAATCAGACAGGGAATAGTACTTTGGGAATGCATGGTAGAGGACCAGGGACTTGAGCTGGTCTTTGGTGAGGTTTGAGAAGGAAGGCTTTTGGATGTCTGCGAATGCAGAATCGCTCGGGACAAAGATAGTGATTCCTTGTTCAGTGTTGTTGGCTTGGTTTTGGAAGGTTTGTATGACATCGGTTTGGACGAGGAGGTTGAGGAAGGTCTGGAACGGGCCAGCGAGGGAGAGAAGATCTGTGAGATTGACAAAGTGAGGAGCTGGAGCTGGGGCAGGTGAGGGGGATGGAGAGAGAAGTAGAGAAGGTGGGGATTGGGCAGTAATGGGAGAGCTCCATAGGGTAAGGATGCTACATATCAAGAATATAGTGGTCAGAGCCATTTCTTTAATTATCAGCTTTTCCTATCCTTCGGTGATTGAGCTTCCTGTTTCCCAACAAGTTTATATTAACATCACAAACTTTGCAAGTATGAACATTTCTTTTCAAGAATAGAAAAACAATAAATTGTATAAATCAGGATAGTAATGTCATAATTTATGAGCATGAGAGATTTACAATGAATGCATGAAAGCAAATTCACATGGTTGTCAGCCTGACATATGATCTATAAATTGATCTTTTTTTTTTTGGATAGTTAGGGGATTCGAGTCCTGTGAGATAGGAGGAATTTCTTCCGTCGACCACTCGGCCGCAGACCCGATCTCTATAAATTGATCTCATTTTTACAAAGATTTAATCTAGGATTATATGACAGACATATCCAAAGCAGGTATTGGAGGAATGGTTTGATTGCCACACTTTGACCTAAAGGAAGGAGTACGATTGCATGTAGCAAGCTCAACCCACACCATGCAGTGCTGGGAGATATTATAAGCTACAGAAATAGCAAAAGCTAACGAGTAAAGTCTAATGGTAAGAGACCAGAAATTGAGTCAAAAAGCTATCAGATGAGCTGGGACTTTGAGTACAAATTGTAATACTATTTCCTACTGTTGCAATCAATATAAAAAACAACATCAAAATAGTTATTTAGAACACACGAAAACTACATTGAACAAAATAAAGACTAAAGTGCTTAATCTGAAATAAATTGCTGATCCACATGTAACAAACATTATCTCATTAACATTACTGAATGAAATCAGTAATCAACAATTTTCGAGACAAAAATGCGATTTTAATCATTAAATTTTAAAGGATCTGATAGAACCTGCAAACTGCAGGAAGCAAAGGAAAAATGAAGAACAGAGATAACAGAGAAATGCTCTTATCTTATCAGGATCTAATGAGAATTAAAGGATTGACATTACCAGTGAGGATTATTAGCTACCACTCCAGTATTAATTATAAGATAGAGAGAGGATTAAACACAATAAAATAGCAAAAAGGATAATAAAAAGTTGAAACGCTAATAAGAGATTTTATGCATTTGAACTGAATGTAGAACATAATTAAATTTGTATAATTTAAAGACAAAAAGGCATCTCTTCTCAGCATTACAGGAAAACATGAAACTATGAGGAAAAGTTGTCAGAGTACTGAGAATCTAGAAGAAATGCTGAACAAAAGCACAAAATCCATGAAGGAAATGCTGCGCTACAGCAACAGCATATAAAATGCCCTAACTCTAAGAAAAGACGAGCAAAACACAAAATCTATGGAAAAGATGCTGAAGTTACAGTATAAGCAAAAAAGAAAAAAAATTAAACACTTAGGAGCTTCAAATCATGAATCTTTCTTCGTTAGATCTGTCTTCCTGTCAAGAAAATGACCAAAATGCTAGGTTCATGAACGACAAACGATGAAAATACCCTAATTTGGGTCAAAATGTTGGAACAGAAACCATTTTTACCGCCAAAATCATCTGCCAATACCATTAGCAAGAGGCCTTTCAAACTAAAAAAGCAATCAAATACAAACTGGAAGATCTCATTCTTTCAAAAGAACAAGAAGAAAAAAACCTATAAGAAGTTATTGGATTAGAATGAAGCAAGCAAACCTGTCTAATGTGAATCAGAGGAAGCCAATGCAAGGGATGAGGACGATTGATGTCCTTATGAAGAGGAATGAGGCATTTGATCAGTTCATATATCCCTCTCTTAGAACTAGGTGGCAGCTGGTGCTGCCAGTATTAAGAAAGACCTGACCTTCACTAACAGGAAAGACGAATTAAAAAAAAGGAAAACCAATTTAAAAACTATTACTTTTATAATTTTTTTAAAATATTTATCAATCAAATAACTTATACTTACTATAAACTTAAAGGTTCAAAGAACAAAATAATGATTTCATTTAGGATAATTTTTTTTACTATTTTATTTTTTAGATCAGAATCATAATTTTTTTATTATTTCAAAGAAAAAGTTGTACTCAAAAATTACTTTTTATAACAATTTTAAAAATTTATTTTTTATCTATGATAATTATATAAAACAATATAAAAATGGTCTTAAATGAAGTCTAAGAAGGATTATATGGTTGAGAAGGTAGAAGCAAATTTTAAATATTTTAGTCATATATTTAGAGAGAGAGATAGAGGGTGAGAGAGTTAGGAGAGGAAGAAGAAGTTTGTCATTCAAAACAAAACTTAATATAATGCTTTAAGAAATAGTAAGAAAGCCGTCCTAAATGAAACTTAAGGTTTGAGATATTTTTTAAAGCTTTCTAAAATAGTATTTTAGTAAAACAAATTTTAGCTGAAATAATTTTTTATAAAAATAAATTATTTAAGAAAATAATAAGAAAGATGTTCCCAATAAATATTAAATTTTTGTTATTGATAAGATTTTAAAAATCAACAATCTTTTGATTTCCTCGAGTTCTTTTGAAATTTATATTGCATCAGAATTTTATTAAACTTTTTTTTTTTTTGGACTTTTAATTTTATTAAACTTTTCAAAGCGTTATTTCAAAGTCGAAAATTACTAAATGTCGGGCGTTTTTTTTTTTTAAATTAAAATTTTCTGTTTTATCGCGAGAATAAGAGATAAATTCGCCAACCTACAACAAGAAATCGTGCGCCTCATGACGTGGGTAGTGCAACATAGTCAACAAATCTCGCCACCGACAAAATTACATGGGGAGTGCCGTTCCCGTTTTCCACTTTCCTCCTGAATCATTTAAATGCACGAGTAATTTAAATATAATACAAATAAATATATCACTTTTTTTTTCACAATTTTAATTAACGGTGGAAAAGATTCAGGGAAGCTCTTTTTATTGGCAGTAAAATCAACTGGTCAAATCTCATAAATCCACTTAAATGAGGGATTTAAATTTTATTTGGGATTATTTTATTATTATTTTCTAAAATTATTTTCTAGCAAAAAATTTTGTACCAAAAAAGCTAATTTAAAGGGAGTAAGAAAGCTACCCCAAACAAAGTCTTAGAACATCTCCAACTGAAAACCACATTTTTTACTGCAAAATACTGCAAAATTTCAAAATGCTGCTCCAAACAAACTCCATTTTGCGGGCTTCGTCGTCTCTAATCGTCTTTCTCCATTTCGCGAGCAAATCTCGTTGACACATAAAAATTTAGCGGATTAACATGCGACACCAGTATTGACGTCGCACTGTTCACCGGCTATGAAATAGCGGCGAAATTGTCGCTCGGTCGGAGTGACAGAAGAACGGCAAACAGTTGTTTGTAGTTCCATTGGAGATGTCCTTAAGCTCATTTGTGAGGGTTTTCTTACTACTTCTTAAAGCACTTTTCTAATAGAAAATTATTTTAAGAAGCAGTAAATAAAATCGTCCGCTTCAGTTAGAATAGCTTTCTTATTATTTTCTAAAATAACTTTTTAGTACCGAAAATTTTTATTCAAAAAAAAATTAATATCAAAAATTATTTTAAGAAATAGTAACAAAGTTTTTCAAATGAATACTTAGATGATGAGCACAATGCGTGATTTAAAATAGTAACAAAGGACCATAATTCCTTGAGGATTGTGGGGTTTTATACTATTGTACAATATCTTCAAACACTAAAATGATTAATAAAGTTATTATTATCATTATTATTATTATTAAATATGTTCATAATGATTCTTCACAATATTAAAGCAAAGCTAATCTTTCACATTTTTTTTTTAATTTTAATTATGGATTCCAACAAAGATATCACAACTAAGCAAAAAAAGCACAAATGATAAATGGAAAATAAAAAATGTGTAGAAAATAAAAAAACTAAATGTAAGAATGCACAAATCAATTTATAGTGGTTTGACCAACGGGCTTACGTCCTATTCCCAAGTGCCTCCTTGATATTTTCACTTAAAACTCTTTCCTTATGCTCGTAGCAATGTAGAGAAGTCTCTCTCCTTCACACATAATGGAGAAACCCTTATATTATTTTTCTTTAAAAAAAAACCTACAAACCCTAGCCTCCTCAATTAGATCTTCAAGGTACATATATAGGACCTCCATGAAATCTTCATTGTATTTACAACAAGACTTTTTAAAACTCTCCATCAAGAGCTTTGGCAACAATTTGAAGGAGTAATTAATATGATTAGAGAAATAAACAAAGTGAACATCTCACTCAAATTTGTAGAACTCTCTCAAGAAATTTCTCATATGCTTATCAAATCTCTTCTTCACTATATTTACAACAAGGGGCATTTCTTGTCCCTTTGAAATATTACCTTGCATTTGACATCTATCACTTCTTTTCACATATTCATTCACATCTTTAAATAGGGTTGTCCAATAAAATTTTGATCGAAGGATCTTAGAAGTAGTTCTAAATTCATTAAAATGTCATTCATACTCAAAATCATGGCACTAACTAATAATATGCTTAATCTCATATTATGGAGCACACTTTCTAATGATTTGATCGTTATACTTCCTAAATAAATAAGTCTCATCCCTAAGTCTCATCCAAAAAAAAAAAAAAATTGAAATTGTGCATAAATTTTTGGTGTAAGGCATATCAACAGGGATCACTCCACTCATAATGAAGTTCATAATATTATCATACCAAGTCATACATAATGAATGTAATGCAAACAGCTTCTCATTAGGAAAGAATTAATTAATGTTACAATCGTTATGCTTAGAATCATCCTTTTCTAAGATAGATAAATTATCGATCATGTAATTCTTAGATCTTTTTTATCTAATATATCTACATCAAATTCTTGAAGCAATAAAATTCATCAAATTAATATGTGTTTAGCATTTTTTGTAGTTAACATGTATTTCATAACAGAGTGTTAAGTGAAAATAATAACTTTAGCAATAACTATCGCTCATAATTCTTTCTCAGTTATGTAATTAATTTGTGCATCTAATTAACATGAAAATTCTAATCTAGTCTGTCCTAAAACTCTCTAATAGAAAAATTATTATGTGCGGAAGCAGAACCCTATCTGGATGCCTATGCCCGCGGCTAGGTACCACTCGGTACCGCAGTACCTAGCTTCAGTACCGCTTGCTATCACAGTACTGAGCATCAGTACCGCTCAATATTGCAGATTGGTATGGCAGACGTGACTCATTCTGATTGGTATACAGATGTAGAGCTGTGTTCGACGTTCGCACAGAATAATCTCTCCCTTTAATGGCATAGTTACTATCATCACACATCAATTCTAAATTTAAAGAGCATTGAGATGAAATGATGATAGGTGCAATAACTAAGTACTTCTTAATTATTTCAAATGCAGCTAAATAATCATAATTGAATTCAAATGGAATATCTTTCTCAAGTAAATGATAGAGGTTTAGTAATTTAAAAAAATATATAATAAATCCTCTACAAAAATGGCATAGCCTAAAAAATTTTGGACTCCCTTAATAGAAATACAAGGTGGCAAATTCTCAATCACCTAGATATTTGCCCTTTAGACCTCTATACCCTTCTCAAAAAATTTTTGTCTGAGGATAATGCCTTACTTAACCATAAACTATAATTTTTTTCCTATTGAGAACAAAGTTAGCCTCCTCACATCTCTTCAAAACTAATTCTAAATGATCTAAACAACATCAAAGTTTGTTTTAAAGATAAAAATCATCCATAAAAATTTTAATGCCTTGCTCTATTAAATCTAAAAATATAAAAATTATATATTTTTTGAAATATTACAGGGGCATTGTACAAACAAAAGGTCATTCTTCTAAACTAAATGTTTCGTAAGGACTGGACAATGTCACCTTATCCTGATCTTCTACGCATTCACAATCTGATAGTATATAGAATAGTTATCAAATAAATAATAAAAAGGATGTCTAGTTAATCTATCTAACATATGTTAAATAAAGGATAATATAAAATGGTCATTCCTAGTAACTTTATTAAGTTTCCTAGAATCTATGCATATCCTCCACCCTACCACAGTCTTAATCGAAATAATATCATTCATTTCATTAGTAACTATAGTTTACTCTCATTTCTTTGGTACATAGTGAGTTTGGCTAACTAGAAAACTACTAGAAATAAAATAAATAATACATGCATCCAACCATTATATTATATTTATCTTCACTACTTCCTTCATAGTAAGATTTAACCTTCTTTATAATTAGCTTTGGATTGACAGGCTTCCTCTAACAGAATCTTATGCATACAAACTAACATACTAATATCTTGAATATCAATAATAGACCACAAAAATTTTTTATTATACGTGCTAAGAACTTTATTCAACTTACATTCTTGATCAATATAATTAATAACATATAAAGTTAAGTCCTCTCCTTAGAAGGCATACTTTAAATGGACAAGCAATGCTTTTAATTTAAGATTAATTGCCTCTATAATAAATGGTTTTAAAAGCTTCCCTGGATATAATGTATTCAATACTTCATATCTCTCTTAAAATATTCTATGGGATTCACTAATCACATGAATAGAATCTTCATCTACCTCTCCTAAGTCATTCTCACACAATGAGAAATCCAAATGAGTCTCACTCGATAACTCATTCATAACATCCTTTACACAAGCTTCAACTAAATTCATTCCATAATAATCTTCACTCTAATCTTTAGGAAATTTTATAGATTTTAAGACATTGAAGATGACTTCTTGATTATGAACTCTCATGATCAATTATCCCTTCTACACATCAATCATAGCCCTACCTGTTACCTCCACCAAAAAATATAAATATCTCTTTATCTTCTTCCATATCTAATACAATAAAGTCCAAAAAGAAAATAAACATATCTACCTTTATTAATATATCCTCTAAAACTCCCTTTGGATAAGTGAATGAAAGATTAGCTAACTAAAGGTGACAATGGTTGGTTGGACATCTCATATGTCTATTCTTTCAAAGATGGACAATGATATGAGATTTATACTAGATCCAAAGTCACATACTGCTCTCTATGGGAAAATAAAATATTACCCATGCAAAATTCAGGGTTTTCTTATTTTTGTGATCAAATATGACACTGAGAATATCATTCTATCTTGAGAGATGGACATGATATTCTACAATGGATTCGAAGACAAAAAATGTGTTTTGGAAAATTTTTCATTTTTGTAGTTAAATATAACAAAAGAAATAACATACTATCTCGAAAGGCAGACATGTTATTCGAGAATAATATTTAAAGATAAAAAATGCTTTGAAAAATTATCATTTATGTAAATAAATATAATGTGGAAAATCTCATTTCACTTCGAAAGGCGAGTATGGCATTCTACAAAGGTATTTGAATACAAAATTGAATTTTAAAAAAATCATCATTTATCTTAATTCTTTTTATTTTGTTCTTAATCTTTATTCCTCCAATAGGGCTTCCAAAAGAAAGGAACTTTCTATTGAATGAAGTTTTTTTCCTCTTTGGATCTCTAATCCTTTTCTTAGACTTTCACAAGTCTTTTACAAATTATATTTAAAAATAAAAAATGACTTTATACTCCCTATAAATTAGTAAAGCAATTTATATAAGCATCTTAAATCATATCATATCACATAAGAATTTTGCTTATTTTTTATCAACCTTTAAGCTTAGCCATACTTTAATAATTAAGTGGGCTAAGCAACAAAAACACCTCAAAAAAATTTTATTAGCTTAAAATTTTAATTAATTTTATAGCCCTCTTTTAATAACAAGCCTGTATAAGCATATTTATATGTAAAACATTTTTTATTAGCAATAAACATCCAGATTGCTCCAAAAATAAAGAAATCAAGACACGCATCATAGATCACAAAGAAATCATCAAAATATCAACATCATATAGCATATCATATTTAACCATAGCAAATAGCACACCTTCTACATACCCATACAAAGTAATTCCTCATTTCAGAAAATATAAAAGAACAATGACTTCATCTAAAGATAGAGTTGGTTTCCCTAATAAACAATATGCAATGTGTGTAACACAATGCTATCTGATTTATTAGACATTGATTGAATAAATTTTCGTCAGGCATTGGTTGTCCTAATAAATGTTGTTTGATTAGTCAGGCATTTGCCTTACCAGGATAATGCTGAATAGTTGGATCATAATCTATAATAAACTTGAATAACATCCCCTATCTTAGATTTAAAATTATATATATATATATATATATATATATAAAAAAAATACACAGCTTTTACCTACTTTTTAAGATAATTAGTCATGCCTAAGAAACTGTGTACCTCAAATACTATATTAGGTCTTAGCCAATAAGCCATAGCTTAAACTTTTTGGGGATCTATAAAAATAGTTGTGCTTACACCACATGCCCTATAAATGAAATATACTTCAGCCATAATTTACACTTAGAAAACTTTGTGAATCACTGATGTTGTCTTAAAGTCTCCAAAATAATCCTTTGATGCACTACATGATCTTCTTCAAACTTTAGGTATATGGAATATCATCTCTAAACAATATAACAAGCTAATATAGATAAGCCTTGAAGATTTTGTTCAACAAATTCATAAAGACTACATGTGCATTGGTCAGCTCAAAGGGCATGACCAACAACAACAACAATATTAAGCCTTTATCCTATTATGTGGGGTCGGCTACATGAATCTTTTTTTCCATTGTGTTATGTTAAGAGTCAAATTCTCATATAAATCTAATAAAGAAATATTATTTCTAATATTTTCTAACCAAGGTTTTTAAGTCTACCTCTACTTTTATTAACATAAGTCAAATCTAATACATATACTCTTCAAATTTGGTCATCGTAAGGCCAACATTTTATGTGACCAAATAATCTAAGACGACTCTTTCTAATCTTATCTTTCACTGGAGCTACTCCAACTTTTTCATGTATATGTTCGTTTCATATCCTGTCTCTAAGAGTAAAGCCACTCATCCACCTGAGCAACCTCATCTCTGTAATAATTAACTTAATATTATGCTTCTCTTCTAATGGCCAACATTATGTGCCATAAAGCATTGCAAGTCTAACCCCAAATAGAATGAACAACAACTCAGAATGCCCATATATGGTACTTAATACAACCTTCGATATGTCTTCTTCTATCACTGTCAACTGATAATACTAACATCTCAGGTCGATCTTAGAAAATATAGAAGATCTCACAAACTGATTAAACATGTTATCAATCCAAGACAGAGGATACTTGTTCTTAATTATCACATTGTTTAATTCTCATATTTATGCATAGTATCATCTTTCTTCTTCATAAATAAATAGGTCCTCGCTAACGGGACACAATAGGATAGGACAAAATCTCTGTTAACTAAATCCTGAAGCTGCACATTTAATTCTTGAATCTCCTTAGGTGTCATTCTATATTAAGCCTTAAAATATTAGAGTGATACCCATAAACACATCAAAGTAAAACTTGATTTCCCTATCATGTGGTAAACACACTAACCGCACATAAAAAATAAATAACAAATGCTCGTACTACTACTACACTCTATAAAGATCCAAAATTTATTCTCCTATCCTAAATAGATGCAAAAAATATAATACAACCCTTCTTTCAACATCCATCCATCCATATAGTAGATATCAAATAAGTCAAAACACTCCTTATTCCCTGAAAAAGTAGCTCTCACTACCCAAGAATAAAGTGGCTTTCTTCTTTAGATAATCAATATGGGCTCTATATTAACTCAACCAATCCATTGCTAAAATAGCATCAAACTATGATTGGCAACAATATAAGAATAAATCTATATTTCTTATCAAATATTTCCAATTCACAGAAGCAAACCTAACTAGCTAACAGACTATTTCCCATAAGTAGAGTAACACATAATGATGCATAAAATAATATAAAACCTAAGCTTAATAGAATAAAGTACTTATCATAAATAAATGAGTGACTAGCTTTCAAATCAAATAAAATGCGATAAGATTTATCAAAAATATAAGACATACCTATAAGCAAATCTAGAGCATCTTTAGCCTCATATTGAATTAAAAAATAAATAAATAAATAAATAATAATAATAAAGCCTTATGCTGAATTAAACTACATACATAATCCTGAATCAGAGCTGGAATAATAAAACTACTAGGCTCCCTCATGCCACCATCAAACAATATACCTGCTACTACACGATTGCTTTTATTAGAAGACCCCTTAAAAAATATGGGTGGAACTATACTTAGTCTCCCTAACTATCTAATAAAGTTCACAAACCTTGGCTTAGAATGTCTATTTGGTATTGATCGTGGACACTCAACTACAAGATGTCCAATCTGACCACATCACAAACATTTACATGCCATCTGATAATATTGTCTTATATGTCTCCTACTATAACTTTGGCATATTGGTACTCCACTCATAGAACCTAAAAATTGGCAACACTACCACCATTAAGAATTGATACAAAAGATCCACCACTCTAGGTTATCTCCTAGACCAAACATGCTCCTCTTCCATAAAAATCCTCTACTATAAGATTCACCACCAAATCTCTTTCTACTAGTGCCGATCTTTACATAGTAGTTGTCATATTGTTCTCAATCAAATAGACTCTCTCTACTAGCTTAAAGAAATTAAAAATATATAATATAACTAGCAACTGCTTTAGATTATGTTGAACACCTCTTAAAAAACCTATAACAATTCTCCTCAAAAGTGATGACTAATTATGGAGTGTAACCAACTAGGACAATAAACTCTATCTCGTACTTTACAAGCTTTCTCCCCTTAACTAACCTCAAAAAAATCTCTTGCATCATTAACCTAAAAATATCTATGAATTCTTCCTAGCTTATTAGGGAATTTAACCTTCCTTAGAACTTCTTGGCTAGGCCAACCACAAGTGCTTAACCTTCCTATCTAATAGAAACACAACCAAAGGTACTTTGTTCTCAAGAAGACACTACATACTATTAAAAATATTCTCTAATCTTATAAGCTAAACCCCTATTTCTTTGGGATCAACAAAACCCTCAAAAATTGAAATCTTCATCCTCAGAAACATTTATAAGTTTTTATATATATTATCATACTAGATAGAAAAGATATTACCCTGAGCCTCACCTATCAAATATATTACTAATCCTATAAACTAGGTAATCAAATCAAAACTATTAATAAGAGCAGTACTCCGTACTGGCATAATCTTACTTTCACTCTGCCAATCAGTCAAATGTAGGTCTTGCTGATCTAACATATAATCACACAGAATACACTCAGATTAACCAAACATGTACATGAAAATAAATAGAATGAATGCCCTTACCCTTGCCAAATATACCCTAAACTATCTCACATAATTACATATTAATTCTTATACATTTGATACTTAAAAAGGACTATCACGACCCAACTCAATGTAATCCAGAAATTGAATGAGTTATACCATGTTGGATGGTGATAAACCAAGCCCAAAATCCAATTAGGAGAACTTTTTTAGATTTCTTAATTATTAATAGACAACTGGGCTACAAATTAACTTTCACTAAACAAAAAATATACTAATCCATAATTTTTCTTTCCATTCATCTTCAAAACGTTTATATAATAAGATTTCTATAATATATTACATAGCTATATATAAGAATAATATAGAGCAAAAATTAGTCATGACTACACAAAATTAGAAAACTAAAAAATAACTATATATACTCAGACTATCATATCATACAATCTTAACTACTCAACTAGTTCCTTAGCCTTGCCCTAACCTGAAACCTAACACATAATAGGTATGAGCCAACACAACTCAGTAGGTCACACCCACCAATCTAACTTTTTTATACTTAATCCAACATTAATTTATCTAAATTCAAAGCAATTTATAAAAGGATATTATACTTAACAGAGTGATACTAGTTAATAGATTTTGAAATTAAATATACTTTACATAGATAAAACAACACTTCATATATCAAAATATAATTTAATATATTTTTCTCAAGCCCTTATGCCTCCCAATATAATATATATCAAAATTTAGTCCCTTATAAATGTCATGACCCAACTCGACCGGAACGGATCCCGCTCGCATCGGGCCGCGACATAACCATTGAAAATCCCGGATCTGGCTTTGAAATTTGCTTCAGAACTTTCTTCCAAATATCGTATAGACATAAAAAATATATATATATAGCTACTATAAACATCCAAATACATAACAATTCAACTATCTTTTCTTTCATCAAAACAATCATCTACAATACAATCAATGGCTTCCGACAGAAATAACAAAACGAAACAGAAAAGCCATGACTGTAAAAAAATCAAAAGTACAAAAATACCTAATCTCAGATCATACACAGAACTTCTAGTCCAATACCTCCTTCCCTTTCCCAGAACCTGAAAACCACGCAGAAAATAAGGATGAGCTAACAGCTTAGCAAGACATCACTCATCAATCAAAATCATCATAAATTCACATCAGAAAATAGCCGTACAGAATTCATAGAACAGACAGAATAGATACTTGATCAACAGAAATCAAACAACTAATACAGAAAACTGAAGTCATTTCAAATCAGAGTTCAGAATAAATATCATAAAGCTTTCATATCACAAGCAGATAGAATCATACGAAATAACCAGAATCGTACAGAAATCGAAAATCAGATAAAATCACATTCATATCAGATTCCCTGACCCTGACAGAATCTCAACGGATTCTGGCCCCTTATGCCTCCCTTCCAAGACACTAACAAAATCTCAAAGATTCTGACCTCTTATGCCTCCCTTTGTGCTTATAGTACCAGAACATAACAGAACAGATATTCGAAATTCCAAAACAGAACTTATTTTCAGATTTCAGAGCTCATTTCAGATTTCCCTGACACAGATAGAATCTCAAAGGCTCCCCCACCCCTTATATCTCCCATCTAATAGCATACAAACACTTCAATTCATTCAATGAATCAATTCAGAAAAATCAGAATTCATACGAAAAATCAGCGACATAACGGCAGTATACGGAATTTACACAAAATTTACAGATCCAGAAATTTACCAAATTACCACAGAATATCCACAACAACATTATAAAACTTTTACTGTACTGACATAACATTTTTCAACATCTTAATAACTTGCAATTCAATTAAAATGCTGCATAATTCAAAATATCCGGTAAAAATCTTCTAGAAAATACTCAAAATGTGCACAATTATCATCTCAAAAACATACCAAAAGTTACGCGGTAAAATCTTTGTCAGAAGAAAATAATACCAGAAATTCGCTAATGGAAACAAAAATCGAGACAGAAAAGTCATCAAAATCCACATTTCTGAAAATTGAGAAAGGCGGAATGTGTCTTACCTCGAGTCGATCAACTTTCCCAACTACGTCGACAGACGAAAGTAGCCCAAAAATTCACTTTTCTTCTTTTCCCTTCGTTTCTCTTCAAAAATGACGTTAATCGGATATTTATTAAGTAGGATCGTCCCGGACAATGTCCCGATCGTCCCGGGACGATCTTCTCTGGACTCAAATCGTCCAGACGAAAATAAATTCCAATTTCTTCGTCCATGGACGAAACTCTCTGTCTGGTTCGTCCCGACCCTTCCAGGTTCGTACAGACGAACATGCATATTTTCTCTGTTCGTACTGGCAGTTCGTACGTACTAACCATACATATTATCAACATTTCTTCAGTTCGTACAGACGGTTCGTCCCGTACTAACAGCATAAAATTTTTTTTTTTCAAACATAAGGGTTTCACAATAAATCCATATGTTAGCATATTAAAAAATAAGCCTTTATAGCTCCTAAATACTTGGCACACCATATATATAAAAATTTAGGCCATTATAGCTCCACATGCATTCAACATAATAAAACTTCCTTCCCATATTAGAACTCCTTAGAATCACCCATTTCAAATATATAAGAACATATATAATTGTAATTCTATAAAATTAAGGAAAATGATCAAAACATAGAAAATCAAAAGCAGCCAAATATCTGGCAAACTAAACAAATAATTCATATTTTTGAAGTTGTACCAAATTACTAAGGATTGTCTATAACATCATTTTGAAGCCTTAAATGTGCTACATTATAATTTTTTGAGGAAAAAAAAAATTTAGATTGCTAAAAATAATTCATTTTTCAGTCTACATGATAAATTTTTTTAAAGAAAATACAAAAATCAGCATAATACTCATATTTTAACATATAGGAAGTTACACGATGAAAATTTAACAGATGTGATACTATCCCCTTTATTATACTATAAATTTTTATAGTTTTAATAAGAAAATCTCAGAATTTTCTTGTAATTAAAACTGAGATAGGTGAAATGCATTATACTTAAAACTAGACAACTTCCTGAACTAGACTTATATTAAAAAAATAGATTGAAGTTGCTTGAATTTAACTTTCTATCATTAAAATCCTCTCTCTCTCTCTCTCTCTCTCTCTCTCTCTCTCTCTCTCTCTCTCTCTTAAGCCTGCAACCAAAGTTGGGGCTAGGGATAAAGAATTAGCCAAAAGAATTTGAAGTAAATTATGATATTTTTATAAAATATTAATCTAACATGGAGACATTACAACCCGCAACACCGCAACGCACACCAAAATTTTCCAAAATATAAAGAACTCAATTTTGTAGTGTCGCCAACCTTTGTGCTATGGTACTTCCGAGAATAAATTTTAAGATTCGGGTTTTATGCACACAGACCCTTAAGACACACTATAGAATAGAATTAGGCATTCATATGCATGTAGAATATTTTATATATATAAAGAAAATGCAAAAATTTCTAACACAACTAACATATTAGTATGGGTTAAAATGGGTATAACACTATTGCAGTAGGTATTACATTACTTATCCACATATCCTTTGCCATACTTAGCTCAATCATGGTAGCTTTAATCGGCTAAGTCAATATCACCTTACTTGGCTCTATTTCCACCTCATTACATAGCTTGCACTTTTCCATTATAATTAGCTTGATCATTGTCAACTTCTATTAATTTATCATATTTTTCTTCTTATCAACTAGGCTAGACTTCCTCCCTTTATCCTCTACCACCTTACATTTTTGGAGATGTGTCATCCTTAATTTTTGACAATATATGTTGGTATACTATAAAGGGCTCAAGTTCATCATCTCTCAAGCAAGCTAGAAATGGTAGGCCAAAGTAAAGGGAGAATGATAGCTTTATCAGCAATTTTCACTACTATTTATAAGTAAAGGCAATATAAGGGTTAAATCAATCTTTTTTATGAGAATATTGGATGAAGGCACTCCTTTCATGGCATTAGTAAAAGTAGAGAAAAAAACTTTCTCTTACTTTATCATTTGGTGAAGATAGTAAATACTTACCTTTTTTTAGTTCCCTTATTTATTATTACAATTTTCTCTTCAAAGGAGTAAGTGAATTAAGGATCTAATTGTATGTCCAATTTATCCTATGTAGTATATTTATGTTCATATATGCCCATATTGGTAACTTGCATGTATCAAAACATGTTCTTATCAAGTGGCATGGCTAGGAGGGATACTTAATCAAAATAATGCTCACCTACAGAAAGCCTTTCCCTGAGGGTGCTCAGCATCAATTTAAGAGAAATTATGAATTTATCCCAATGAATCTCATGACATATGAGCTTGTCCTTGGTAGATTTGATCAAGGATAAATCAATTCTTGAGGAGTTTGTCGAGTGGACTCACCTCAACAAGCCTTTTCCTTAAGTGGTATTAACCATTGGATGATCTACTCCTCTTAGCAATCATCTTTAGCTATGCTCATTCACCTCTCATGATTGTCTTAGTCCGATTTGTTGGAAGCAAGCACCTATAGAGCTTACGGTCTTAACTTTATTGATGATATTCATTTTTTGCCATATTGTCATATTAACATAATAGATTTATGGCCTTGTTCTAAGGTTCTCGACTTCATAGATTTGCTCTAATCACTCACTCTTGAGGACTAGCTAGCCCAAAGCACTTGCCTATGAGGATTTTCCCAAGTACTCGTTATGGGCTTCCTCTAGTCTATTCAAATTGTAAAGAACAGCATAAGGGTTAGAAAGTCGCTCCAAAGGAAGAGGGTCATGCATGTATCATACAACTTGGTCTGTGTCTATGTTTGTTTGTACCAATCACATAATGTATAAAAAAATAATCATATATTGTGTTATTTTTTATTCTTTATAAGTATAACATTTCTTTTAGCCCTCTTAAACCATATAAATAAGGGATTAACAGACATATTCGAGACGTCGTGCTATTTTTATTATTTACAAAGATCTTTTATATTCTCACGTACTCTCAAAATTTGTTGATTTTCTACTTGGTTCTCTCACTCTAACCTGCTAAACCCGTTACTATGGTTAGGTTAAGCCCAACATCAAAATTAAATTTAAAAAAAAAAAACACTTAAAATTAAAAAAGAAAAAAAAGAAAAAAGCAATACTTAGAATACAATAAACTTATAATATGCTAAACCAAACTACCCATCTCCTACCTCTTTGCCTAACTAAATTAATATAACCGATTAATATATTAGAATAAATAAGAATTATCAATTCAACTCCAGAAAACAAACAATATTTTAAACATAAGATTAATATTTAACAAATCCCTCCGTCCT
>NW_021318768.1:434118-506195 GCF_001605985.2 Dendrobium catenatum
CCCCTCTTGGTTAGCCTTGGGACATTTAATTAGGCTTAACATCTTAATTCATATTGAACGAGTTCTCACAAACAATTTTCTCATTATGTCTACAAATTGCATAAGTCCTTATACATACTCAAACAGGCGCCGTGAAAGTGGTTCAACAAACTCACCACCTCTCTTAAAGCCTTTGGGTTTACAATTAGCAAATCCGACCCATCACTACTTTTCTACAATCGAGATCATATCTCGTTGTATCTGCTAATCTACGTTAATGATTTGCTCCTTACAGGAAATGATCCGTTTACTATGTAATCTCTTTTACAAAAACTGCAATCATAATTTTCACTAAAGGAACTTTGCTCCATTTCTACATTCCTTGGCATTCAAGTATAGAAGACAGCGCATGGCATGTTTCTCCATCAATCTTTGTATGCAGCAAATTTATTAGACTCTTTTGGATTCACAAATTGTCATCCTGTCTCCACACCTGTAGCTCTCAAGTTACCTTCCAGCTCCGATGCCGATCATCCATATTCTAATCCCATATTGTATCGCAAACTGGATGGATCCTTTATGTATCTCACAATTACGCGGCCCGACTTAGCCTTTGCTACAAATCACATCTGCCAGTTTATGCACAATCCCACCAATTAACATTTTCTGTTACTTAAACAGCTCCTTCACTATATTAAGGGAACATTACATTTTGGCATCCCCTTACGCTCTGGTGATTTGCAACTTCGCACATATGTTGATGCCGACTGGGTTGCTGCCAAATTAGATCGCAAATCTGTCACAGGTTTCTATTCCTTTCTTGGTCCAAACCTCATTTCATGGCATGTTAAGAAGCAGACCACCGTTGTCTTCTATAGAGGTAGAATATCGAGCCCTTTCCACTGCCACTTCTGATGTCTTTTGGCAACGTCGTCTTCTTCATGAATTTCAGGCATCTCAGTCGTCTCCAACACCCATTTACTATGACAATACTTCTACTATTGCTCTAGCTCATAATCCATTTTTTCATCCCCAGACCAAACACATCGAGCTAGACTATCACTTCATTAGTGAACATATTCGGTCCACTGCAATTGCTGTTCTTCACATTAGCTCAGTTGATCAGCCAACTGACATTTTAACTAAATCCCTTCCTGCATCCAGGTTTCAACAGTTGCGACACAAGTTGACCATCCAAGATTTGGATAATCAACTTGAGGGGGGCTGTTAGCACACTTAGCCACTGCCTCCACTACCGTAAGGACCACCTGTTGCAGCCGCTCTTCAGTTCCCTTTATTCTCTGATATACAGTCTGTAACCCAACGGTTTTTGCATTTTTTGTCTCCTCTCTACCTCTCCATATATATGTATGAAACGGTATGATTAGTAATAGTGAAAATATAACTTGCTACAGTAAAATCTGTTTCTTCTCCTCAGCTTTCCTTTCTTCCTATTCATTACAGGTTTATTTGCCTGTGTAAACTTTCACTCACGTACTCTCAAACTTTGTTGATTTTCTACTTGGTTCTCTCACTCTAACCTGCTAAACCCGTTACTATGATCAGGTTAAGCCCAACATCAAAATTAAATTAAAAAAAAAAACACTTAAAAAAATAATACTTAGAATACAATAAACTTATAATATGCTAAACCAAACTACCCATCTCCTACCTCTTTGCCTAACTAAATTAATATAACCAATTAATATATTAGAATAAATAAGAATTAACAATTCAACTCCAGAAAACAAACAATATTTTAAACATAAGATTAATATTTAACAAATCCCTCCGTCCTAAATTAAAATCGAGGTAACCATAAAATTATGAAAAATAATATTTAAAGTTTTAAAAACTTGATGAAATGATCCTGTCGCCTGACGCAGAACTGTTGGTGGTCCGCCATGATCGATATAACAATGGCCAAATATTGCTGAGACGATCGATATAACACACCTATCCCAATAAAATAAAGTTGATTACTGGATCAAATCAAATTAGCAGCATCACCCAGGAAATTATTGTGCTAAGAATAAGCATCATTATCAGCTCAAAATGTGTACGCACGTTTTGGGATTTTGGGCAATATTGGTCAAATAATTATGCGCACATATAGCTTTATTAATCTCAATTGTATAAATTTTTAATTATGTTCTCATATAACATTTGCTGTTACCAAAAAAAAAAAAGGTTCAAGACTTAGGTGTAGGCATGATGCAAAATTATACTTTTGTCCAAAATATTATCCCACTAAAATTTCTCATATTCTCTCTTCTTTATTTTTACCTTTGACTCAAATTTGCTTCTTCTTTTTTAGGGATCTATAATTTTTATTGGAAAATATTTAACAACTAAAGATAATTTGTAAACCTAATGTTTAATCAACAATGATAAAAAGGTTTAGCTTTTTTTCACAAAAAAAAAAAGGATCTAGCATGCTTGAAGGAGTGATGAGTGTGGAGATGAATATTTATGCTACAGAGTGTCTTGTAAAATGGTCTCCTATAGAGCAATCATCCTAAATGTTATGTCACTTTTTAAGTAGAATAACAATTTTGAAGACTGTGCCACTAAGATGATCAATGGAATCATTAATTGATTCTCATACATTGCTTCTCTTTTCCGAACTCTCTTATTCATATGCATCACTCCATCCATAAAATTATTTCTCCGACGCTCTCCAACAAAGAGTCATACCTTTTTGAGCTGAGCATCATGGACATAACAATCGTCTTTTAACTGACAATGCACTGAGCATAGCCCTTCAATGCTTGCTTGATGGAAATTGTATAGGCTCATCCTCCTCCAAGATTCTATGTGCAAATTATGGGCTAACACACAAGAAAGTTAGTCTCTCCCAACCATGTCACCTGCATTGAGTCCAAAACCACTTTTCTAACAATTGGTGATATAGTGAAGTGTTAGCAACCCTTCAGTATATTTAAAGAAGATATGTTTTTGTAGTTTTCCACCAATCCTAGGTGAACATTATCAATATCTCAAACTTTAAGTGATGATTTATAGAATGATTTTCCAATAACTCAAGGTAATTGAAGAATTAACATGTTTTTGTGAATATTTCATAAGAACCCAACAAGTCCCTTAGCCAAATATAAGTATAGCTCACTTCCTCCAGAAAATATCAACATACTTAACTAAAGTCAAATGATACTCAATTTTGGTTGATCTAAGTATATAGTTTGAATTCATCACCTATCTTGGATAAGATTTTTCCTTAAATTTCAAGAATAGTGACTATCAACTCAAGGTCAATTCAAACTTTATTTTTCAATATGATGTCTTCTTATCCCAAGATTATTTCACACTTAATTTTTGAAGATAGTGACTGGATAACTAAAGCTACATCTACTCTTAATCTTTAACACCTATCACTTCATATTATAACTATTGAAGGAGACAAAACTAATATTTTCAATCATCCAACCATTACAAGCAAATAAAGAGAAGAATGAAAGAAAGGAAGAGGGAAGTAGAAGCAATATAATCTTATTCTTTGTATTTTGCTCTCATCTTCACAAATAGTGATTATGTTAATTCTTAATGATAAACATATAAAAGTTGGATTATTATCTTCATTCGTATTAAGTGTATAATATCTCTAATTACATTTTTGAAATCTTAGTAGAATGCTTAATATATGTGCATCCATGGATGTTGATGAATCTCACCAAACAACATAAACTCATATATCGTATGCCTTAGATATTTGACGTGGTTATTCTCCCATCTTCATTAATTTTTTCTCAAAGTTTTATATATCTCTATCCTAATAATTAATATCCAAGCTTTTCTCTAAGATGTTTTTTTATTTTATTATTTGAGCAAGGATGATGAGAATATTAAAATTGAGAAGATTGATGGCCATAACTTTGAGTTTTAAAGATTTAAATAAAAGACTATCTATATCAAAGAAAACTTTATAAACCACTAAAAGCATAAAGATTGTAGTTAGTCAATTAGGAAGAGTTAGAGTTGATGAACATACAAATTGATGTTGAACATCAAGTAGATTATGATGACCCTATCACTACATTAAGATTTAGAAATCAAGATGAGACCAAGGGCTATGTTGGCCCCTACTATAAAATTTAAATAGAAGGTTCAAATTAAGGACTAATGGAGAATCATTAACCATACAGTCTTAAGAAAGTCTTGATATGGAAACACACACAAATATAATGATGATTAAAGTTTAAAATTTTGAAAAAATTTTAATGTAAAATTTTGATCTTAATTTTTAATCTTTTGCCCAAGTGGGAAGCTCTTAAGTGCATTATGATTCTTGTAAATTAGTATTAGAGTCATTTTAGATGGAAAATGGATAACTACCCATGTCGGGAGAATATCTAATTAAAGAGATTTCAATTTACTTCATTTTTTTACTTCTTAATGTTTGGTTTCTCCCCTTTTTTCAGTTTAAGTTTTTAAACTTAATGTAATAGTTTAAATAACAATGGAACAAATGAAAAATATTGGTTTGATATTTAGAATAAAATAAATAAAATCTCTAGGGTAAGAGATTGGAGGCCGACCCTCTCCTTTTGGTATTTGGGGGAATATTTAAGTATCTTTCTTATGCTAATTGATCTTGAGAGAAAATAAACCACATGGTTTTGAAGCTCCTATTTTTGTAAAAAAATCCTTCATAGAGATTACCTTACCATTTCAAAAGAAGAAATGATATTCATAATGGATTCAAAAAGAAAATTAGGGTTTTAAAAATTACCATCTTCATTATCAAACACAACATAAATAATATCATGTTATCTCTAAAGACCAAAATGATATTTTTTAATGGCTTTCAAAGAAAAAATTAGAGTTTTGAAAAATATCCTTGATCCAAAAGTTATTTATCGTATCTTAGGCATAAGATAAGGTTTTATTTAATAAGGAGTTATAGGTTCTCAATAAAGGCAAACTCTAATGGTCAATTATAACTCAAGATATGCTAATCTCCTCAGAAGACCCTCACTTAAATTATTGTAAAATATTTCTAAGATTTTAACATTCAAGACAAGGATTAAATTTTGGATTTAAAGGAGATTGGTTTAAAAGTTAAGTAGTTCATTCTAGAGGTCAAAGGATGGAAAGTAAGGAGCACTAGGATTCTAAGAAGCTCGGAAGTAGCTCCAGCCTATCTTATATCGAGCTTTATAATTTTGATATTAAAGTATATTATTTAAGTTGATATTTTATTAAAATTTTAAGACTTACATTCATAATCAAAAGATTAAAATAATATCCAGCAAGTCAGGATTTATGATATAAAAATATATGTCGAATCCTGGAACTAAAATGAACACCATAATTTAGTAGAGCTCGAACCTAGTCTAACAAGATGTAATAGTAAGGTGGAGTTTATATCTTTAACTCCATAAAGAGTTTAGGAAAGCACAATCCTTCTAGAATTACAACCTAACCTAGAGTGGAAAGCTAGCAAAACCCACTTAAATGATTTAAAATCATTTAGTTAGCCTTATGAAATGCAAGACAGGGTAAGGTGTTGTTTAATTAAGAATTTGGGACTAACATATAGAAATCCTCAAAATGGTCTCATCCTTATGAATGGTTCTAATGTTTTTACTTTAAATGTAATTAGACTTATTTTTGTAGTTGGTTATTAATGCAAATTATGATAATTATATAAAAAAATTATTAAAATTTTGAAATTTTTAAAAAGTTCACTATTTTCTAAGCCGTCTAAGTATAGAAATTTGGTTATATCACTTCAATATTTGACTATAACATAGCCGAATTTTTCCTTTGTTGTCAATCATGTATGTCAACATATGCATGCCTCGCAAAATCAACATTATACTATGTTGAAGCGCATTCTATATTTTCTTAAGGGCACATTGCACCTTGGTCTATATGTAACGAAAGGCTCCTTATCCTTACAAGCATTAGTTGCGCCGACTGGGAAAGTGATTCTCGATCAATATCGCAAATCTACAATAGGATATTGTATCTTTTTGGGCTCAACTCTTATTCCATGGGCTACCAAAAAGCATGCTACCATCCCAAGATCTTCTAATGAGGCTGAATATCATGCTCTCACAATAGTAGTAATTTACATATCTAGCTTCGTCGGCTACTTCTAAAATTTCAAATCGCTCTACCACATCCCACACCTATATATTGTGATAATATATCAATCATTGCTTTATCTTATAATAATATTTTTCATGCAATAATAAAGCATATAGACAATGATTTATTTTTTTTGAGCAGATTCATTTCATGCACTCAGCGCTAACAATGAGTTTGCTGAAAGATGATAAAAAATATGCATATCTCGATGATGATAAAGACTTTCGTTTGGGATTTTTTTTTTATTGTTATTTAAAGCAGTTTTTTATTATAAAAATTTTAATTTTTTACTAAAAAACAGCTTTAAGAAACAATAAAAAAGTCGTCCCAAATAAAGCCAAAGACTCTCCTGGGTTTAATGGTCGAATCAAATGCAGCAATAGGATGAATCAGACATTTGAATTACAATAAACTGCAAGAATGTAGCAGGTGAGACTTCCAGCTGTTGGCAATTTGCTTGAAAGCAACATACTCACCTGCTACTGCAAATAAAATAATTCAAATAGCAGTTTAAGAAAATTGTAAGAAGTAAACAAATGATGAACTTTATGAAGTTAATTTTATTTTAACATGCTTAAGAAAAAAATTAATCAAAATAAATTATTTTATTGGGTTGAAGAGAAATTTTAAAGGTATTTATATACATATAATTAAATTCTTATATGTTTGCATGTCTCATATCTAAATATTTATTTTATTTTTTATATAAAACTCAAATTTTGAAATCATATTAAAATATCAGTAAAATTAAATTATGCAAGCTAAAATATATTTTTTCATCTATATACTTTAATATGATTTACATGTTAAATAATATATACATATAAAGATTCAGAATTATATATATATATATATATATGCATAAAAATGTTATTGTACGTACATAAATCTCCAATTTTCTCATTCAAAATTTTAATTATGTTTTTCTTTTTATTTTTCTATTGAAGTGGTTATTAGTTATAAAAAAACAAACAATCAAAATTTTAAATTAATTTTATTAGTTATACTAAGCACCAAATATAAAAAGCAAATGAAACCAAATGAAACCTTCCAAACTATTGTTTGTCATTTTCTCAAACATTTGGTGAGTTGTCTCTATGCAAATATTTGCATGCTTCAACACCAATTGAGCTGGATACCCACTGCGATTGCTTTAACGGAAGGTAAGAAACTAAGAACATACACAAAGACTTAAGCTTCATTTGGGGCGGCTACCTTAATATTTTTTAAAGTAATTTTTTAGTACAAAATTTTCTTAATAAGAAATTTGTATAATTCGATCTATAAATTTTTCTACTATAAACTTGTTTTAAAAAGAAGTAGAAAAGCCGTCCCAAACAAAGACTTAGGCTTCATTTGGAACAACTACTTTGCTGTTTTAAAAAAACGGCTTTTTAGTAAAAAAATTTCTTGAGTTAAAAATTTTTGCACAAAAAAGCTGTCCCAAAGGAAGCCTAAGGTTTTGTTTGTGACATCTTTTTACAATTTTATAAAGTAGTTTCTTAATAAAAATTTTTTGAATTTGAAATTTTTGTACTAGAAAGCTACTTTATAAAACAATTAAAAAACTGCCCCAAATGAAATCTTAAAGTTCGTTTGGGATGACATTCTTACTACTTCTTAAAGCAGCATTTTAGTATAAAAATTTTAAGTTCAAGAAATTTTTTTAGTAAAAAGTTGCTTTAAAAAGTAGTAAGATAACTATCCAAATGAAACCTTAGGGTCTCTTTGGTTAAATAAACACTACACTGCTCTTTTTTCTAATTGCATACTTCTAATTTTTGTATGTTGTCACGGAAATCTCGTCCAATCTCTGATCTAGCCAGGTATAAATTGCTGTAGACAACGTTGCTTCATCGATACGTCAAAACTATTTTCTTTGTTCGATCTCATAACTCTTCTGATCATAATAGAGAATCAAATTCTTGTTTTATGCCCACCCTTAATTTTATAGAGGTTTAATGTAAGGAATGGGACTAACTGTTTCAATAACATCTAAACCAACATCATTTGGCTGTGAGACAATAAAACAAAAGGTAGTAATAATGATTGATGGCAATTGGCAGCAGATGATGCACGTCAAATGAAGATGGATATAGCTGTTGAACTCTCCGAGTTTAAAAATTCTCTTCTCTAATCTTTTTTGTAAGAAAATCAAGACATTTCATTAATCAAACACTTGATGTTGATCAGTATCGATCATTAGATAGGTTTTTAGAGTTTACAATACCTAAATTATGTCAAATTTTGATAATCTTGAGCTTTTTTAGATTTTTCTCACCAAGACAATCACTTTAAATACAATCATGTAAGATTCAAAGATATTTAGGATTCGTTTGGGACGGCTTTCTTACTGCTTCTTAAAACAACTTTCTAATGCAGAAGTTAAAATTTTTGTACTCAAAAGTTGCTTTAAGAAGCAATAAAAAAGCCTCCAAATAACTTTTCAAAATTTTCAACCATATTACTTCAAGAAGATTGTTTTATGTTTATTTGGATTGAGGATACATAGCACTCATTACCTTATTATGCAATTCCATCTTCTTTTGTATAACAAAGAAGAGCAGCTCATTATGACTCTTAGCCTTCATTTGGGACGAATTTTTTTATTACCATATAAAACATATTTCGAATAAAAAAAAATTTAAATTATAATTTTTTATGCTAAAAAAGTGCTTTATAAAACAATAAAAAAGTCATCCCAAACAAAACTTTAATCTACATAGTAAAACTATTTTAGTTGAATTAATACCCCAGTTATTTTTATCCTTTGAGAATTTTCCACATAAAAGAAACTGTACAACAATTTCATGTACAGCTAAAAGACGGTAGGCTAAACAGATGTGTCAAAATAGATTTGTTGGGAATATGGCTGTCATCAGTTTACAAGGCTTTTTGGGTTAAAGAAATGACTATATTGACTTAAGCAAATCTAACATTGAATTTTCCATTTTCCTTAGATCAAATTACAATAGTTTTTTGAATATTTGTGATTCAGATTCAGATTCATCATCATCGACAAGGATCACACTGATCAAATAATTACAAAAAGCAATCAAAGTTAAACCTATCTTTGTTGCAGCACAGGAACCCATTACAAGCGAGGAACAATTACATGGAGAATGAGATCAACCAAGAAAACTCCCACTCTCTCCAACAATCTCGCTCTTGGCCAAACCTCTTAACCACAACCCTAGCCACCTGGTTCTTGCCCAATCTCCATCACCAAAAATCTTAATCCCTACTAGCCGTTGCCCCCCCCTCCCAAAAACAAAAATAAGGCTTCGTTTGAGACAACTTTATTATTGCTTTTAAAACAATTTTATAGTATTAAAATTTTTTAATTCGAAAAATTTTTGTAATAAAAAATTGTTTTAGAAAGCAGAAAGAAAGTTGTCCCAAACGAGGTCTAAATTTAACCAACCCTGTCCACTGTCCAATTCTTGGAGCTTCACGATGTCTCACAAAGACTGAAAATCAATGCTGACTGAGAGATAAAAAGCATTCATTTATGTGAAAATGTCAATTTGGTTTCTGTGCAGTGATAATGATTCAAATACAAAGAAGCTAAAAACTGCTGAATGAGGTGAAATAAAGTCGAAATAGTCAAAATATTCATAAGAAGATTTGCATCTTGTTAGGAAAAATTAAATTAAATATATCAAATTAAAAGGAACGGTTTTAACAGTAAATGCTTGGATCTCTCTGCCGATGCCAGTTTTCTGGTAAATTTATGAAGAATAAATAGGCTCAGGCTCAAGCACCCTGCAAAGGAGCTACTATTGATGGCCAATCTCTACGGATGTCAAAAGTGTAGTTAATCTCCAAGTAGCATTTCTCATCATCGTCAATGAACTGACACAAAATAAAGTTATTCTTAAATTTGGCAAAAATAAATAAATGATAGTGTAGTGTTAAGAGCATATTTCTGAGCTGTTTATTAACTAAAGACACCCACTCATGCAATGCACCACAAAGAGCACAAAACACTATTTATTATGGCTTTGTTTGTTGGTTTGAAGGAATTGAAAGAGAAGAAATGAATTCTCTCTCAACTGTTACCAATCTAGTCACTAAATATACATGTCCCAATTGAATTTCTCAATACAGAAAACAGTGGCAAATGAGTAAATGAAACGCATGGTCCAAACAAATACTCTATTATTATTATACACCTAGTAAAGACAATAGATAGATGATCTTCTTTTGATGATCTCAAATATATTATTGGGGGTAATAATATTTTAATTAACTATTAAGATTGATAAGATGCAATTATCACAAGGGTGAAAATGAATAAAATGAAGGACATGATCTGGAGACCATAAAAAGCTATGAAGACATACTCAAGATAAAGATTAAAAATCTTGTATTAAGTTTTCATTTGGGGCGGCTTTCTTACTGCTTCTTAAAGCAGCTTTCTAGTAGAAAAAAATTTATTTTTTTTACTAAAAAGCTGCTTTAAGCAATAAGAAAGCCATCCCAAACGAAGCCTAAGTATTTTAGTTTTGTAATTTTTCTTTTAAACTT
The DNA here is from genome assembly GCF_001605985.2 of Dendrobium catenatum. Classification (NCBI taxonomy): domain Eukaryota; kingdom Viridiplantae; phylum Streptophyta; class Magnoliopsida; order Asparagales; family Orchidaceae; genus Dendrobium; species Dendrobium catenatum. The sequence continues at coordinate 444,739 of NW_021318768.1, forward strand.
ATTTTTTAAGATTATGTAATTACACATTGTCATAATTCATGGCTCATTATGAAACTTGTTCTTAGGAAACCTCCAAAATAAATTTGGAATCTTATGTTAGTCTTATAGCCTTCTGTTGACAACTGTAAGCTGTAGTTTTATTTTAGACTCCTGGAATATCAAACAAATGATCTTGATAGTGCATATGATTTATGAATCACATATAGCTGGGAAATTATACATATGATGGTACATATATTTTTTGACAACTATGAACCATTGGGGGAAAGCTATACACGCTCATTTTAGTAATAATTATAACCACCAAAGTCGATTTGATGCACCATTTATCAAGATAATCAAAATTGCATCATACATATGGCTGTTAAATCACACTTATGATCAGAACAAATTTCCTATAATTTTCACCTAATATTGTACATATAATTGGCAAGAACTTGAGTTTAACATTTGACTTGCCATTTTTTTTTTGGAATTTGATTTTAATAGGAACCACAAAGAGACTTACCCCTTTCCATAACCATTAGTTAGTGAGAAAATTTCCCTGTTATTTTTCATTCACCATATTCAAAACTTCCTTTCTTCAGCTTATTTGCCTTCCAGCCATATTTTAGAGCAAAGAAAGAGAAAGAGCAGTCATAGTAAGATCATTTGTGCAAGATGATGTGGAGGAATAAATCATTATTCAATGACCAAAGCATTGTAAGAAAGTTATTTTTTATTTATAATTTTGGATTTTTGGCTTTAGATTTTTGTTTTGGAAGGCTCCATTGTTTTTGTTTTCATTATAATTTTTGTAATTATTAAAATTCATTTACATTGTAATTGTTGTACTAGATAGTACTCACCCGTAAAGTGAGTGATACGGTGTGAAAATTTTCCATCGACTTGAGAAGTGAAGAGGTTTGGATTGCACTTACAAGTTGCTAGCAAAATCATAATTTGGATGCTGAATAAAAATGGATATCAACCAATTGGGTTTGAACCACATAAAATTATTTGAGTTATTTTCTTAAACATTTATTTGCATGTGATTGCAATTTTACTGTATTTCTATTAGATTTCATTTCATCTAAATTTTAAAGAAATCAATTCGCCCACTAGTGTGTCATAACCCTTCAATTAATATCAGATCGAACTTAGGATCGATATTTAGTTTAGCCACCAAGAGTTAATCCACATAACACAACTTTCTTTGATCCTCCTCACACAAATCACTATTTGTAGATAACATAACTTTTAATTATTGAAAGAATAGAATAAGTAAATTTCTTAGAGAATAGGGTACTTTTCTATTTAATATGCATACTTTTGAATATAAGCCTTCAATTAAGTTTGTTGATGGTTTTAAGACCAAGAAATCATTTTTGGAATGTATTCAATCCATCATAGATTTGGGGACAAGCTTAATCCAAGGCTATAAGTAATTTGTATTGTGCATTAAAATCAGATAACATGAGATTCTCTAAGATGGAGTCAGCCAAAGTCATTTGAGATAAGTTAATCATTGCATAAAAAGGGATCAATGTGGCTCATGTTTCAGACATAAATTAGTCACTACATTTGTTTGATTAATTTCATATGAGAAGTAGTGAATATATTTCAGATATGCATATAATATCTATGAAAATTGCAAATTCTTTACAACCCACCCATCAGTAGTACAGAGGAATGTAGATGCATTTCATAATATGGAATGATGTTTGCCAAAGTAGTGGGATCTGAAAGTAAAAGCTACTATTAAATTAAAGGACTTTATATGTATGTATGTATGCATGTACTTCATTAATTGATTGGTTCTTTGATAGTGCATGAGCAGTAATAGCGATATGAGAAAATGAAAAGCCATTCCACAAGAAAAGGAAGGCAAGGGTATGATGTTTCATGTTTATGAATCCAGAGGACAAGATGGTTATGATCTCTAATTATTAAATTATCAAGGATAACACTTAAGGAAAAAATAGCAAAGTTACGAAATTCAAATCTTTAACGCATAAGAAAAAAAGCCCTTGGTGGGAGAAAAATAAAGTTAAAATGTTTAAAAGTGTAAAAATTTGAGACGCATATAATGAGATTGCCTAGATGTCGTAGAAGGCCATAAGGAGAAGGAGAAAAAAGAAAGAAAATGAGTAAAAATGTAAGAAGAAAAAAAAAACCGTGGACAAACTTTGGGAGCAAATCAAGTTCACCATCAATTGAAAAGTAGGCGTCAAAACATTGCCCATTGGTTAGAGAAGAAAGCAACATGTGCTTTAGATATTTTTTTTATGAAGAGTTTGATAATGCTTTCAATGTTATCAATTAAAAAAATATAAGAAGCTTAAGAAAAAATCTTTATGTAAAATGAACAAAAAATTTTAGATAGAAATTTTTATAATTTGGAAGAATGTGATAGTTTGAAATAGAAAAAAAAATTATTTGCATGACTGCTCTTTACTTGCATTAAAATTTGAAAACGAAAACTTTTAATAAAAGCAAAGCCTAAATTTGTTTTGAAATTACATGCAAGCACAAATACTCCACATTGAGGAAAGCATGCTAAGAATCATACATCATTCACAATCACATCAATCCAATCACCAAACTTGGATTTTTGTTATTCAAAAAGAAATTTTTGGTGCAATTATCCTGTGTTAGACATGAACAAATATCATAATTGAAAATAACATCAAAGAATAAATTATTGGCCTAGGAATTATTAGCAAGAATTACACAATCATTGATAAAATCCTCATAGTTAACGTTCTAAAGTATAGTCTAACTAGCATTAGTTAATTACGTGATAGAGATTATGAAGATAAATTTGATTCATCACTTTATTTAGTTAGAAATAATGGCATGTTAATATTGTTGATCATAGTTATAATATCATCGTATGGCTAATATAGACAAAAAATGTTATACTTATTTGCTTAATACTTAGCATAAATGATGCTAGTCTTTGGCAAGAGGCTATGTTATAAAAGTATGCACACTAAAAAAAATATTTCTAAATCAGATCTTATTGGTTGATCAAATATTGATTGTCATTTTGCTCATTTATGTGATACTTGTGTACATGTGGGGGCTCCGAAAATTCACACCCCGACCTACCCGTTGCTTTTCAGGGGAGTTTTAACGGGTTAAGTTCCAAGGTAAATTTTGGAAAGGCAGATTAGGTTTGTAGAAAAGACACTACCTAGAGATTTAGCACTCATTTTGAAAGGACTTTATGATCTGAGTTCTTGTTTCCTATAGGCACAATCCCCTATAGTTAATTACCCCTCCCAATAAAGAGAGAGAACTTTCGATTAAGGCTAGTCTTCAATCAGATACGTAGTATCCTTCATATAGTAACAGTAGGGGTTAGATGTTTAGTAATTTGATATTTAAAATTGGAAATGCATCATCTTGCACTTAAAGTAGATAGTGGGGGAATGGATGATGGGTCCGATCAAGATCCCATGGTTCCATCATCCCGGGCCATTGTGGTCTCTGGTCTACTTAGTCAGAGAAGGTAGTCAACCCAACCTGACAGAAGGATCCTTGTCGGTAGCCATGGGTTGCTTTGTCCAAGGGTACCTTGTAGACCAGGGATGGATGTCTATCTAAGGGGACAAATTTGAATACACATTGGCTAACAAAGGTCTTTGTGTCCTATTGATTTATATATCAAAGATTTGATGCCACTAGAGAGCATACAGGCTCTAGCCATGACCGTAATTTAGTGATGACATTTGACGACAAAATCACCTAGTTCAGAGGGCCCCGATCATAACCATTTACATGTGATGCCATTTGGCGACAAAATTACTGGTTAGAGAACATGTGCCACGTCCTTACTGACCGGAGGTTATTTGAGAATGAATCATAGAGATATTCTCGACCACACATTAGCTCTTTGTGAGCTAAAGTTATTTTCAATTCGTCCACCCGGCAAACTATTGCGTGGGGTTGATGGATTTTACTTTAAGCATTTAATGGTTTATTTTAAATTTTAAATATTTCAAATTTTGATATTTTTGGAAATTTGAGTTTTCATGAGTATTTGGGTGAAATTTTGAGTATTTGAAATTAACCCCTTTGGTAGAGATCTACTTTCAACATGGCTATAATCAGGTGATTTTGAAATCACTTCAAATGTTCATATTTTTATAAGTTTGGGAGGCATTTGAATATTTAGAATTGACCTCTCCGATTTAGATCTACGTTCAACATGGTCATCATTGGGGTATTTATAGGGAATTGCTCTTTGTCTGTTGAATCTTGTCGATTTTGTATGCTTGCCGATAGAGGATTGGGTTTGTCGTTAGCTTTATATTTTTGTTAATGGATTTTTTTTGTTATAGACCTTGAAGGCTTAATATGAACATATAAAATAGATATTCCGGTCGACACCTTGACCGTATATCTAATTGATAATTTGAACAGTATCAACTCATATCTACCCATATAGAAGGATCGGGATCGAATTAGGGTTTATTTATTGACCCGCGTAACATCCCTAGACATTACGTTGGGGCCCTTGTGGGTATATAACTGCATGTGCATTTCTTGTGTATATGTGTATACATATTGTGGTGCATGTGTGTGTGAGTATTGTCAGGAATATTTGAAGCTGCTCGGTTACTCAGGCAACCCTCCTTTGAATGCAACGTTCTATTTGGAAGTTCGTACACGCTTTCTATCCACTTATATACAGGTTGCGGATCCGAGGATAGCACATTATGTATTAATGCGTGGCGTAACTTGTGGATTGAGCTATTTGCTGCTTTGTACAGGTTGATTGTCCTGCACTACTTGTTACTTTCTACAAGTAGTTTTTTGTGCACTAATGAATCTCCTGCTATTGCAGAAGCTCGTAGGAACTTACACTTATGAATATTTTTTATAATTGCTTGAGGATAGCACATTATGTACATAATATATCTCCTACGATGGTTCGTAGGTATTTAAATTTGCTGCATATCACCCTTCCTGCTTGCAATGGATCAACGTATTTTGCTTAAGGCTGAATGTTAGTTGATTATGAGTTTGTTGCAACATTTATTGGATATCTCTTATCATCATTTATGAACAGTTCAGCGTGTATATCCATGCTCATAGATGACCTTCATTACTAGCATGTCATCTTCTAGCATCTGTTATGAATAATGTCATTGTGAATGCCTTAGATTTTTTGTTGGTTGTAAAATTGAATGTACTTGTTTTATACTAGAGTTGCTAACGGTAGAAGCACCCTGGAATTTGCTGGATATCACCCGGTGTTCGCTTACAGATAGCATTCAGTGTGTACGACGGGTCTTCTTCTGCTACAACAGCTTGTAGAAGTGTTTGTATTTGCTGGAGATCGTACATCTTCACTTGCAAAAACGATGATGTATTCATTTTCATGTTTTTGTTAATTACTGATTGAGCTATATAGTCCTCATCATCCATTTCTTAGTGTGTTGATTGTTGGGTGGGTTGTATGCATCATTGATTTCCCCACACATATTATCTCCAACTCGCCACATTCACTTGTGTGTTGGTTTCCTTATGTTTATACGAGACCGGTGTCAAAGGGGTGTGGTGAAAGTCTTTTTTGTTATGGAACAATAGTCTGTCTCATTGGCTTTAGACTTTTAAGAGCTTTGAAACAAGTTCTTTGTTGCTAGCCCTTTCGTTTGAAGTTTCTAAATGAAGAGAAAGAACTCTCTTTTTAGAATAAGATCTAGTACTCTTTCATTGTTCGTGTCTTTCTTCTTGCTTGGCCCATTTGAAGTTTCATTTCCTCAATAATCTCAATTCTTCTTACGAGCCAATTCAAGTGCTTTACGAAAAGTGTTCATAGTTGGCAAGTTATATTTATTTGCATATTGATAACTGATTTGTCACATTCACTTGCACCTCGGTCCTTCAATTTTCCTAGGAGGCTAACATACTATCCGCATATATTTTGTATTTACTTGTGGACGATCTGTTGTACACATACTGAGCTTTATGTAGTAGCTCATAGGAGCTTGCATCTGCAGTCTATCCTCCACCTTTGCTTGTAGGAGAGGTTGGTGTTTTTGTTGTATATTGGTCTTCTTTACTTTTGGACAATGTGTTGCATTCGTATGAAAGAGTCAGCATAGCCATTGCATGTTGACCCTCATCGTTCACATAGAACTGTTATAATACTCCTCAAGTGGTTGACATTGACTGTAAGGATGCCAAAGTATTCACCATTAACCTTATCATATGAATTGATCAGCGGACGTTTTATATCTCTTGCACATTGGCTCTTGGTATTGTAAAGAACTATGATGCATTTGTTTACAACTACACAACATCGACGGTATTCAAGTTCCAATCATCTTATGATTCAATTTATGGATTTGGTTTCCTTTCATTCTATTTCTAATTTCGAAATTCTTTATTCTTATTGATGTTTAATTTTAATATCAAATTCATATTGTTAAATTCAAATTTAGGTTCAGATTATTTGGGTCTAATTTCTTGTTATTTTTTCGATGTCCCCTTATTCATCTCATTTGATGTTCAAATCAAATGCAAGTCTTAAGTCCCTTATTGTTCAATATGTGTATCTAGTTCATTGTCATTGAGTTCAAGTCCTCTGTAACTGTTCATTCAAGTTTGAATTCAATGTTTGCAAGTTCAATTAATGTTCAATCGAGTTAAAGTCCAAGTCCATGTCCCCTGTTCACCAGAATTTTCGACAGCCTCCCGGCGTCTACCCTGTTTAGGGGAAGCTAAGGGAAATTGGGCCATCCCATCACGCTACAAGAGCATGTATGGTAGGTGTCGGATGACCTCAAGGCCGTACATCTTCAATCACATCACGCTATAAGAGCGTGTATGGGGGCTTTAAAGTACCTATTTGAAAAACACAGTCGACTCTCCCCGCCATGCTACAAGAGCATGTTGTGGGATCCAAAAATTCAGCCCCGGCCTCCGCCCAACTGTTACTTTTTCTTTTGCGAGGGAGTTTTAACGGATTTAAGTTTCGGGGTAAATTTTGGAAGGCAGATGAGTTTGTAGATAAAACACTACCTAGAGATTTCGCCCTTATTTTGTGAGGACCTTATGATATTAGTTCTGGTTTCCTATAAGCGCAAGCCCCTATAATTAATTATCCCTCCCGATCACGAGAGACAACTTTCGATTAAGGATAGTCGTCAATGAATACATCATACCCTTAGACCCGTGATATCCGATATATAATAGCAGCATGGGTTTAGAATTTGAGAATTTGGAAAGTTTGGATATTGGAGGTTCAAGGTTTAATACTTAAAATAGAAATTTTCGCCATCTTGCACTTAAAGCGGATAGTGGGGGAATGTATGATGGACCGATCAAGATCCCATGGTTCCGTCATCCTGGGCCATCGTTGTCCCTGGTCTACTTAATCAGAGGAGGTAGTCGACCTGACCTGACAAAAGGAACCTTGTCGGCAGTTATGGGTTGCTTCGTTCAAGGGAACCTTGTAGACCTAGGAGGAATACTTGTCTAAGGGGACAAATTTGAATCCACCTTAGCTAACAGAGGGCTTTGTGCCCTATCGATCATATCATATTGATTCATATCTCAAGGATTTGATGCCAATAAAGAATGTATTGGCTCTGGCCATAACCGGTATTTTGTGGTGCCATTTGGCGGAAAAACCACTCGGTTCAGAAGGCCACGGGTCATAACTGTTTATCCTGCGGTGCCATTTGGCGGCAAAATCGCTGGTTATAGGACACGTACCACGTCCTTATTGGCAGGAGATTATTTGCCAATGGATTCTACTGATATTTTCGACGAGGCATTAACTCTTTGTGAGCTGAAGTAGATTTTAATTTGTCCACCCCTACAAACTGTTGCGGATGGTGGATTGATTTTGCTTTAAGTGTTTGATAATTGAATTTCAATTTTAAATATCTTGGAATTGAGATTTTTTAAGATTTTAAATTTTGGTGGAATTTTGGAGATATTTGTGAACCCCTCCGGTTGAGATAAGCATTCAACACGGTCATCATCAGGGTGTTTGGGGTCATTCATTTTAAAATATTTGCATTTTGTGGATGAGCCTTGTCAACTATGTTGAGCTGTCAACAGAGGATCGAGTTTCTCAGGCTTCATGCCTTTGTTTGTGAATTTTTTTTTGTTAAAGGCCTAATATGAATGTATAAAATAAATATTCCTGTCAACTTCGTGACCACATATTTATCCGATGGTTTGAACCCTGTCTACTCCTATTTATATGCTTAGGAGGATCAGGTTTCGTAGGCTTTATGTCTCTGTTTGTGAATTTGCTCTGTTAAAAGCATTGAAGGCCTAATATGATGTAGAAAATAAATATTCCGATCAACTTCGTGACTGCATATTTATCTGATATTTCGAACCTTATCTACTCCTATTTACCAGCTTAACAAGATCGGGTTTCGTAGGCTTTGTGCCGCTGCTTGTGAATTTTCTTGATTATGGGCCTTGAAGGCCTAATATGAATATATTAAAACAAATACACCGGTCCCCACAACTATGTATTTGTTTGAAGGTTCAAACCCTGTCGACTCCTATTGATCCGTATAGAAGGATCATGCTCGAATTTGAATTCACTTATTGACCCGCACAGCATCTCTAAGTGTCACGTGTGTACCAATAACACGCTCGCCGAGGACAATGCAGGTCGAGATTGTATTTTCCCCTTTAGTGTACCTATGTGTTTACAAACTATAGGGCACATGCAGGGGTACTTTGAAATATTTTAGTTGTGCGGGTAATTGCAGTTTGAATGCACACAACATTTCATTTCAGAGCTTATACACGCCTTCTGTCCTCTTATATGATTGTTGCTGATCCGGTGGCAGCGTGTTGTAGATTGTAGACGTCATCTGTCTGCTTGTATAAGTGTTGCAGATCCGGTGGTGACGTATTGTAGATTGTAGACGCCTTCTGTCTGCTTATATAAGTGTTGCATATTCGGTGGCGACGTTGTCTGGTTGTCATGAGGCATCTCATAATCTTGATGTTGACTCCCCCTTTCTCATTCACTGGAGAGGTCTTTCTAGACTTTGAAGTCAATGGCCGCTGATTTGGAAAGAACACCTTTTAAGATCATCGGTATAATAGACTTGTCATTTCCAGTGTTTGTGAATGCCAGAGCTGTTTTCTCCCTAATGGTAGAACCAAAAAGAAACTTTGAAACATCAGAAAGTTTAGTTTTAATTTGTTCAAACATCCCTTCCATTCTGCCAAGGGGGTGTCCTTTTTCGTACATCGAGTTGCCTTTATACCCGACATAATTTGCAGCATCTCAATTACCGTTATTGTGGGTGACATCTGTACTTGTTCCCACAGTGGTTCATTGTACCTACGATATATCCATTGTTGTTATCCACAAGAGGCTCGTATTCATTTACAGGAACTCGTTATATCCACTACGACCTCCTAGAAATGTTCGTAGGAGAGCCATTTACACTAGTATCATATCCACCTTTCATCAATCTTAGGTGGTTTGGCGTACTTGCTTGCAAGGATGGATATTCTACTATCAATTGATAATATTGCCATTTCAATCTACAGGCAATGTTGTTAGCGTTGGAGGTTTCAACAATGCGTGTAGGGAACACTCATGCATTTTGAAACCATTCGTTGATCTTGCAGGTATGATGCACCTAATCTCGTAGAGACTGTTGTAAGAGTCCAGGATATTCTTTGTTTGTATGCATTGAGGTCTTGTAGCGTTCTTGCTTGTATCTCGATGTTGGTTACGAGGATATTGCAATATCTTTCCAACAAGAGCTTGCGGGTGTTTGTATCATCGCACTTTAGCCACATTTGTTTACAAGGATCAATGTATCTCATCTAACATTGAGTCACTATTGGCCATACAAATGTTCTTGTAGTTTGAGTTCCCTCGTTGTCCAACTCAAGTACTCGCTTGATTTCAAATTGTTCAAGTAATTAATGTTTAAGTCTAGAGTACAAGTTCACATTGTCTTGTTTAATTCATCTCATTTTCAAATTGAGTTCAAGTTTGAATTCACTCGAGTCCGAGTTAGGTGCACAAGTTCACAGGTCCCTTGTATTCAATCCAATTCGAGTTCAAAGTACATGTTCAAATGCTTGTTCAGAGTCTTCTGAAGTCCTTGCAACTTCAACTGAATACTCAAATTGATTTGAATTTTGGTTTCAGTTTGATTTTATTTCATTTGGGTTTGACCTTTATAAATCATTTAAATTTTGTTCAGGTTTAGGTCCACAAGTCCACTATTCATTTGAGTCCAAGTTCTATGCTTTCAGTTCAAGTACGAGTCCTCTGTTGTCCTTCATATTGTTGCTTAAATGATGTCTTCAAATTGCTCAAGTCTTGTGTACTTCAGTGAAAATTTCGACAGCACCCCGGCATATCCCCGTTTGGGGGAAATGTTGGGGAGCTGGGCCTTCTCACCACGCTACTCGAGCGTGTATGGTAGGTGTCCTTAGACACCGCGGTTGTACATCTTTTCATCCCATCATGTTACAAGAGCGTGTATGGGGCCTTCTACGGTACCCGTACAAGAACAGTAGTGGCTCTCCCCACCACGCTATAAGAGCGTGTATAGGGCTTACCCACCTCGCCATATACGTCGCATTGGGCTCCCTCCTACCGTGCTACTAGAGCGCGTATAGGTGGTTTTCCAGTCCACCGCAAACATCGAAAATGGGATTTGGAACATTATACCTTGCGTAGCAGTCGTCGGCGGTGCTAATATTAAGGTCGAGGCAAAAGAAGGTTTCGTGGTACTCAAGGTCGTCTCCACCACGCTACAAGAGCGTGTATAGGGCTTCCCCACCTCGTCATATGCGTCACACCAGGCTCCCTCCTACCATGCTACAAGAGGGCGTATAGTGGTTCTCGGATCTATCACAAATGCCAAGAATAGGATTTTAGAACATTATACCTTTTGTAGCAGTCGTAGGCGATGCTGAAGTCGTGGTCGAGGATTTTCCCCACCACGCTACAAGAGCATGTGTAGGGCTTACCCGCCTCGTCACACCTGTCGCACCAGATTCCCCCCCACCGTGCTACAAGAACGCGTATAGGGGATTCACTAGCGCGTCATGCACATCAAGGGCGAGATTTAAAACTGAACCAAAAGGGATCCCCTCTCACCTCTTCTTTTTCTTTCCTTCTTTTTCTTCTATTCCCCTCCTTTTTTGTAATTAATCATATTAATAAAAAATTAATTATAATTACTAATAATTAACTCTAATTAAAGATAATTAATTATAATTAATAATGATTAATTATAATTAATTATAAATAATAATAGATAATTAAGATTAAAAATAATTAAATATAAACAATTAAAATTAATGATGATTAATCAAAATTTGAGTTAATAAATTATAATTAATTCATACCTAGTCATTATTAAAAATAATTAGAATTAATTAAGATTAATAATGATTGATTATTATTATTAATGCTAATTAATCATTATCACTCGGGGCTAAGAATGTCAAAGTAGAGATCTAAAGATATATTTTATGATAACAAAATTGTCAAAAGCATTAAAAAAACCTTGCCTCTCAAAATTCAGCCTTCTATCCAAATTCATCAAATCAGATATCATACTATTTGCATTGACATATATATTAGTAATACTACAAAAGTAAAAAATTGTAACTATGAAAGCATCAAGCACAAAGCTGACAAAAGTAATCACAAGATCATTTATGTACAGAGAAAATGTAAAAGATTTCACCGGATTCATAACCTTAAAAAATAGATTTAATAGAATAAGCTTAATTGTATCATGAGCAAAACTTATGGCATTTACACTTATAAAAAGCTATTCGAATATGAAATGGAGTATTGATGCATATTTCCATAGCACACAATTATAACTTTTAAACCTGCTCTAATAGTCAAGCAACATGACTTCAAAACGGCAAATAAAATAGAATAACAAAAATGGGAGTGTCATGGTGATAATGATTAATTAAGATTAATAATAACTAATCATTATTAAAAATAATTAATTTAGAATTAATTAAGATTAATAGTAATTGAATATCATTAATGCTAATTAATTGAAAGTGATTATAATTAATTAAAATTGATAATAACAAATCATTATTAAAAATAATTAACTTAGAGTTAATTAAGATTAATAATGATTTATTATTATTAACCTTAACTAACCAAAATTGATTGTGACTACCTGAATCAACTTAAGGAATTTATGTTTGACTTTAAACAGAAGCTTGCTTTGAGCAGAACTCAAATCAAATTTAAAATAACTGCCCTCAAATGGAATTTGTTAAATCTCATAACTCAAAAGAGCTCTTTCGAATCTGCTTTGAATCAAATTTTCTGAAATCAGATTTGAGCACCGTTAGTTCTCATGGCAGTTAAACCTTCAGCTTTCTCTTATGCAACACAGATCTATAGGATTTGCTCAGAGAGCACGTGAATAAATAAGTAAATAAAAAGAAATAAAACAAAACAAAACAAAACAAAAAAACTAACTTTACAGTGAGAAATCTTTTGTTAATTGTTGTTTCTCCCAATCAAAATGATATAACGCCCGATCCCGCTAGAAAGGAACGTCGTCGAAGGAACGGGTCTACAAGCGTCTTGGAATGATGTGCCTAAAGCTTATAGCTTTGGTGGTTTGGTTCGACGAGGTTAAACGCAAGAGTTGATTAGGTGGAGGCAACGAAGTAGAGAGCTGCGGTTTGAGGCCGATAAGAGCTTCGGCACAGTAGCCGGGTTCGACAAGGAAAAGAAACGTGGATTTTGGCTGTTGAGTTGGAGTGGAGACATATGAAAGATCGGACCGGGCAGCGAGTTTGTCTGGAGGTTGGAGGGCTTCGTGAATCGACTCAGAAAAGCAACACAAGTGGGTGGGGTTTCAGCAAGAATAGCTCTCGTTTTGCACGAACTGAAGAATGACGGATCATCCCCATTCAATCAGTTTAAGGTCTTTTTTATCCTTTCATGCTACGATCGTGCTTCCTCTTTAATTGACGACAAGCAAATCCCAAGAATCGTGGGCAAGGGACGAATGAACATTGTGCAAGGTTCACCGGAGTTGTGGCTGGACGTCCTATTAATGGTGAGGTATTGTAGCGCATTAATATAATTTTGGAATGTTGCATTGATTTTGATTTTTTTTAATGATAAATATTATTATTACACTCTGATGATAATAATACTTATTATTATTAATAAAATATCATAGAGTTAAAATATGAATTCCTGCATTGATATTTTCGCTATTTCCTCGATGTTCCTGTCGGGTTGCATTGATTTTGCTTGCGTAATTTTCCTTGAGCAAATTTATAGTCCCTTTTGAATGTTGACAATGCTCTGAATGCAACGATAAAGTCCATTTTTATGTTCAGAGGTCATTTGGTTGACGTCGCACATTATTTTTGTCACCGATTTTGCTCTTTTCATGTGCGTATTTGCTATGTGGGTCAACAAATGCTCCCCCAACAAAAATAGTGTGCGTTTAGAGCACGCCGTGTTTGTTGTGTTGCTATTGGTTGCCGTTAATAATTTTTTTCATACATATAGCCTTTCTTACCACTGGTTTCCAACGTATTTTTACTCTATTTTATACAGGAAATGTTTGGTTGGCGACGATCTGATGATGTCACTCCTGACGAGCCTAGTGAGGCCACCATTTGGGAGGTCGTTGATAGACATGATCCTTGGGGTATTGCTGACATTCGTGACAGACTTGAGCAACACGAGGATATGTTGCGGGGCCACGACATTTTTCGCAGTTTCTTCTCACGTTCTCCCCTACTTTCGGTTTTCTCGCCAGACTCCATAGCATTTGATAATCCTGCTGAGTGGGTCACTAATATCATATTGCAGAGTTGGAAGTACAACCACGTGGACAGTACCATTGATCATATCAGTTGGGGCATATGTGATATTTTACAGCCTGCAGCATACACTCTTGAGCCTGTAGGACGGTCGAGGTTATTGAGTCACTGCCAGCTGCATTCGAAGACATTAGAGTGGCCACGTGACTCTTCAGTTGGGCAGACACAGAGTCCTGTTAATGGGTACGTTTGTTGGTGCATATATGTGCTGAAGGCTCACAGATATACCCTTCAGGAGGCTGGCATTTATGAGGCTGTATATGCCTCTTTATTTGACTTCGGACGAATTCTTTCTTCTTGGGCCCACGGATTGGTGGAGTTTTGGGATAGTGGCAGCAATACTTGTTGGGCAGGGCCAGAAGAGCTAACAGTGACACTTTCAGATCTACATGCAGTGTCAGGATTATCCATTCTTGGAGACCATTTTGAGGAGTGTATTTCTCCTGACGTGGAGCTATTTTGTAGGGTACCTTCAGCAGATGGGAGCAGGAGGGGTAGATTAGTTTTGCCAGACGTTTACCCAGCTCTCCTTCGGCATTACCGTTAGGTGTATAGATCTTCTAGTCTGTCGATGCGCTCCAGAGCCGCCATGCTGGTGGATACTTGGGTTCGTAGCTTTCTTCAGGACAGTTGTTTTTCTACGACTGTCGCATCATTATATGACCCTTTTGAGCTTAGCCTACGACCAAGAGTTTTGCTGTCAGAGGAGACTGCAGAGCCTTCTTCGGTTGGTTATAGGTCCCTTACATTGCCAGGCATTGATGAGGATTGACTTTTGGCAGAATTCTTAGCTACGTGGTTGTGCACGTTTGTTCTCCCACTTAGGGTGGAATCTGTACATTGTAGTATTTTCCTAACAGCCAATCAGCTTTCTCAGGGGTGACACCTTTCTTTAGCTCCATCAGTGCTTGCTAGGATTTTCAGAACTCCTCATGTAGCTTTTGAAGCGAGTTCACTTGAGCTACGAGATCTAGTTTTACCGTGGCATTACCTGTACGGTTAAGCCCATCTACACATCAGAGGTGCTTCTTCTTGCCTAGAGTGCCCTCAATACTTCTTGGAGAGGAGATACCCGACAGTCATATAGTTGGAACAGGCTACATCTACTTTGGAGTAAAAGGGAGTACGACTTTTCTTCTTCGCTCCACACCTAGTTGTGGACCGTTTCGCTGTGGTTCATTAGTCAGATGTTGTTGGCTTGTCATCCTACCTGAGAGAGCAAGTTATTACTAACAGACTTGACGGACACGGGAGATGTACTTTGTTACATAGTAGGAGCACTTTGAGAGCAGCTGAGTACTTTGCCAGCATGCGCCTAGTCTAGCTATGCTATCGTTCTGGCAACACTGTAATATTGGAGGAATATCAGCCAAACAGAGTTGCTCGTAAGTTTGTCTTCTCACAGGCTATAGCGTATGACAGACGGCCGCTTATTCCTGGGGTGGCAGATACTAGACAAATGGACAGCGTTCCTTTAGATGCTCGATTCTATGCGGCTTCTGCAGTATGGTTGCATTTACTGAGATTTGGTACTGGTTCTACTTTCCGCATAGCTCCTCCCCATAGTCAGACTGGTGTCAGATACATACACTTAACTTGGGTACGACTTTCTTTCAACCCGTTTCTGGAGCGTGGTGCCCGGACATACGAGCATAGAGTGCGAAATTTGGGATTACCAAGGGAACAGAGATCCTCACGAGGCTCTTCACGGACCAGCGATGATAGAGGTAAGTCATTTACTAATTTCCCCTTTTTCCTCATATGTGCATTTCATTTGTTGATTGGTAATTTAAATTTGCATATTCTTTTAACTTCGATATAGAGAGCCATGATGATCGACACACGCCATCGAGGGTACTGCACCTTCTCCTGTTAGGGCACGAGCTACAGATTTCGAGCCGCACCGTTCCGAGGCACCTCGATCTTCTCGAAAGCGTTCAAGTTCCCAGCATGCTGAGCCTTCTCGTACTTCTGTAAATCAAATAACCAGTCCTATGCCAGAGCACTTTTTGACTCCCGAGGAGGTATCAGTAGGCCCTCGGATGTCTATGGATGCATCATTTCTCTTCAGGGGTTCTATGGAGGACATTCATGGTTCTAGGATGTCATATTTTATTGGATATAGTGCACCAGACCCCTTTTTAGAGTTCAATTTTCAGATGAACCTGTATGGGTCATTCTGGCCTGGAGAGACAACCAGGGCTGGTGTACCTTCGCCTCTAGAGCCTCTAGATATGTCGTCGTACACACCTACTGTCTTGGACCTAGTACCAGTTGTTACAACACCTTTCCCTAAGGCTCTTCCTGGTGACCCTGCTAGCAACTTCTCAGAGACTCATCCTAGTGATGTTGCTAGCTCCTCAGGTATACTGTTATTATATTTTAACTTCAAATTTCACTCAAATTTTTATTAGTCTTTTCTCATGTTTATTGCTTTTGGGTTTCTTATAGTGCCCGCAGGAGCGGATTATACATCGAAGATTCATTGCCACGCTCCTGTAGCTTCTGACCCTTGGAATAGAGACATGTACGACCATTGTACGCATTTTTTACAGGACCTGATAGCCCGAGTGGATCCTGGATCACCTAATTCCCTGGGGCAGTTCACTTCTACAGCAAATTACACCCTTGGCTTGTTGGCACAGCTTGGTTTAGAGACCTCAGAGATGCAGTACTGGTAGACCTTATGCAAAGAGGCTGAGTTTTACATCTGGAGGTTATAGTCCCTTTCCATTATGCGCACTAGAGTTTCACTGCCAGAGTTACAGAAGAAGGTTGATGGACGCCGAGAAGCGGCAAATTTGGCACACGACGAGCTTGATAGGAGCATTGAGGCTCTTAGAAGACACCGTGAGAGTTCATCTAGCATGACCGGTGAGATTGAGGGGTTGACTTCTCGTGTGATGGACCTTTGGAGGGACATCAAGGGAGTGATGTTTCGGAAGACAGGCCTTCAGAAGGGACATGAGCGGCTCATCAGAAGGGAGGAGCAGTGCAACCAAATGTTACGCTAGGCATTGCAGGCTGTTGAGACTGCACTGACTCGAGCCACAGAGGAGCTGCACACAGATACGACTGAGTACCAGATTTTGGCTGAAGTTACTTCAAAGTTAAGGGATTTACGAGCTCGTCTCTCTTGATGTACTTTTCTCTTTTTTATCTTCCATGAGATGTACTATGCCATCTCTCTTTTTTTTAGATGATAACATTGAGTATTTCTGTACTTTTTCTTTATTCTGGTAATATTTTAATAAAATTTTAAATATTTATTTGGGGATCTCGGCATGCAGCGCGATGTCGACTCAAATAAATATTTAAAATGCCCCCTATCTCGTAGGGACATTTTAGAATGAAATAAATTTTAAAATTTGAGATTTTAAATATTTATTTGAGAATCTCAGCGCATAGCACGATGTTGACCTAACTAAATATTTAAAATGCCCCTTGTCTTGCAGGGACATCTTAGGATAGATTTGGAAATTTTAAATATTTATTTGGAGATCTCGGCACACAGCGCGATATTGACCAAAATAAATATTTAAAATATCCCCACTCTTTAGGGATATTTGTAGATGTCATCCAGGGTACTCATTTCATGGCTTTGACTTAAGTCATGAGATTCTTATTTTTTCTGCCTAGTGCTATGAATGGCGAACTTGGTGAAGGGTTGTCTGATTTGTCTTTACTAACTTGATAGAATATTTGTATGCCTTATGCCCTTTGCTTTTAGCTTTGGCGGACTTGACGAAGGGGTAGATGCCAGTGACCTAAAACCTTTTAGGTTTATACTAGGTCGGTGGCCATGAGTCATCGATCCAGAGCTTTGTGTATAACAGACTTATTGATGACAAAATCCTCTTAGTTCAGCTTTGAGCTTTGTGTGAATTTTGGGATAATTTTCTTCGGTCCTTTGCTTTGTGCTTTGACGGACCTGTTGAAGAAGAATTTTCTTTGATCCTCACTTTGTGCTTTACGGATTTGTTGAAGGATTTGCAAATTTTGAATTCAGTTGATAGCACCAAATGTAAGTAGTATCTTGATCCTTAACCACTTGAGGAGACTTTAATCTGAGTCAATTGAGATCATCAGATTAGGAGAGCTAGAATTTCACAGCTCTTCGTCCTCTGGTTGTTGAAATGGGGGTTCTCTACGGCCTTTCTTATGGCTTGTTGAGTAGATGGAGCTGCCAGCGATCTGGTCATATTTGGGCTTGTTGAATCCGAGCTCTTACATCTATTCGGGCTTATAATTGAGCTATGTGAAATTGCGCTCCCCAATGCTGATTTTATTGAAGTTGACAGACTTGGAGTTCTCCTTTGTGGTTGAAGATTTGGAGCCAACGCACATTTGGTGGTTGTTCGAGACTCATCTCCCCCATTGGAACTTTGATTCTCCAATCATTTGGGAGACTTCGGTGAACTACGATCACTTGAACTTGTCAAGTTAAATTAGCCTTCATACTATCTTCAGCCCCTACTGAAGGGTTGACGAAATGGGGTTCCGCTATTACGGCCTTTCTTATGGCTTGTTGAGTAGACGTAGCTGCTAGCGATCCGGTCATATTTGGGCTTGTTGGATCCGACCTTTTACACCCATTCGAACCTTAAGCTTCAGGCTGTTGAAAGACTTCAAGCTTTTCCAGCTCAATTTGTAGGAGTGTATAGTTATAAAAGTCTCTTTCTTGACTTTTAAATCTTTGCACATTGGAAAATATGGTGTCTTGAACTTTTGAAAAATCACCTAGATATACTTTGGAAAACAAGTATTTGTATTTTTTAGCACAAAAGAACATTTGAATTGAAAATTTTAAATATTTATTTGGGAATCTCGGCATGCAGCGCGATGTCGACCCGAATAAAATATTTAAAATGCCCCATCTTGCAGGAAAATTTTAGAGCAGAATAAATTTGAAATTTTAAGAATTTAAATATTTAATTGAGGATCTTGACGTATAGCACGGTGTCAACCCAATAAATATTTAAAATGCCCCCAATATGACGGGGGATTTTGAAATACATTATCATAACACAAGAGAATCTTAAAATGTGAAACGTATACGCTAATAAACATTTGCAAAATTATAGCGCATCAAACATAACATTTCTTGGATAATTTCATGCGTGGTATTTCTTTAAGTATCGGCCATTGATCGGCAACATGGGCCTCTGACCATTCAGATCGATTAGTTGATAAGCTCCTCCCTAGTACATCTTCTCGATGACAAAAGGTCCTTCCCAGTTGAATATGAATTTGCCATCAATTTTTCTATGGGGAATGATTGATCTTCTCTGCACTATGACCAATTCCCCTTCTTGAAATAATCAATGACGCACCATTCGATCAAAGGACTTTGTCATTCGATCTCTGTAGATCTTCAGATTTTGTTGAGCTTACAATCTGAGTTCATCGAGTGCATCGAGCTCCTCTATCCTTAACCAAACATTTTGTTCTTGAGTCAGCTCATTCTGGATAGCGACTCGAAGAGATGGAAGTTCAACTTCTAGTGGCAACACTGCTTCAACTCCGAACACCAGCGAGTAAGGAGTGGCTTTGGTTGGCGTTTTATAAGTAATACGATAAGCCCATAGCACCTCTGCCATCTTCATATGCAATTCTCTTTTGTTCTTAGTGAGGATCTTTTTCAACAATTTCACTAGCGTTTTATTAAAGGCTTCTACCAAGTCATTTGCTCTAGGATAGTATATGGAGGAATACCGTCAATCGATTTTATGCCGATCAACAAACTTATAAATTTTTGTACTTTTGAATGCAGTACTGTTGTTTGAGATTATGCGGCGTGGCACATCAAATCTGTAAACAACATTGCGAGTAAAAAAGTTAATTACGTACTCAGACGTAATTTCTTTGAATGGAGTTGCCTCTGCCCACTTGGAGAAGTAGTCGGTTGCTGCTAAGATGAAGCGGTGTTCTGCTGATGACGGCGGATCTATTGGTCCGATAACATCAGTACCTAGCATTTAAATGGCCAGGATGCTATTGTAGGATGCAGTGAATTTGGTAGTTGATGCATAACACCACCATGAATCTGACACTCGTAACACCTCTTAGCGTGATCAATGCAATCTTTCACCATTCTTGGCCAATAATAGCCCATTCTTTTGATTTTAACTGTCATCTTGAGACCCGATTGGTGCGCTCCACAAAGGCCTTCATGAACTTCTACTACCACTTTATCAGCTTCTCTAGTCCTTAGGCACCTTAGCCACAATTGATCGAAAGCACGCCGATATAATGAGTTGTTGACAAATGCATATCGTAACGCTCTTTTCCTTATTTGAGCAGCTAATGACTTATCTGTTGGTACTCTACTTTCTTTGAAGTAATCAACGAAAGGCTGCCTCCAGTCATCTTTTTTTTCGACATCTAGACAATGCCACCATGATTCTAAAACTTGACTAGTCTTGCGTCTTTTCTTAGGAACTTGTTGTTCTTCAGACTGATCTTCAAGGTCAACTGATTGGGGAGGTTGAGAACAACTAGAGTTGCATCCTGTTGGCTTGAGTTCGGTATTCCCTCTGCCTGCGGGAATTGTAATAATGCTTGGTTTAAGACTCGACGATTGTGCACCATAATTAATAGTCATTCATCATCCGTATTCGCCATTTAACCAATTTGGCAAGACAATCAGCTTTGTTGTTTTGACCTCGGGGAACTTGAGCTAGTTTGACGATTAGGATTTGTTTCATCAACTTAAGAACTCGTTGATGATAACAGGCCAACTCGAACTTGATGATTTTATAAACTCTCAATACTTGATTTATAACAAGTTAAGAATCACCAAAGATTTGAATATTTTGAATTCTAACGTCGATTGCAATCTCCAGTACTATTATTAAAGCTTTATATTCGGCTTCATTGTTGGTTCGAGGTTTAGTCAAGCTGAACGAGAATCTCATTATGCCTCCCTCAAGTGCTACAAAGATGAGACTGATTCCGGCTTAAGCTTTCTCTAGGTTTAGAGGTAGAGCACGTTTAATTGATGATGCTCCATCGACGTACATTTTCCATACTTATAGCATCTCCTCCTCTTCGACATTCATGATTTGTTCGTATATGAAAGCATAATACATTAAACATAATATTTTCTAGGGCAATTTTCATGCATAGTATTTCTTCAGGTACCGGCCATTGATCGACGGCATTGGTCTCTGACCATTCAGATCAATGAGTTGATAAGCTCCTCTCTGGTATACCTTTTCGATGACGAAAGATCCTTCCTAGTTGGATACGAATTTGCTACTAATTTTTCTGTGTAGGATAATTGGCCTTCTCTGCACCAGGACTAATACTCCTTGAAATAATTATTAATCAGAGTTAATCATTATCATTCGTGCTATGCGCCGATATCCCCAAATAAATATTTAAAATCTCAAAATTTTAAATTCATTCTATTTAAAAATGTCCCTACGAAACAGGGGGCATTTTAAATATTTATTCGAATCGACATCGCTCTGCATGCCGAGATCCCAAATAAATATTTAAAAATTTATCAAAACATTACCAGAAGAAACAAAAAAATACATAAATACTCAATATCATCATCTAAAAAAAAGGGAGATGCATAGTACATCACATGGAAGATCAAAAAGAGAAAAGTACATCAAGAGAGATGAGCTCGTAAATCCCCTAACTTTGAAGTAACCTCAGCCAAAATCTAGTACTCAGTCGTAGCTGTGTGTAGCTCCTCTGTGGATCGAGTCAGTACAATCTCAGCAGCCTGCAACGCCTGGCATAACATCTGGTTGCACTGCTCCTCCCTTCTGATGAGCCGCTCACATCGATCATGTCCCTCCTGAAGGTCTCTTCTGAGACATCACTCCCTCGATGTCCCTCCAAAGATCCATCACACAAGAAGTCAACCCCTCAATCTCACAGGCCATGCTGGATGAACTCTCACGGTGTCTCTTAAGAGCCTCAATGCGCCTATCAAGCTCATTGTGTGCCAAATTTGCCGCTGCTCGGCGTCCATCAGCCTTTTTCTGTAACTCTGGCAGTGAAACTCTAGTGTGTATAATGGAAAGGGACAGTAACCTCCAGATGTAAAACTCAGCCTCTCTACATAAGGTCTCCCAATACTGCATCTCTGAAGTCTTTAACCCAAGCTGTGCCAGCAAACCAAGGGTGTAATTTCATGTAGAAGTGAACTGCCCCAGGGAATCAGATGATCCAGGATCCACTCGGACTATCAGGTCCTATAAAAAATGTGTACAATGGCCATACATGTCTCCATGCCAAGGGTTAGAAGCTACAAGACCGTGGCGACGAATCTCCGATGTATAATCTGCTCCTATGGGCACTACAAGAAACCCAAAAGCAATAAACATGAGGAAAGACTAATAAAAAACTGCGTGAAATTTGAAGTTAAAATATAATAACAGCATACCTGAGGAGGAGCTAGCAAAATCACTAGGATGAGTGTCTGGGAAGTTGCTAGCAGGATCACCAGGAAGAGCCTCAGGGAAAGGTGTTGTAACAACTGGCACTAGGTCCAAGACAGTAGGTGTGTAGGACGGCATATTTGGAGGGTCTGGAGGTAAAGGTACACCAGCCCCGGACGTCTCTCCAGGCCAGAATGACCAATACGGGTCCACCTGAAAACTGAACTCAGCAAAGGGGTTTGGTGCACTATATCCAGTAAAATCTAACATCCTAGAACCATGAATGTCCTCCCTAGAACCCCTGAAGAGAAACAGTGCATCCATAGACATCCGAGGGCCCACTGATACCTCCTCGGGAGTCAAAAAGTGCTCTAGCATAGGACTGGCTATCTGATCTACAGAAGTACGAGAAGGCTCAGCATGCCGAGAACCTGAATGCTTCCGAGAAGATCGAGCTGCCTCGGAACGGTGCGGCTCGAAATATGTAGCTCGTGTCCTAACAAGAGAAGGTGCGGTACCCTGGTGGCAGTGTGTCGATCATCGTGGCTCCCTATATTGAAGTTAAAAGAATATGCAAATTTAAATTACCAATCAACAAATGAAATGCGAACATAAGGGAAAAGGGAAATTAGTAAATGACTTACCTCTATCATCCCTGGTCTGTGAAGAGCCTCTTGAGGATCTCTGTCCCCTTAGTAACCCCAAATTTCGTACTCTACGCTCGTATGTCCGGGCACCACGCTCTAGAAAAAGGGGCAAAAGAAAGTCGTACCCAAGTCAAGTGTATGTAACTAACACCAGTCTGACTGTGAGGAGGAGCTATGTGGATAGTAGAACCAGTACCAAATCTCAGTAAATGCAACCATACTGCAGAAGCCGCATAGAAACGAGCATCTAAAGGAACATTATCCATGTGTCTAGTATCAACCACTCCAGGAATAAGCGGTCGTCCGTCATACATTGTAGCTTGTGAGAAGCCAAACTGACGAGCAACTCTGTTCGGCTGTTATCCCTCTAATATTACAGTGTTGCAGAAGGATAGCATAGCAAATTAGACGCATGCTGGCAAAGTACTCAGCTGTTCTCAAAGTGCTCCTACTCTGTAGCAAAGTACATCTCACCTGTCCGTCAAGTCCGTTAGTAATAACTTGCTCTCTCAAGTAGGATGGCAAGCCAACAACATCTGACTGATGAACCACAACGAAACAGTCCACAACTAGGTGTGGAGTGAAGAAGAAAAGTCGTACTCGCTCTAACTCCAAAGTAGAGGTAGCCTGTGCCAACTGCATGATTATCGGGTATCCCCTCTCCAAGAAGTACTGAGGGCACTCTAGGCAAGAAAAAGTACCTCTGATGTGTAGATGGACCCAACCGTATAGATAATGCCACGATAAAACTAGATCTCGTAGCTCAATGGAACTCGCCTCGGAAGCTACACGAAGAGTCCCGAAAATCCTAGTAAGCACTGGTAGAGCTAAAGAAAAGCGTCACCCCTGAGAAAGCTGACTGGCTGCTAGGAAAATACTACAACGTACAGATCCCACCCTAAGTGGGAGAACAAAAGTGCACAACCACGTGTCTAAGAATCCTGTCAAAAGCAAATCCTCATCATTATCTGGCAATGCGGGGGACCTGAAACCAACTGAAGAAGGCTCTGCAGCCTCCTCTGACAGCAAAACTCTGGGTCGTAGGCCAAGCTCAAAAGGGTCATATAATGATGCGGTAATGGTAGAAAAACAATTGTCCAGAAGAAAGCTACGAACCCAAGTGTCCACTGGTATGGCGGCTCTAGAGCGCATCGACAGACTAGAAGATCTGTACATCTAATGGTAATGGAGAATGAGAGCTGGGTAAACATCTGACAAAACTAATCTGCCCCTCCTGCTCCCATCTGTTGAAGGTGCCCTACAAAACAGCTCCACGTCAGGAGAAATACACTCCTCGAAATGGTCTCCAACAATGGGTAATCCTGACACTACCTGTATATTTGAAAGTGTCACTACCAGTTCCTCTGGCCCTACCCAACAAGTATTGCTACCACTATCCCAAAACTCTACCAATCCGTGGGCCCAAGAAGAAGGAATCTGTCCAAAGTCAAATAGAGAGGCATATACAGCCTCCTAAAGGGTATATCTGTGAGCCCTCGGCACTTATCTACACCAACAAATGTACCCAGCAACAGGACTCTGTCTGCCCAACTGAAGAGTTACGTGGCCACTCTAATGTCTTCGAATGCAATTGGCAGTGACTCAATAACCTTGACCGTCCTACAGGGTCAAGAGTATCTGCTGCAAGCTATAAAATAACACATATGCCCCAACTGATATGATCAATGGTATTGTCCACGGGATTGTACTCCCCACACTGCAATCTAATATCGGTGACCCACTTAGCAGGATTATCAAATGCTATGGAGTCTGGCGAGAGAATTGAAAGCAGGGGAGAACGTGAGAAGAAACTGCGAAAAATGTCACAGCCCCGCAACATATCCTCGTGTTGCTCAAGTCTACCACGAATGTCAGCAATACCTCGAGGATCATATCTATCAACGGCCTCCCAAATGGCGGCCTCACTACACTCATCA
Organism: Dendrobium catenatum; assembly: GCF_001605985.2. NCBI lineage: Eukaryota > Viridiplantae > Streptophyta > Magnoliopsida > Asparagales > Orchidaceae > Dendrobium > Dendrobium catenatum. Next base: position 469,558 of record NW_021318768.1, read on the forward strand.
GGAGTGATGTCATCAGATCGTCGCCAACGAAACATTTCATGTATCAAAGAGAGTAAAATGCGTCGGAAACCAGTGGCAAGAAAGGTTATATGCATGAAAAAAAAATTACAAATGGCAACCAACAGCAACACAACAAACACGGCGTGCTCTAGACGCACAACACTTTTGTTGGAGGGCATTTGTTGTCCTACATACCAAATACGCACATGAAGGAGCAAAATCGGCGACAAAGATAATGCGTGACGTCAATCAAATGACCTCCGAACATAAAAATGGACTTTGTCGTTGCATTCAGAGCATCGTCAGCATTCAAAAGGGACTATAAATTTGCTCGAGGAAAATTACGCAAGCAAAATCAATGTAACCCAACAAGAACATCGAGGAAATAGCAAAAATATCAATGAAGGAATTCATATTTTAACTCTATGATGTTTTATTAATAATAATAATAAGTATTATTATCATCTGAGTGTAATATTTATTATTTAAAAAAAAATCAAAATCAATGCACCATTCCAAAATCATATTAATGCGCTACAGTACCTCGCCGTTAATAGGACGTTCGGCCACGACTCCGATGAGCCTTGCACAATGTTCGTTCGTCCATTGCCCATGATTCTTGGGATTTGCTTGTCGTCAATTAAAGAGGAAGCACGATCGCAGCATGAAAGGATAAAAAAGACCTTAAACTGATTGAATGGGGATGATCCTTCATTCTTCAGTTCGCACAAAACGAGAGCTATTCTTGCTGAAATCCCACCCACTTGTGTTGCTTCTCTGAGTCGATTCACAAAGCGCTCCAACCTCCAAACAAACTCGTCGCACGGTCTGATCTTCTGTCAGTCTCCACTCCAACTTAACAGCCAAAATCCACGTTTCTTTTCCTTGTCGAACCCGGCTACTGTGCTGACGCTCTTGTCGGCCTCAAACCGCAGCTCTCTACTTCGTTGCCTCCACCTAATTAACTCTTGTGTTTAACCTCGTCGAACCGAACCACCAATCTTCCCAAAGCTATAAGCTTAAGGCACATCATTCCAAGACGCTTGTAGACCCGTTCCTCCGACAGCATTCCTTTCTAGCAGGATCGGGCGTCATATCATTTTGATTGGGAGAAACGTCAATTAATAAAAGATTCCTCACGATAAAGGTAGTTTTTTGTTTTGTTTTGTTTTGTTTCTTTTTATTTACTTATTTATTCACATGCTCTCTGATCAAATCCTATAGATCTGTGATGCATAAGAGAAAAGCTGAAGGTTTAACTGCCATGAGAACTAACAGTGCTCAAATATGATTTCAAAAAAATTGATTCAAAGCAGATTCGAAAGATCTGTTTTGGGTTATGAGATTTAACAAATTCCATTTGAGAGCAGTTATTTTAAATCTGATTTGAGTTCTGTTCAAAGTCAAGCTTATGTTTAAAGTCAAATATAAATTCCTTAAGTTGATTCAGGTAATCACAATCAGTTTTGATTAGTTAACATTAATAATAATAAATCATTATTAATCTTAATTAACTCTAAGTTAATTATTTTTAATAATGATTTGTTATTATCAATCTTAATTAATTATAATCACTTTCAATTAATTAGCATTAATGATATTCAATTGCTATTAATCTTAATTAATTCTAAATTAATTATTTTTAATAATGATTAGTTATAATTAATCTTAATTAATCATTATGAACCTGACATTCCCCTTTTTATTATTCTATTTTATTTGCTGTTTTGAAATCATGTTGCTTGACTATTAGAGCAGGTTTAAAAGTTGTAATTGTGTGCTATGGAAATATGCATCAATACTCCATTTCATATCCGGATAACTTTTTATAAGTGTAAATGCCATAAGTTTTGCTCCAGATACAATTATGCTTATTCTATTAAATCTATTTTCTAAGGTTATGAATCCGGTGAAATCTTTTACATTTTTTCTGTATTAAAATGATCATGTGATTACTTTTATTAGCTTTGTGCTTGATGCTTTCATAGTTACCATTTTTACTTTTGTTATATTACTAATATATATGTGAATGCAAATAGTATGATATTCTGATTTGATGAATTTGGATAAAAGGCTGAATTTTGAGAGGCAAGGTTCTTTTAATGATTTTGACAATTTTGTTATCATAGAATATATCTTTAGATCTCTAATTTGGCATTCTTAGCCCCGAGTGATAATGATTAATTAGCATTAATAATAATAATCAATCATTATTAATCTTAATTAATTCTAATTATTTTTAATAATGACTAGGTATGAATTAATTATAATTTATTAACTTAAATTTTGATTAATCATCATTAATTTTAATTGATTATATTTATTTTTTTAATCTTAATTAATTATCATTAATCATTATTAATTATAATTAATTATCTTTAATTAGAGTTAATTATTATTAATTATATTTAGTTTTTTATTAATTATGATTAATTACAAAAAAGGAGGGGAATAGAAGAAAAAGAAAAGAAGAAGAGACGAGAGGGGATCCCTTTTGGTTTAGTTCTAAATCCCGCCCTCAACGCACTTGACGCGCCAGTGGATCCCCTATACGCGCTCTTGTAGAACGGTGGGAGGGAATCCGGTGCGACACGTGTGACGAGGCAGGTAAGCCCTATACACGCTCTTGTAGAGTGGTGGGGAAAATCCTCAACCTCGACTTCAGCACCGCCGACGACTGCTACAAAATGTATAATGTTCTAAAATCCCATTCTCGGCGTTTGTGGCAGATCGGAGAACCACCTATACGCTCTCTTGTAGCACAGTAGGAGGGAGCCCGGTGCGACGCATATGACGAGGTGGATAAGACCTATACACGCTCTTGTAGTGTGGTGGGGATGACCTCGAGTACGGCGAAACCTTCTCTTGTCTCGACCTCGACACCAGCACCGCCGACGACTGCTACGTAAGGTATAATGTTCCAAATCTCATTTTCAATGTTTGCGGCGGACCGGAGAACCACCTATACACGCTCTAGTAGCACGGTAGGAAAGAGCCCGATGCGACACATACGGCGAGGTGGGTAAGCCCTATACACACTCTTGTAGCGTGGTGGGGAGAGCCACTGGTGTTCTTGTACGGGTATCGTAGAAAGCCCCATTCATGCTCTTGTAGCGTGGTGGGATGAAAAGATGTACGGCCGCGGTGTCTAAGGACACCTACCCTACACGCTCGAGTAGCATGGTGGGAAGGCCCAGCTCCCCTACATTTCCCCCAAATGGGGGATATGCCAGGGTGCTGCCGAATTTTTCATTGAAGTACACAAGACTTGAATAATTTGAAGACATCATTTGAGCAGCAATACGAAGGACAATAGAGGACTCGTACTTGAGCTGAAAGCATAGAACTTGGACTCAAATGAACAGTTGACTTGTGGACCTAAACCTGAACAAAATTTAAATAATTTCTAAAGGTCAAACTCAAATGAAATAAAATCAAACTGGAACTAGAATTCAAATCAATTTAAGTATTCAGTTGAACTTGCAAGGACTTCAGAAGACTCTGAACAAGCATTTGAACATGTACTTTGAACTCGAACCAGACTGAATACAAGGGACCTGTGAACTTGTGCACCTAACTCGGACTCATGTGAATTCAAACTTGAACTCAATTTGAAAATGAGATGAATTAAACAAAACAACGTGAACTTGTACTCTGGACTTAAGCATTAATGGCTTGAACAATTTGAACTTAAGCGAGCACTTGAGTTGGGATCAGGTGAAGGCCGGCTCTTTTTCTAAATATCAATGGGTACTTTTCTTAGCAAACATAAATTATGCATTTTGGATATTTTAAAAATTTGCAAAATGCATAAAAAGAGAGCAAGAATGTTATATTTCTACGATTTAACAAAATCTTGAAAGAGAAATTGAACATAAATTATTTGAGGATTAATGTAACGAAATAGAATCAAACATAAATTTTTAACTCTTACAATTATGTTACGAATCAGCTAAACCTACCCAGGAGGGGTCGGTTCGGACATACAGGAGGCGAACTAGGCCACCTCCTCTTAAACCCATTACTTAAGTGGGTGGGTCTTACCTCCTTGGGCGGCAACCAGAGAGAGAGGAGGGGGCAGTTCATACAAGAGAGCAATTTGAAATAAAATTATATTAGGAAGATTTTAATTAGGAAGAATGTATTTAAAGAGGATGAGAGGTATGCATAATTTGAGTTGTTCTTTTGGAGAGTTCCTTGGTGTCTTGGGCTCAAGATCTATAATCTAGAGATTGGGAGAGACGATCCTCCTCTCGAATTGAGGATCAATTATATCTTGCTTTTAGTTTTGCTTTGCTTTATTTCCACTATCGCAATCTATCGTTTCTAGATTGATTTGTCCAAGTGTTTTTTTTTCTTGTTGTATTGAACCAATTATTGCTAGGGTTGCTTGCGAACTTAAGTAAATCCGTTAGGATTACTTGCGAACTCAAGTATTTCCTATCAAATTCCTCAAAATAATTGGGTTATGAAGGAAAATAATATAATAACAATTGAATTCACAAGAATAATGTCATAGAACTAATATAGTTATGGTTAGAAAAAATGAATAAAACTTGCTAATAGAGTAAATTTAAGATCAATATTGAAAAGGATGCCACATGATTTGCTTAGAGAAAAAATCAAATATTAAACATTTATTTGTTTTTTGATTGAATGTTATATACAGAATAATGGAAAAGAATAATATAAAAAAATAATAGTAAATTGGGTGACAAATCCTTGGATATTCGAATTTTGGTAGAGAATGCATAGATTTTTTAATAAGAGAAATATGATTTAGAAGAATTAATAGATATGATAACTGGAAAAAAATAACTTGATTGATACTATTAGAAATGCCATCGAAAACTATGTTTGGAAGATAAGAAAGAAGACTTCTTGTCTAAAAATTGAAATATGCTAAGAGTCATCCTAATGAGTTGATGATAGGTAAGCAATCTCAAATCTTAGAACTAAACAATATCTCAGCGTCTTGAGTTCTCATCTACAATGAGTAAGAAATCTGAAATGAGCATGATGGAACAACTTTTTTTTTCTTGGAATTTCAAGCAAGAATAAAAGAACGCATTCATTTGTTAAACAAGTTACTATGTGAATTGCTTGAAATTTTTGAAATAAAGAGATTCAAATGGATTTTTCAAAAGAAAGAGTTATTTTGCGAGAAGAATTGTTTATAGAGAAGATCTAGCTTGGCAAATAGATATATTTGTATTGGCTTCAACATGCCACGTAGTGGCAACAAATTATAGATTCTAGCATGATTATATGCTTCAAATCATATAGTTGATTTAAGCTTCATTTTGTTAGGTATTCAACAGTAAAATTGCATTTCTTTGTTTCAAAATAATTAAATAATTAACTAGCATTGGCTATCTGACTTTAAAAATAAAATTTAATTAAAGTTGTGGCCCATTATTAACTTTATATTCCAGCTTGCTACTTATGCACGATACCAACGACTTTGCAAGCATTAATACATCATTGATAGTGCTTACAACATCAACATTTGCCCGTTCTACTTTATGCCATAAAAACAGTGGGAAACACTGTCTGGATATGAACAACCATTGTTTTCCTTTATCTAAAAACAGCTAAATTGTTGAGCACCAGTTATAAATTGGCCAGAAAGCTTAAGTTAAAAATCATGGCCCAAGATCAAATTAACATTCAAACATACACATGCCATTGCAAACAGTAACCAAGTATAACAATGACAGTGCTTCAAGGACACCAATGTGGGCTCCGAAAATTCGGCCCCGGCCTCCCCGCCGCGCTCTTCTTTTTCGGAGAGGGAGTTTTAACTGAATAAGTTCCGGGATAAATTTTGGAAGGCAGATGGGTTTGTAGATAAGACACTACCCAGAGATTTCGCCCTCATTTTGTGAGGACTTATGATCTGAGTTCTGGTTTCCTATAGGCGCAAGCCCCTATAGTTAATTACCCCTCTCAATCATGAGAGAGAACTTTCGATTAAGGCTAGTCGTCAATCAGATACGTATATAATACATGTTATCTGTCATATAGTAGCAGCATAGGGTTTGAGATTGGAGAACTGGATTTGGATTTGGATTTGGGTATTTGGACATGTTTGGAAAGTTTGATATTTAAAATAGAAATTTCACCATCGTGCACTTAAAGCGGATGGTGGGGGAATGGATGATAGACCCGATCAAGATCCCATGGTTCCGTCGTCCCGGGCCATCGTGGTCCCTGGTCTACTTAGTCAGAGGAGGTAGTCGACCCAACCTGACAGAAGGATCCTTGTCGGCAGCCATGGGTTGCTTCGTCCAAGGGGATCTTGTAGACCTGGGGTGAATGTTTGTCTAAGAGGACAAATTTAAATCCACCTTAGCTAACAAAGGGCTTTGTGCCCTATCGATCATATCCTATTGATTCATATCTCAAGGATTTAACGCCATTAAGGAGCGTATTGGCTCTGGCCATAACCGCTATCTGTGGTGCCATTTGGCGGCAAAACCACTCGGTTCAGAGGGCCCCGGGTCATAACCGTTTACCTGCAGTGCCATTTGGCGGCGAAACTGCCGGTTAGAGGACACGTACCACGTCCTTACTGGCAAAAGATTGTTTGAGAATGGATCATAGTAATATTTTCGACTAGGCATTTGGCTCTTTGTGAGCTAGAGTAAATTTCAATTTGTCCGCCTCGGCAAACTTTTGCGGAGGGCGGATGATTTTGCTTTAAGTGGTTAATGGGTTGAATTTCAAATTTAAATATTTTTAGGATTTTGTGGAGTTTTTGGATTTTTCTGGGATTTTGGGTGGAGCTTGGAAGATATTTGGAATGGACTTTTGGGAGACAATTGAAAATATTTGGGAACCCCTCCGGTTGAGATCTGCATTCAACACGGCCATCATCGGGGTGTTCGGGGTCATTTCTCTTTATGGATTGAACCTTGTCAACTCTATCGGGCTATGTTGTTTCTCCCACCACGCGCAATAAAGGCGTGCATAGGATTTTAAAAAGCATTTTTGATAATCAATTTCGATTTCCCCCGCCCGGGGGTACTTAATAAGCGACCCCGCTTCGCCGTACGTGCCGCACCAGGGTCCCATCCCACCACGCGCAATAAAGATGTGCATGGGGCGGTTCTCTGGTTTGCCACGGACATTGAAGCAAGGTTTTAAGTTTTAGAAATGTTCATATCTCCGCGGGGTTGTCGTGGTTGACAAGTGGATCGAGGGGTCACTCGCCTACCTCGTCGTAGGTGTCGCACCGGGTTTCCTCCTACCACGGCCAATAAAGACGAGCTTAGGTGGTCTGCCGGTCCGACACGGACATCGAGGAAAGAGAGTGGGGGGAAGCAAGGAATTTCGTACCTTCACGGAAGAGGGCTCGTGGATCGAGGCGAGCATAATTAATTAGATTTAATAATAATTACTTATAATTAACCTGAATTAATTATAACAAATTAAGATTAATACTAATTAATTATAATTAAAGGCAATTAATTTATAATTATCGTAAATTAATTATAATTAATAATAATTAATTATAATTAACCTTTATTAATTATAATTAAATATAACTATTATTAATTAATTAAAATTAATTATATTTTAATTTAAAAATTGATCATAAATCAATTAATTATAACTTATGATTTATTATGAATTAATTATAATTACTTATAATCAAATTATAAATAATTATATTTAACATTAATAAATTATAAATTAGGTATTTTTAATTTTTAATTAATTATAGATTAATTATAATTAATTATATTTAAAATACAATTAATTATATTCAATCCTAAATTAATCATAGATTAATTAAACATAAGAAATAAATGATTAGGCAGGATTTATACAGGATTTAGGCTAAATCCCGATAAATTCCACGGCAGAGCAAATCCTCTGTTTCCCTCATCTCGGTTTGATGGCTCACGAGATTTGGCTGAAGAAACGAATGAAAAGGGGAAAGTTACCTTCACGGCCAGCAACCTCCCGTCCCTACTTCCACTCAAAATGTCGTAACTTTCGATCCGAGCAAGAAGGGATGCTGTCGAAGGAGGCGGAGGAGTCGAAGCTGGCGTCGGGTTAGGGTAGAGGTGGAGGTGTCGGCTACAACAGCAAGAAGAGAGGTAGGGATCTCTCTTTTTCTCTCTCTCTCTGGATTGAGTGGATCGGACGGGTGAAGAGGCCGAAGGGATTTTGGCTGCTGGAGCTCGTGGATTTAGTCGGAGAAGGAAGACAGGAAGAGAGGAGCTCGGGATTTGGGAGAGGAAGTGTGGACGGGATGAGAAGAGCGACGGGAGAGCAGCGTGAGAGAGAAGTGTTCGGCTTCTATTTAACGACGCCCGTGGTCGTTCGATCGAGGCGCTCGCGGGAAATACGGGAAGAAGCGACTGTTTCAGCGCCGGTTTCAGCAGGATTTGCGGCAGAATTTGTGGATCCGTCGAGCATAAGGTTTGTATGCCGGCTCTCTTCCCTCTTCCCCTTTTTTGTTCTTTGGATAACACATGAGGTCAACAACCAACATCTGTCCCATATGCTCTACATGATACAAAACACATAGAGAACACGAGGAAATGAACTCCAGGCACTTCAATCTGATGCCATGATAAATGATTACTACAATGTGTGTCAGCCCAGAGATCTGCATACCCTAATTGTCCCAACTACATGCACCTTGGATGCATTAAGATTCTGATACGGTTTGGCCTTAACCAATCAAACAAGTGTTAGCAACAATGATAAGCTATAAACATAAACAAGCCTTCTTATCAAGGCTGCTCTACTACCCGCAACAGGGAATCATTTCAGCTCATGGCCACAATTACGAATGGACTACTTAGCAAATCACTCACAGATATTTGTAACTAACCGAATATTCGGTTCCTCTATGTATACCCACAAGAAAAATGTTGAAGCAAAACGGAATACATTTTCACAAACAGATTTCATCTCTAAACCTCTCTTCTCTTCTCTTCTCTATTATTCTCTTCTTTGGTTTAGTTTTCTAAATTGCAGGTTGCTTCATGGTATCAGAGCTATAAGCTCCACAGCTTCTCTTCAATGGCCGAACAAGGTTCCGCCACATTTGCAACTCCACGGGCTTTTTCTTTGTCGATGGCAATGGCGGTCTTCACTATACCAGGTCCGTTGAAGTTTATAATGACAAATCTAAAATCTATAGTCAATTTACCGCTTACAAACGATAACTACACTATTTGGAGATTGCAAGTGTACAAACTCTTCGCTGCAAACGGGTTTGACGGCTATCTCACCGGAAAACAAACTCGCCCCAGCGGATCTTCTTCCGATCCCAAACTTAAACTTTGGCTTTTAATTGATCAAAACCTGGTAGCAGCTCTCCTCTCCACGATTTCATCATCAGTGCTTCCCTATGTTCTTCATCTCTCCACAACAGCCGAAATCTAGAGCACCTTAGCGAGCTGTCTGCAACCCGCCAATAGATCGAGAATGATACAGCTTAAAAACGAGCTGCACAATATTTAGATGAAAGATTCTACAATGACACAATATCTCTCTCGCATAAAGCAGTTAATAGACAGTATCATCGTTGCCAGATCACACGTTGATACAGAGGATATAATTTTATACATACTAAACGGCTTACCACCTACTTATAACTCTTTTAAGACTACCATCCGCACCATACCGTTGCATTTTACCTTGGATACACTGTATTCACTTCTCTGTAGCGAAGAGATCCACGTTAACAATGAGTTCCAATATGATACTGCTCCAATCACAAACAGCTTGGCTCTCTACTCCGGAAGAGAAAGATCCAGTCGAAACAGAGGAAGTTATCATGGAAGAGGATACTCACCAAGACCGCAAAACAGCAACAATCGTCCTCAGCCAACTGCAGACAATGCTCGTCCAATCTGCCAAATTTGTGGCAAAACATGTCATATTGCCCCTTCACTGTTGGCATAGATGCAACCTAAATTACTCACCATCAGGACCTCCTCGAGCACTCATCACTCAACTATCCGAACAAAACACCACAACGACCGACCTGGTACTTAGATTCTGGGGCTTCATCACACTTAACATCTGATGTCATTCATCTGCAACACCCTCTACCATATGCAAGCAGTGAAAGAATCTCCATTGCAAATGATACATCCCTTCCAATTCACTCAAGTGGTCAAGGTCTTCTTCCCTTATCCAACACCCCAAAGAAGCTATATCTTCAAAACGTACTTCATGTCCCTTTTTAACTCATAATCTAATCTCCATTCACAAACTCGCAACTAACAACAAATGTTCTATTTGCTTTGACTCCATTGGCTTCACAATAAAGAACAACCTGACTCATCAACCAATCCTTAGAGGTCGGACGCATTACGATCTCTATATCATTCCATCTCCACAAAATTTTACTCTACAGACTACAAAGACTTCTACTTCTTTCTAGCATGCAAGATTGGGACACCCACATCACAACTACTTCAGTTCTTAGCTAGGAAAAATTCTACTATATGTCTTTCAAGTAGTTCTATCTTTTTATGTAACTCATATAATATGGCCAAAAGCCACAAACTATCCTTTTCTATTAATGAAATAAAAACTTCAGTTCCATTTATAATTGTTCATAAAAATGTTTGGGGTCCCGCACCCATATCATCCTTAAATGGCTACAATTACTATGTTGTTTTCATAGATGACTTCTCTTGTTTCTCATGGCTCTACCCAATGTACACAAAAGCTGAAACCATACAAAAATTTCAGCACTTCTTACATATGGTTAAAGCTCAATTTAATGCTCACATTAAAACTTTTCGATCTAATGGTGGAGGTGAGTATACATCTCACAATTTTAAAAACCTCTTGCTTCAACATGGTATCCAACATCAAATGAGTTGCCCATATACTCGTGAACAAAATAGAACTGTTGAGCGCAAACATCGGCATCATATTGAAACAACTCGTACACTTCTACATGCCTCTCATCTCCCACTCAAATTCTAGTTGGAAGCCCTACTAACAGTCAATTACCTCATTAATAGACTTCCTTCCAAAACCCTGTATCTCGACAACCCATTCAATCTTCTACATGGTCACCAACCCTCTTATACTCATCTAAAAACATGTGGCTGTCTATGTTATCCCTGGCTTCGTCCACTATCTCCTAACAAACTTCATCCACGTTCAGCTACATGTATCTTTCTTGGTTATTATTCTTCACACAAAGGGTATCGTTGCTTCAATCTTCAAACATCTAAATACACATCTCTCGCCATGTCATATTTCATGAAGACAACTTTCCCTATCTTACCTTACATACATCTATCTCCTCAACTTCACCCAAAGAAAATCACTCTCCTATCACTCTCATTCCAATCTCCACCATAAATACCTCACCTGCATTAACTCCTCAGCCTACCACTATTAACATCTCCACTTCCTCAACACCATCCATTCCCACACCATCCTCCCCTACAGCTTCACCCAAATCATCATCCCGCTCCACAGCAGCTAATACTCACTCATCCAATACTTCTTCTCCTCTCATACCAATCTCACATCACCAAATGCTCACTAGATACAAAACTGGCCACTTAAAACCAAAACAACATTTTGATCTTCTAGCCAAAATTCAAGCTCCCTTGACCCCAACCTGTTACATTCAAGCCATCAAGTTACCTTCATGGAGAATGGCAATGTCTGATGAATTCATAGCCTTACAAAAACAGGGAACATGGTTCCTTGTGCCACCACCACAGAATCACAACATACTTGGCTGCAGATAGACCCATCGAACTAAACTTAAACCGGATGGAAGTGTTGATAGATACAAGGCTCGCCTAGTCGCACAAGATTTCACCGAAGAGTATAGCATGGACTACAAAGAAACTTTCAGTCCAGTTGCTAAAATGTCCATATTTCAAATCTTACTCACTATTGCTCTTACAAGAAGCTCGCATGTTCTCCAATTAGATGTCTCTAATGCCTTTTTACACGGCACACTACAAGAGGAAGTCTACATGAGACAACCACTAGGTTTTGCTGATACGACTCATCCAGATTATGTATGCAAACTTCACAAGTCCATTTATGGACTCAAACAAGCTCCAAGACTGTGGTTTCAAACATTTATAGAATTTTTACAATCTCTTGACTTCTGGTTTAGCAACTCTGATCCTTCACTATTGATCTACACCAACAACAACACTCAAATCTACATCCTCACGTATGTGGATAACATACTCATCTCGCGAAACAACGATAGTTGCATCTCAGCTTTAATCATCAAGTTACAGTCCAAGTTCTCACTAAAGAAACTCGGTCCAATATCCTTTTTCTCAGGCATCCAAGTGCTTCACACACCTGATGGTTATTTCCTCAATCAATCTCAATATGCACATGATATTCTACAAGTGGCTGGGTTTACACAATGCAAATCAGCTCCCACCCCAATAGCAATTAAATCAGCCTCGATAGCACACAATGCAGTCAGCTTTGATCCGGGTTTATACAGGAAAATAGCAGGCTCTCTACAATATCTCACAATCACAAGGACGGATATAGCATTTGCTACTGATCTAGTTTGTCAACATATGCATAAGCCAACAGATCAAGCCCAACACATATTGAAACGACTCCGCTATATCCAAGGAACACTTCAGTTTGGTCTCCCAATCACTCGCGGTGACTTGCAACTGAGATCATTTTCCAACTCAGATTGGACATCAGATCCATTGGACCGCAAATCAATTACTGGATACTGCACGTTTCTAGGCAACACACTTGTCTCATGGTGTGTGAAGAAACAACTCGTTGTTGCCAAATCTTTAACAGAAGCAGAGTATCGCTCTCCAGCAACTGCTACTTTCGATATTATTTGGCTAAGAAGACTTGTCAATGACTTTCAAATCTCCACATCTTCTCCTACTACACTCTCATGTGACAATACTTCTACTCTTGCATTAGCCAATAATCCAGTTTTTCATGCTAAGACAAAACATATTGAGATTAACTATCACTTCATGAAAGATCACATTCTCTCAAAAGAAATCTCGGTTCAACATATCAATTCTCTTGATCAACTGGCTGATATGCTTACAAAACCATTGTCTTCTCATCGCTTCAAGTTTCTTAGAGACAAACTTACAATTCATTCAAATGAATTATAAGTTTGTGGGGCCTGTTAGCAACAATGATAAGCTATAACTATAAGCAAGCCTTCTTATCAAGGCTGCTCCACTACCCGCAGCAGGGAATCATTTCAACTCATGGTCACAATTACAAATGGACTACTCAGCCAATCACTTACAGAAATTTGTAACTAACCGAATATTTGATTCCTCTATGTATACCCACGGGTACAATGCTTAAGCAAAACGGAATACATTTTCACAAACAAATTTCATCTCTAAATGAACTACCCCGTCTGGGCCGATTCAATTCTACACAAGGCGGGCTAAGCCACCTCCTTAAACAAGCCGTCAAGGCTTGTGGGCCCCCTAGGGAGGAGACTAGAGAGAGGGCAGGTGGGGGCTAGCACTTTGGGAAACTATTTTGAATTGGGTTTATTCTAGGCAAGTTTTTATTGGCTTTGTATTAGGAAGTTAGGTATTTAAAAGAAGATGGAGGCTAGAGTTAGGGCATGCATGATTTGAGTTGTTCTCTTTGAGTTTTCCATGGCGTCTTGGGCTCTAGACTCGTCGTCTAGAGATTGGAAGAGAACGATCATCCTCTCGAATTGATGATCAATTGTATCTTTGCTTTACGTTTCCTTAGCTTTGATTTCCCTAATAAAATCTACAGTTTTGGGTTGATTTTGTTGGCATTTTTGTGTTCTTTCTCGCTGTTTTCATCAATTATCATTAGGGTTGCTTACGAACTCAAATAATTCCAATAGGATTACTTGCGAACTCAAGTATTTCCTATGAGATTCCCACATGCTTTGACCCAAATAAAGTTTACATAGCTTGAGTAGTACGGATAGCTCAACCTAAGATTATTGACACTGATTGACAAGCAAAGCTGATCTAAACCTAGCTAAGAAGTGCATTATCTGTAAACCCCAGCACTATTTGACTTAACCCATATGTCCTAACCAAAACTCATTCACACAATGTATGATCCATTCATAGCAAAACATAGTAGAATCATAAGCTAAATAGTTGTGGTCCAATTCAACTTTATGTCATAATGAAATTATTAAGTTCATATCTGTTCCACTAAGTTCTAACTTATCAAGCATATGAGCTAATTAAGAAATATAAGAATACTCGACAACTGCGCATCAAGCAAATAAAAGTCCAACACCTTTATACTTGAAGAGTAGGCAACATTATGTTTCAAGCTAAGTAGAACAGGTTAGTCAGGACTCGAGAAACAATAAAACATATGATGGTACAGATAGGAATTATGTGCAGTTTACCTTTGTTCTTGCTGAGTAAGATCCCCTAGCAAATAGTCCTACAGGGGTGGTCTCTTCTGGTGTCTCATATGTGTAAGGTTCAAGCTGAGGACTAAAAGTACCAAGCATCTCCTTTGTTCTGTCCACTGAACATAAGATTGCAAAAATATAAAACCATTGTGGAACAACTCTTCAATACATAAAAATGATAGAATACTCAAAAACCATACTAAAAACTTACCCCTAACACCTGTCTTCCAAACAGTGTTGATGTATCTCAGACCAGAGACAATATTATTACTGACAAAGAAGGTGAACTTTAGTTTGTAAGAGCTTCCCTCTTTCAAAGTAAACCATACACCTTTGGAATTTGGGACCACAGGCATTGGTAGGACTATATCAGCTCTTCCAGGGGATATGATTGAAAGGCTCAAGATATTGACATCTGGTTCCAATTTATCTACATCACATGACAATATCAAATATGGATTCTAGTTATCCAGTTCTACATGAAAATAAATTAGGCAAAAGGTAAGAATTCACGAGATCCCACTTCACAGAACAATCAATACTTTATGAAATGGCTAACATGTTCAATCAAGATCTATATCACTGATCACAACATTTCTTTAAGGATCTTTTTGATTTCAAGGAATCTGAGAGAATGCAAATGTATTTTACCTCAAAATTTCATTTTGGTGTTAGATTTTAACGTGTTTAGTAAGTAATTTATTTCACCAAAGAAATATGAACGAATATATTTTTCTTAGACAATTCCCACCTAACCCCAAGTGCAAAATAGGAAGGAAAATTTATTGGTTGTCAGCGCTATAACTTACATATTACATCCTCACAAAGAATAAAAAAAAATATATATATATATATATATATATATATTTTCGCTCAATTTCTCCTCAACCAAACAAGTGGATGAAAACTAATTTCAAATCTTTTCCTTATATCATTTCAATTTTTATTTCCGTTTCACTTTTTCTTTTTCTATTCCTTCAAACCAAACAGAGGCTGAAATATTCAAGGATTTTCCGACCACAAGACCAACAGAAAAACCATGCATTCAAAAAAAAGGTTCACCGTTCTAAAAACTAAGCTCCCAACAAGCACTCTCATGAGTACAAAATTTGCATCAATAAAAGTCAAACAAAGAGTGGATCGAGGGAAAATCAAAATATAAAGGAAAAAAGTCGGGCAAAAAGTGAAATTGTTCACCTCCAACGGAATTCAAATCCACACTCCCTAATAGCTGCTCCTTCCATCTTCTCAGGCTCTCATCATCCTGTCCCAAACGAATCACAAAGAAAGGAACCAAGGCCTCCATTTTAATCATCAAAATGAAAGAACATAAGCAGAATATAAAGAAAAACAGAAAGAAGACCTTATCCTTCTCTAGCTGATCCTTGAGAGTAACCTGCGGCCCCAAATCAAGCAAATTGTCTGCTTCTCCTTCTTCTTCCTCCTCATCGTCAAGGGATAGCTCGCTTAAGCATCTTCCAAGCTTCTCCTTTTCCTCCTCTTTCTTACCTTCCCCATCTACTGCACTCGCCAAGTTCTCGTTTTTCTTACTAGCCACATTGTTCTCTTCGAAATCCATATCTTTGGAACAACTAGAACAAGCTTCCACGGTCAAAGACATAGGATCTCCAACACATCAACACAGAGTAAAAGAAAGTTAACGAAACTAAATATGCCCACTAACGCAACCAACGGTAAGAAAAACTGGAAAGAAGTAAAAGAAAGGAAAATTCACGATTTTGAAAACAACAAGTCCAGAAATATTCAAATGATTTGATTTTGGAAACAATTGAAGAAGGCGATGAGATCGAGAAGGAGAAGAGCGGAAACTACGGAGGGAGAAGGAATAGTTTGCGGTACCTTTAGGGATTTTTCGCAGTTATTTGGTTTATTGGAATGGAGAAACAGGGGACAGCTGAGGAGTTGGATTAATTAACACAGAACGGAACGAGAGGGAGAACGTGAGGATCATTAGAAAGTCGGAGGATGCAACTTGACGGATTCTTTAATGTGCTTGGGCTGCTAATCTTATTAAAATACAGCGCTGTTATTCAACGTGTCGTATTTGAGAAAAAATTTTGTTGATGTTGTTGTTGTCAATGATATTGATACATCATCAAAAAAATTATCTTGATCGGCCACGAATCTCAATACAAAACTAAGTTGAAAACTCCCAAAATTAAAATTGGGAACATCTGAGTTCTGATTTCAGCAAACTTATAGTCGAACTGAACGCCTCGAGAATACGAACCCAACGACACCAAATCCAACCCCATTCGCGCCCAAATGGGTACAAATCAAGGGTTAGAAGCGCTGCAGGAAGATTCAAACCATAATTTGGATAACCAAACGGTTTCCAAACATAACATGATTATAGTCAAATCGAGCGGCTCGACGAGACGAATCAAACGAGCCCAAGATCATCGAATTCCGACATCACTAAGATATTCAAATGTTCATTAAATAGTCCATGATCAAGAGATTCAACATCGGCTGTCCATCCAACCACTCCCCATTTTCCCTTTATCTCTCATCTATTTACGGGTCATGCCACTCTAAAAATATATAAATAGAGCCCCATTTTCTCTTGAAAAGGGGCCACAAGCCGAAGGATTCAAAAGAGAGATCGGAGATCGCTCTTGCCTCCTTGCTCCTCCTTGACCACCGCCTGAGTTCCGAGGCGTTCATTTGCTTCGTCCGACCACCACTTGAGGCCCTCACCTCCGCCGGACCACCACTTGAGAACCTCACCTCCGTCAAACCACCACCTAAGGACCTAAGCTCTATCGGACCACCACTTAACGCCCAGAGTCTCGTTGGACCACCACCTGAGGCCCGGAGTTCCGCCAAACTACCACCTGAGGCCTGAAATTCTGACATACCACCAAGTGACGCTAGACTACCTCCTTATTCTTCACTAGTTTTTAACTTTACAATCGACATTTGTGATTTGATCTCCCTCAAGGACGAGTCAGGCCGCTATAACCTACTCAAATTCTAGTGGAATCACTTTCAACTAGGCTAGGCCCCATGGTTTTTTCCCTTTCCAGGATTTCCCACGTAAAAAATCTTGTGTTCTCTATATATAAGCTGGATATGCATGCAACGCTAAGACGTGGGACTCTAAATCTATCGTCGCATATATTATATCCCGCAATAGTTTGGCGTTGTTTGTGGTAAACTTTAATCCCACTACCTTAAGCACTCCTCAAATGGACAATAGGCGTAGTCATCGCATCTTGGGAGCCTCCCGCTCCAACTCACACCAATCCAGGAATCCTTTCATGAACCAGGGATGCTAGGTATCTGCTTCCTTTCACCCCGAGGGGCAAAACCCTACTGGGGAAGGAACATCAGGGCCCTCCTTAGAAGATTGAATCAAAAATATGGATGAGTCTCAGAACGAGATCCTTCAACTCTTACGAGATTCAAACTATCGAGCATCGATTCATACGACGGAACATCTAATTCGTATGAACATATCAATCACTATAAGACCATAATGCACATCTAACAAGCCTTTGATGCGCTCCTATGACAGGTCTTTCCAGTTACCTTCAAAGGGCAAGCTCGAACATGGTTCTATTCACTCCCCACTAAAACCATTCCAATGTTTGTCAAATTAGCCAAAATGTTTATCGAACAATTTGTTGCCAATCGGAGGATGTTCAAAGACTCTTCTCACCTCTCAGGAATTTGCCATAATGAAAATGAGTCCCTCAATAAGTACTTTCAAAGATTTTATACTAAGGCCCGACAAATTCCAGGGGTAGATCCCGAGTTACTTAGAGGTATATTTCTCAGAGAGCTTCATCCTAACCCCTTTTACTCATCACTCATGCAAGACACAAACCATTTGTATGCAGATCTGATCCATCATATGGAGGCTTAAATCTCTACCGACGAAGCCATTAATGCTCATATAAAGTAATTTGAGCAAATATGTATGAAGCATAAAAGTACACTATGAATGAAAAATCCATCCTCGTAGTGGAAGAAGCAAGGAAACTATAATCTGCCCCTTCGACCCTCACAACCGCGATGAGAGCCTCACCAAGAAAATGAGTATACACCACTTAATGTATCCCAAATAAACATGTTGATGGCCATCCGGGACTAGAAGAGCGTGAAGTGGCCACACCCTTTGAAGCCCAACATCGAAAATTAAGAACAATATTGCCACTTCTACTGTAGTTGTAGACATACTACTGAAGAAAGCAGGCAGCTCAAGGAAGAAATCGAGAGGCTAATCTGATAAGGATATCTCTGATATTTCATCCAGAGCCCGTCGGCTCGAGATGAGAGTGGTCCGACTAGGGGTTGAATCATAATCAAAGGCCTTATGCAGCTCACTCTCTATCTCATCACCATCAAAATCTAAAGGAGTGTCATCTAAAGCCTGACTAGGGGTCACCCCTTCGACTTGAACTCTGGTCTTCCATTGTATCAGGTGAATTGCCTTCAAAAAGCCTCGGATGAATCCCTCATTAATTCACTGCTACTCCGAAGCCTTCACTTCTACATCATAAATATGATCTCGTGCCTTCTGAACGTGATCTTGAATGATGGTCTTAAAAGTTATGGACTTCTTAAAATCTTTTATAACTCTTGAGGGTTCTAAGCTAGACAAAGTAGCCTCCTTCTCGGCTATAAGAGTTTGGGACCTCTTATTCTCCTCCTTGAGTGCCGCTATCTTCCCTACAGAGGCCTCTTAATCCTTTAAAAGCTAGGTGATTGTTACTTGTGCATCCACCAGGTCAATTTGTAGCCGATCTGCCTACTGATTTTGAAGAGACACATAGTATATTATATTGGAAAACTCAATCCCGCACTCACATAACTCCTCCTCTAGAACCTTTGCCTATTTGTTCTTATGATCATACTTCAACTTGAACTCTCCTTAAAGAAATTTAATCTTCACAAATTCATCGTTCCATTCGTTCAAAGCCTCAGTAAGCTCGATCCCAAGCCGCGACAACTAAAATATGGAAGAAAAGTACGTTAGAAGCCATCATAGAAGAAAAGAAGAAGAAGCGTTAGGAAAATATTACTCACCAAGTCATCAAATTTGCGGCGTCGATACATTAATGGCTCAAGATATCCCCAAGGATATGAAACTTAGTGGAGGAAGGGTCAGGTAGAGCCTTATCAATATTCATCGTAGTCCCCTCCAACTTCTTCTTCTTCAACAAAACCTGGAGGTCTTCACTTTTCTCCTATCATTTAGGAGCCATCTTTGAAACTGGGGTAGGGGGCTTAGGAACCTTAGAAGATGACTTCAATATCCATGCTTAAGACCTCCCAGCATGGAATGATAGCCCGGCCTTGAACAAGAACTCTTCTTCTATATATTTACTCAAGTAATGGACCTCATATAGAAGATATTTGATGTCAGAAATTAAACCTTGAGGATCCTCATTATATCTTATTCCTTGACGTACTGAACGACTGGTAGATCCCTCATCTTCCCCTACTTCTCAATCAGACCCCCAATCATTCTTTATAAAGAAAAATGTGCTGGCCTAGCTCTTTAAAGATCACAGGAATGCATATTCAACCATTTGGATCTAAATATTACGTGCCCCTATGTGTCACTAGTGAATCGACCCATCCGTAAAAGATGCTCAGGTATTAGAATAGCTCCTCATTTCCTAAAGAGCGCAATCAACCCCACGGTCACCGATATGGCTCTGTATTAAAATTGGGATAGGTACACTCCACACCGCTGCAAAATTTCAATTAGCTCAGCAAGAGGTGGAAAGCACAACCCACTCGTAAGCTGATTTCATAGACGATAAAGTACCCGGGAGGAGGGAGGCAATCCTGATCAGACCTCTTAAGGATCGTCACCACCACATCATTCGAAAAGTAAAAATTCTTGTGGAGAATGATCAGAGTGTCACTCGTGATGATGGACGCTGTCTCATCTACCCTCACTCCCTTATTTGGCCTCTTCTCACCATCCTACGGTGTGATAGGGTCTCTCCTGATTATAGGATCTCTCGATGGAAAGTGGTTGCCCGATATTACCCCTATATAAGGAGGGGCCCTACAATTAGACAAGGGATGCCACCTATCTAAAGGCAGGGGAATGCCTCCCTTATAGCAAAATAACTGAAGGGTGTTGGAGAGAGAGGGGGAGGATTTCCTTCTTGCATAGAGGTGCCTTGAGCTTAGACGAGGGATACCACCCATACAGGGTCAGGGGAAGGCCTCAATTGAAAGAAGAGAAAGAGAAGAGAATGTGTGAATTTAAGGGCCAGGGGGGGCTATTTATAGATGGGGAAGGGCAATAAAGTATAAAAAAACTTAGATGCCATATCATCAACAACATTAGTGCCACATTAGCACCACATTAATGCCACATCAACCATAAGCCCACATGTCATGGCCATGTCAGTCATGATCCTACGTATTGTGGCTATATTATCTACAACCCAACAGATCATGGGTGACACATCAACCATGATCTGCATGTCGTAGCCATATCACCCACGATCCTGCATGTCATGGACACATCAGCCAAGACCCAACAAGTCATGGGTAACACATCAGCCATGATTTGTGTGTTATGGCCATATCAGCCATGATCCTACTTATAATGGCCATGTCAACCACGACCCAACATGTCATGGCTTCTATATAATCAATCCACCCTTCGTGTCACTGCCACATCATTGATCTATCCTATGTATCACTATAATATCATCAATCTATCCTATGTGTCACTACCATGTCATTGATCTGTCTTATGCATCACTGCCACATCATTGAACAACCCTTCATGTTACTACCTCGCCATCGATCTATCCTGCATGTTAATGCTACTTCATCGATCTGTCCTGCGTATCACTACCATATCATCATCTATCCTTTATGTCATTACCACATCATCGATCAGTCCTGCGTGTCACTGTCACATCATTGATTTATCCTGCATGTCACCATCACGTTGTCAACCCATAATACCTGTCACTACCACGTTAGTGCCATAAAAATCCTTGACTTCAGTAGGATTCAAACTTAAGACCTTGGGATATCTTTTGGCCCAAATTTGGGTCCAAAAAGGCCAAATTGCATGTTTTTGGAGTCTCTGAAACTATTTTTTGATATTCCTGACTCAATTTTGGCACTTTCAAGGCCGTCCGAGACCTCTATACCCTATAATAAAATATTTTTGAATTTTAAATCACCCAAGAAATACCTTACACGTTGCGACACATATTTTCAGACTTTTGGAGCTTTAACGTCTAAAAATATGGGGGGTAACTGATATATCATCAAAAAATTATCTTTATCGTGCACGAATCTCAATGCAAAATCAAGTTGGAAATTTCCAAAATTAAAGTTCAGACCATTTGAGTTCCAATTTCAACAAACTTAGATTCAAACTAAACGTCTTGAGAATACGAACCCAACAACACTAAATTCAACCCAATCCGAGCCGAAATGGGTCCAAATAATGGGTTAGACGTGATATTGGAAGGTTTAAATCATAATTTGGATTACTAAACGATTTCCAAACATAATGTGCTTATAGTCGATTTGATAAGCTTGACGAGATGAATCCAATGAGTTTAAGATCATTGAATTCTGACATCATTAAGACATTCAAATGTCCATCAAATGTTCCATGATCAAGGGATTTAACATCGGCCGTCCATCCAACTACTCCTCATTTTCCCTTGATCTCCCACCTATTTACGGGCCATGCCACTCCAAAAATCTATAAATATAGCCCCCTTTTCTCTTAAAAAGGGGCCCCAAGCAAAAGGATTCAAGAGAGAGATCGAAGATTTCTCTTGCCTCATTGCTCCTCCTCGACCACCATCTAAGTTTCGCACCACCACCTGAGAACCTAAGCTCCATCAGACCGCCACTTGATGCCCATAGTCTCAATGAACCAGAACCTGAGGCCCAGAATTCTGCCAGACAACCAAGTGACACCGGACTAGCATCCTTATTCGTCACTAGTTTTTAACTTTATAATCAACATTTGTAATTTGATCGCCCTCAATGATGAGTCATCTCGTTGTAACCTACTCAAATTCTAATGGAATCACTTTAACTGGGCTAGGCCCAATGGTTTTTCTACTTTCTAGGATTTTTTGCATAAAAATCTTATGTTCTCTATATGTGAGCTGGATATCCGTGTAACGCTAAGTCATAGGACTCTAACTCTATCCTAACTTATATTCTGAAAATTTGTGGATGTTAAGCCCTTATGACCTAATCCCAAGGCTAACTAAGAGGGGTGGGGGGGGGGGGGGGAAATTGCTTTTTAAAAAACTCTTGGAAAGTTTTTAGAAAACGGGGGGGGTAAATTAGTATTTAAAAATATCTCTAAGCAAAAATACAAACACAACCAAAATAAGATTTACTATAAGAGAAACGAAGTATGAAAATTAAATGCGAAAAAATAATAATAAAGAACACACCAGATTTATACTGGTTCGGTCTAACCTGACTGACATCCACTCCTCAGAGGCACCCTCCGAGTATTGTACTAAACCTTTAGTGCATCTCCTTTAGCCCTCATAGCTAGGTGGAGAAGCCCTTACAAAATCACTTCCACCTTCCCCGATGCGGCGGACTAGCCGGGTCCTTTGACACCAAAGAGATCTTCTTCTTCCCAAAACTTCCCTCAAGACAAACCTTAAATTCGATGGTATTAAGGTGCGAGCTCTACAGAGAAATTGTGTGAACCCCCTCCACACTCTTTTGAAACCCCCTCCAAGAATCTTCTCCCTCTCTCAAACTCCACCCTTTCCTTTCTCCCTTTCAAGTTCTCTCTTTAAGTTTTCTCCAGAAGAACGAAGCTTCAATGGCTATCAAAGACACTGACTTGTATAAATTAGAGGTCTTAAATAGAAGAACTCCAAATTTTCTCTTAATTCAAACAAACTGACATTATCGTCTAGGACGATATAAGGATCATCTTGTACAATCAGTATAAATCATGGAGTAAGCATCACCCTGAATATATGTCTGGATGATAGAAAAATGAACAGATTGTCGTGATCGATTAGTATAAAAAGGCACATATCGTCCAAAACATCACTCTGGATGGAGCCAAGCCGATTATAAATCATCCAGTAAGAACTAAGGTTTGTTAACTGATTGTCCTAGACGATCCTGTGATCGTCTAGGATGATATTTTTAAGCAATCAAACCTTAAATTGCTTTCCTTAATTACCAGATTAATTTAGTCATAATTACACTATATCGTCCAAGATGATGTCCAAAATTAACATATGCATAAATATATACGATGGCTGATTCTTTTTGATTTGAGCCTATCGTCCCGTACGATGAAATAATCATCTAGGATGATTTGCTTAATTATGGATGCTTTAACCAGGATGCCCTAATTAGGATTTCTATTTTTAACTAATTGTCCAAGCTAATTTTTTGATCGTCCCATATAATGTGATCGAAAATAGAAAACTCTAAAATAGACAGAATTTTTTCCAATTATGTGTGTGCAATGTTACTAAGCAAGCATACACCCTTACAAGATATGACTCAAGAAATCAAAAAGTACATTAATGAATATTACAAATAAAACTTATTTTCTCAAATCTTGAGCCTTCAATAGTGTATCATAATCCTGAAAAGTTAGTATACACATAAACAAAAATATATTACAAACACAAGTAAATAATAGAATGTGAGCCACAATATTTATTATAATAAAAAATATAAACTCATAAGCTCGAGTTGCAACAATCTCTCTCTTTTTGATGATGGTAAACATTACTGGTTGAATTTACAAAATTAAAAATATTTTCTCCTAATCTCCCCCTCACTAGAATAAAAGTTTAAAATTAGGGGAAAACTAATTTTTTGTAATTTTTATCTGTTTTTTTAAGGTAAAAAAATAGATACAAATCCAATAAATACGATATAAATATAACAGTACATTCTCCCCCTTTGACATTATCAAAAAGAGGAGGAGCACAAACAATCAGAATAATAAGCAAAATGATCTCTAATTAGTGAAGAAGAAAAACAAAATCAAATTTTCTTGAAATGAGAAAGTTACCTCTTGATTTTTTTTCAAAAAAAATTAGTAAGGAATAAATTGACAACTCATAACCCAAAAAAAGTTTGAAATTCAGAAATTGTTAAACCAAACTCAAGTACTTTTAAAGGTTCAAAAACTTTTTAATCTAATATCTAAATCAAGGAACAAATTAGAAAAAAGAAATACTAATTTTTTAAAACTCCTTTCATGAAACATATCTAATATAAGATTAATGCAAAAAAATTGGTGAATTAGGAATCATGATTTTTAAGCTCAAGTATCAAAAATATCAATAAATAAATAGATTTTCTTAAGATTTAATAAATACAAGAAAGGTAAGCTTGCTTTTTGTGGGCTTATTTTATGTCTTTTGTCAATTGTTTGCCACACTTTGCGCATCTTTTATTTTTTATGCGCTTTATATATCATTCTCAATTTAGCGTTATTACGCATCTTTTGATTTGGCATCATTGACAACTTTTTTTTAAATCGAATATGTTACCTTTCTGAAATTTTAAAAACTAAAGCAAACTCATCTTATTGACAAAATGAACACTTGATTAAGAAAATTATGAGGTGGATTCAACAACTTGTAAAAGATCCCTATATGATAGATAAATTGTAGGAAGATGAAAAAATTTAATTTGCAATATTATAAAGATTTTGAATCAAAAGTAAAATAACTTCTTTAAGAAAAGAGATAGAGAGATAAAAGCACGAGTTTCTTTCATTTGACTGTCTTTAGAGAAGTCAACTACAACTAACAAGAGATTTCAAGAAAAAATAGCAAATAGGTTTTTCATTTATTTTTTAAATGATTTGATTAAAAAAAAGTGATGTGTGTGTGTTGATCATAGAAAACTTCACAAAATAAAGTATAAAAGCTAATTTTAAAATTTTCATTGCAATAAAAAAATGAAGAAAAATAAAACCAAAAGAAAACACATAAAATAAACCAAAAACAAAACACAACACAAACAAATAAATACACAAACAAGGCTTTTAAACACCATCTTACTCCTAGTCTGATGATTCAGAAGCTAGGTCTGCCCAGGAGATTTGTTGCTCTTTATTAATTGTCCTTTTTACAATTTTCTTAGCTTTACCTTTTTTTTGCAGGAAAAGTTCTCAAATTAGGGCACTGATTTGTCATGTCCAGGTTTCTTACATGCAAAACAAATAATGTCAGAAGAAATATTAATATTCTTACCATTTTTATCTTTATTCCACTTTTATTGATACTTATGCTTTAGTGGACTTTCTAATTTACTTGATAAGTCGTCGCTTTCGTCATCAATTAAGTCATTTTTCTTCATGTCTTTAGCGTTTAACACTATCATTTCACTTGCATCTAAAAGTCTTTGACCCAAACTTTACTCGTAGTCAATGAGTGAGGCAATCAAATTAACAATGGAATATTAATTCAAATTTTTTTATTCATAAATAGCAATAACTTTGACATCAAACTTATCAAGTAGAAAACGTAGAATTTTATTGACTTTTTAAAATTTGAAAATTCTCTACCTAAAGAATGTAATGATTTCACAATTTGAATAAACATAGTATACATGTCTAAGATAAACTCATAAGGTTTCATACAAAATAGTTCATAATCATACATTAAAGTATTCAACATGGATTACTTGATTTCACTAGTGCCTTCGTATATAGTGTGTAATTTATCCCAAATCTTATTGCCAGTAATGCACGTGGATACAAACATACAATCATCAGAATTTAAAGCACAAAAAAAAAATAATTTAAGAATTTAGCATTTAATTGAGCATTGATTTGTTCTTCCCTACTCCATTGATTAAAAGGAATATTAGTTTTAATTCCATCTATAACATATGATGGTACAGAATAACCAGTTAAAATCATTTTCCATATTAGGTAATCAATTTATTGCAAGAAAGTAGACATGCAAATTTTCTAAAAATCAAAAGTAATATTTTCAAATAAAGGTGGTTTGGTGATTGAATAATATTTTGCAATATTATGATTACAAAATTTAGCCATGGATCGAAATTCAAAAGTTTTCAAAAATATTATTTTATGAATCTCGCACTGATGCCACTTGAAAGTCCGTTAGAGATGTTAAACACTTATGAATACGTACCAAGGATAACTAAGAGGGGGGGGGGGGGAATTGGTATTTAAAAATTTCTCCAAGTAAAAATACAAACACAACCAAAATAAGATTCACCACAAGAGAAACGAAGTACATAAATTAAATGCAAAAAAATAATAAGAAAGAACACACCATATTTATAGTGGTTCGGTCCAACCTGACCTACATCCACTCATCGGAGGCACCCTCCGAGTATTGCACTAAATCTTTAGTGTCTCTCCTTTAGCCCCAAAACTAGGCAGAGATGCCCTTACAAAATCACTTCCACCTTTCCTGATACGACAGAGTAGCTAGGTCATTTAACACCAAAGATATTTTCTTCTTCCCAAAACTTCCCTCAAGATAAACCTTGAATTCGATGGTATTAAGGTGCGAGCTCGTTGGAGCAACCGTGTGAACCCCACTCCACACTCCCTTGTAACACCCTCCAAGGATCTTCTCCCTCTCTCAAACTCTACCCTTTCCTCTCTCCCTTTTACGTTCTCTCTTCAAGTTTCCTCTAGAAGAATGAAGCTTCAATGGCTGCCAAAGACACTGACTTGTATAAACAAGAGGTCTTAAATAGAAGAGCTCCAAATTTGCTCTTAATTGCAACAAATCGACATTATCATCTAGGACAATATAATGATCATCTTGTACGATCAGTATAAATCGTGGAGTATCGTCCAGAGCATTGCCCCTGAATGTATGTCTGGATAATGAAAAAGTGAACGGATCATCCGGGCCGATTAGTAGAAAAATGCACATATCATCCAGTAATTCAAATGTATGTCTTCTTATTGTCCTAAGTAACTTATGATCTCCCTAAAATGTTAGTACTTACAAACAAGAGTAGAAATCAAAAGTATTCAATGAATAGTAATTCAAATGGCATTATTTGTCATCATGTAAATCTCATACAAGGGGTCATAGATTGCAACAATCTCCTCCTTTTTTATGATGTCAAATAATGTTGGTTATAAGCAAATTTGCAAGGTATTTTTTTTTTATTTTTTAATTAATTAAAATATCACGAAATAAATAGGAAAAAAATGCATTTCATTGAACTTAAACATAAGAAAAAAAAACATAAGTAGGACATACTGACTACAATAGACTTCTCCCATTTTTGGCATCACTAAAAAGAGGAGTCATAAACAATACTAAGAAAAGCAACACAAAATAGATACACTTTAGAAAGGATGATCTTGATCACTTGGAGGTGGAGGTGGTTGTGGTTGAAAATATTGGTGGATTGACTCAAATTGGTGATCAACCGAAGTGAACCATTCCTGAAACCACTATATATCTTCCTTATGTTGTTGATGTTATTCTTGTATGTGTGTGTCAAGATGACTCTGGAGTTGGTCGAATCGTTCAACCAAGTCATCATGAGGGTAGGCTGGTGCAGGTCCTCGGGGTGGTGCACGCTGTGTTTATAGAACAGGAGCAGCTTCTCCTTCTTCATCATCAAAGTCTTATTCTTTAGGCTCTTGCCCCCGATGAAATAGAATATGGAAAGATGCATATGTATAGAAAACTAGGAGATTATCGGGTTCACCAGGATAGGTTAATTGGTATTTATTTTAAAGGATATAACCTATAAGGTGGCTAAGGGCTAGATTTTATTTTCTATGGGTGGTAGGGAGACGAATGAAGGTCATGTTTCAGATATAATCAATAATTAAATCCGTCTCATCAAGTTTTTTGTTTGACATTATAAGGTAAGTAACGACCGATAAGATTGGGGTCATGCAAATTCAGTCGCCAACTTTGGGTATGATTGAAGTGCAAAGGATGTGCTGAATAATTTGGGCATTTCGGGTTAAGGATTGAACAAGAGGCTGGTGTTGATAGAAAGCTACATTCTTAAGGATTAGATTCACAACACTCTAGTCAAAATCATTTGAGAGGAAGGAATGAGCTCTAGGGCCTTCAGTAGATAGCCCAATGTATGGGGCGATGTCAGCCTTAGTGATTTCTACGCGTTGTCGGCAGACAAAAGAGTGGAAGGTTAAGGTGTTTATAGTGTAGGTTAGGTTGGCTAGGAATTCAAATAAGACTTCTAAATTATACGGGAAGGCCAGGGTAAGGAGGAATTAGAAAGTGATGGATACGAAGAGGTTCGTTACCTCAAAGTTTAAAGTAACTTGATTCAACATCCAATAGGGTGTAATTTTGCAGGCATTATATTTGCGATAGGCCTCTTCATTTTCAGGAGTCAGAAAACGGTCATTGGGACGGTGAGAGGAAGATGATCTTCCAACGACGAGATGACTATGCTTGCTAGAGCTGGACATTTTGTGAAGAAGGGTGAGACAAAGTGAGGTAAAGGATGAATGTGTGAAAAGAAGCTTCTGATTCATCCAATTTATAGAAATTTGGATGTATCGTATAGTACGATGTAGGATCGTGCAGTACGATGGGTAATAATGTCGTCTGAATGAACAGTTGGGAAAAGTTGGTCAACTCGTCCAGTACGATATTCATCGTGCAGTACGAGCAGAAGGATTTCAATCGTCCCAACGGTCTTCGGTACGACTTTTGACGATAAGTATCGTACAGTACAAACAGGTGTTCATACAGTATGAACAGCCATTATATCGTACTGAACCGCTTTAAGTTGTCCTCATCTATTTCATTGATGTGGATTGTACAGTATGAAGAGGAGGTATCATATAGTATAATGAGTCATAAATATTGTACTAAACGGAGTAAAGTCGTCCCAATCTGTTGCTAATGTTGATCATACGGTACGAAGAGGAGGTATCAAATAGTACGATGTGTAATAATGTCATACCGAACAAATTGAATAACCAGACACATGTATAATATAGTACAATGGTAATCATACAGTACGATCAACAAAGACAAAATTTGAGTCTGGGTTGATTGTGTAGTTTTGATTATATCATACAGTACGATGCTGATCATATAGTACGATTAATAGAGATGAAATATGAGTCTGGTTTGTGATTTGTGTAGTTTTGATATATCATACAATACTATAGTGGATTGTACAGTATGATAAAGAAAATGTCAATTTTCTAGTTTTGTGTAGTGAATGTGTGATGATCAGGAACAACCTTAGAAGATTTTTTTTTTATGCATTAATGTCTATGACACTAAATCTTATCCTTAAAGTGCTAAAGGTGTCTTATGAAATGGTGTCTAATGTCTATGTATTTTGTTCGAGAGTATTGAATTGGATTTTTAGAAATGCATATTGCATTTGTATTATCACACATGATTGAGATGATTCCTACATGTAATCTAAGATCAAGAAATTGTTGTTTCAACTATAGTACTTGTGTAACACAACTTCCTACTGTAATATATTCTGCCCCGGCCGTGGAAAGGGCTACCGAATTTTGCTTTCTACTGGACCATGAAACTGAAGAATGTTCTATGAATTGATATGTACTAGAGGTGCTTTTTCTATCTACCCTACATCCTGCAAAATTAGAATATGAGTATCCTATGATTTCAAAAGAAGTGTTGTGCCTAAGATACCAAATTCCTAAGTTCGGGGTGTTTAGTTGATATCTAAGGATTCTCTTGGCTGCAGTTAAGTGAGACACTTTAGGATCTATTTGAAAATGGGCACAGTGGCACACATTAAACATTATGTCTGGTCTACATGTAGTCAAGTAGAGGAGAGATCCGATATTTCCTCTATATTTTTTATGGTCTACTGATTTTTCATTCAGGTCTTTACCTAGTTGAATCGTGGAGCTCATTGGAGTGTTCATGGGCTTAGCACTATTCATTTTATATTTTTTCATAACATCCTTTTTGTATTTTGTTTGGCTAAGAAATGTTTCATTATCCATTTATTTTACACTAACGCTAAGAAAATAATTAAGCTCTCCCATCATGCTCATTTCAAATTCATTACTCATTATTTTTAAAATTTCATCACATAAATTTTTATCTGAAGATCCAAATAGAATATCATCCATATAAATCTGAATAATGAGAATTTCATCTTTAACCTTTTATATAAAGAGTGTAGTGTCCACACTACCCTTAATAAATCCTCTATCCAATAAGAATGAGCTAAGTCTTTTGTACCAGGCTCTAGGTGCTTGCTTTAACCCATATAGTGCATTTTCTAATTTGAATACATGGTTTGAAATTTGTGAACTTTCAAATATGAGGGGTTGCTCAATATAAACATCCTCCTTGATTATCCCATTCAAAAAAACACTATTTACATCCATTTGATATAGTTTGAAACTTTTGAAGCAAGCAAAAGCTAAGAGCACCCTTTTGGCTTCTAGTCTAGTTATCGGAGCAAAGGTTTTTTCAAAGTCTATTCCATCAATTTGGTTGTACCCCTTAGCTACTAGTTTGGCCTTATTTCTTATTATGGTTCCTTAGTCATTCACCTTATTTTTGAAAACCCATTTTGTTCCAACTACCCTCTATTCTTTAGGTCTCTTGACTAACTCCCAAACATCATTCCTAGTGAATTGGTTTAATTCTTCTTGCATTACTAGGATCCATAATTCATCTCCCAAAGCTTGATCTATACTTGTGGGTTTTATCATAGAGATGAATGCTGAATGACTAACCTCCTTCCTAATTCCGTGCCTAATTCTCACACCTTATAACAGGTCTCCAAAATTAATTCTTTAGGATGACTAGAAGAGTATCTTCATTCTCTAGAAAAATCTTCCTGAGGTTTTACCCTTTCTCCTAAGGTTATAGTTTCTACTCCTTGAATTGCCTCTACCTCATCTTCTTCAATTTTAGATTCAAAGGACCTATCTGATTCATCAAATACTATAAGGGTGGACTCTTCTACTACTTGGGTTCTCTTATTAAAGATTCTATAGGCCTTACCTACAGATTAATAATTAAGAAGACACCCTCGTCAGACTTGGGATCAAATTTTTCTAGGGGAAGTTTGTCATTGATTAAGATAAAGCTCTTGCAACCAAAAACATATAAGTGTGAAAGATTCGGTGTCCGACCCTTAAGGAGTTCATAAGGAGTTTTATTCATCTTTGACCTAATATTCACCCTATTTAAGACATAACAGGCCGTGTCAACTGCTTCTGCCCAAAAATATCTTAGAAGGGTATACTCAGCTAACATTGTCCTAGCAGCTTCTACCAAGGTTCTATTCTTCCTTTCTCCTATTCCATTTTGCTGGGATATTCTAGGGGCTGAGAAATTTTGCTATATTCCTATCTCTTGACATAATGATTCAAACTTTTCATTTTGAAACTCTCCACCGTGATCACTATAGATTGTTGAGATTTCACATCCTAATTTTCGTTGAATCTAAGTGGAGAAAATCTTAAATTCCTCAAATGACTCATTCTTATGTGCTAGAAATCTTACCCAAGTGAATCTAGTGAAGTTGTCTTACAATCACAAATCCATAATTTTTTCCACCTAGGCTAGCTGTGCTAACGGGTCCAAATAAGTCCATGTGAAGGATTTTTAATGGCTTAGAGGTGATCACATATTTGATTGAATGAAAGGATGATTTGATTTATTTTCCTAGTTGGCAGGCATCGCATAGATGGTCCTTAGTGAAGTCTAACTTAGGTACGCCTATAAATAGGTTTGTCTGAGTGATATTTCTAAGTGTTTTCATACTAGCATGGCGTAGTCTCTTATATCATAGCCACGAGTCATCTACTATTATTTTTAAGCAAAATGAATTTGAACTATCAATGCAATCAAGATCTAACATATAAATATTGTTCATTCATTTTCCTTCTAAAACAAGTTTATTATTTAAATTAATTAGGCAATTATTAGAAAGAAATTTTATGTCAAAACCTTTATCACATAATTGACTAATGCTTAGTAAGTTATGCTTTAAACTATCAACTAATAAAATATTTTAATTAAAAAATTCTTAGAATTACTAATAATATCTGAGCCCACCACTTTTCTGGTGGTGTTGTCTCCAAATGTTACTTTGCCTCCAGTCCTGGTCTCCAGTATAATGAACTTCTTCATATCTCTAGTCATATGTCACGAGTAGCCATTATCCAGGTACTACATGCTCTCACTAGTTCTTTTGTGAGAGCATCCCTATAATTTCATTCAAGGGTTAGATTTGAGAACCCATGTGAGTTTGGGTTCCTCCTTATGCTTACATGAATGAGATGTATGCATGCCATGTTATGATGGATACAGTTTAGGTCTCCATACTAGGTGTGTCCTATAATGAATCATACAAGTGTGGGCTATGTGACATAGCATGCCACAAGATAAGCACCTAACACCGAGAAATGGGTTCACTAACTTATGTGGGTGGTGATGCCTCTTCCTAAAGTTATGTGAAGCATATAGTGTTGGGGGTTTGCTAGATTGGGCTAATGTGGGTGATGTCTTCTCTTTTTTTAGTTCTTTGATTTTTTCTTTAAATGTGTTATTTTGATATGTCAAACCTGCAACTTCCCATTTCAACAGATGTTCATTGTGATATAACTCCAAAGAAAATTTGTTTAGTCTATCAAAATCCTTTTCTAGTTCAATATAAATTATTTTCAAGGATTCATGTGCTTCTGTTAATTCAATATGCTTCTTATTTAATGCATCATACTCATTAAGCAGGGACATATGATCTCTATCTAAATCAGAAATTTCTTAAACTAAGTTATCATGCTCAGTTTGTAAAGTACTAAAATCAATATTAAGACTAGCATGTATCTTTTTTAACTTCATATACGAGTCATGAATTTTCTCAGAAATAAGCAGTAAATCTTCTTATGAAAGTTGACATACCTCATCTTAATCCGATTGTTCAAGATTATCATTAGCCATTAGACATAAATTTGTTACCTCCTCCTCTACTTCTTCTTCTGACAATTATGAAGCAGAGTCAGCCCAAAATGCTTTTTATGTCTTCATCTTCCCCTTCTTATATTTAGCTTTGTCTTCTCCTTTTTCCTTAGTTGGTTGACTCTTTAAGTTGGGGCAATCAGTTAGGAGGTGACCTTGTTTCCTGCACTCAAAGTAAATCATGTCAGATGAAACTTTAATATTTCTTGAGCTTTTACTTTTATTCTAGTTGTTCTAATGACGCCTTTGTTTTCTTTTCAAAAAATTCTTGAACTATCGGGTCATCAAGACTATGTCATCTTCTTCCTCTACTGCAGAACTTTTACTTTCTGAGTTATTTACTTTCAATGCCACCATCTGCTCCTTCTTCTTTCACCTGCATCACTTTACCTTTGACTCACTCCTTGCTCGTATGCAATGAGTGACCCAAGTAAATTGTCAATTGAATAAACATTAAGATCTTTAGATTCTGTGATTGTAGTAATTTTAGCATCATAGGAACTAGGTAAGCATCTAAGTATCTTATTAACTTTTTTAAAATTTTGAAATTTCTCTACCTAATACATGCAAGGATGTCATGATTTGGGTGAACCTAGTGTACATGTCTAATATTATTTCGCTAGGTTTCATACGGAAGAGTTCGTAATCATAAAATAGATATTAAGTCTGGACTGTTTAACTTCATTATTTCCTTTGTATGTGATCCACAGTATATCCCAAATCTCCTTACCAATAACACAGGTAGATACTCTCATATAGCCCTCAGATTTTAATGCACAAAAGAAGCAGTTTAAGCACTTCACATTCAATTGAACCAAATCCCTATCCTCATTACTTCATTCATTAAAAGGTATTTGAGTTTTCATTCCATTCATAAGTTTAAACGATGCAACATTACCATCATTAACCAAAATCCACAAACGATAGTCTATAGACTATAAAAAAGTAGACATTTTAATTTTTCAGAAATCAAATAGGATATTATCAAAAAGAGGTGGACGGGTTATTGAATAACCCTCCATGGTATTATGATTACCAAAATAAGACATGATCAATTTTTAAGGTTTTCTAAAACGCTATTTTTGAAACCCCGCTCTAATACCAATTAAAATTAAGAGATGCGCCAAAACGGCGGGGTGAATAGGAAAACTTGTTGCAATAAAAAAAATCCTAAAGAGTTCTTTTTTTTGTGTTTTTAAAATTTAAACAAGAAAATTAAATTATGAGGAAGCAAGTTCTTGAAGTACAATTTGCAACAACGAATTTTTACAAAAAAATTTCACCAAGCAATTTTAATGTAAATAAAATGCAATCATAAATAAAAAATAGTAAAGGAAAAAGCACACCAGAGATTTTAAAGTGGTTCGGTCACTTGACATACGTCAACTCCCCGGAGTCCTCCACTTCAGGAATTTCACTACTAAACAATAGTTCTCCTTTTGCCCCCTCGGCAAACCAGAGAAGCCATTACAAACCTCACTTTCTCCAACCCAGTGTGGTGGAGTGCCAAGCGCTTTGTCACCCTCTTGGAGATGGCAGAGTACCTTCTCATTTTTCTCCCTCCTAGAGAAGGCAGAGTACCTTAGAGGACATGGATGTAGAAGAATCTCCCCATCGAAGAGCCTCCCACAAGATCTTCTTATGCCACAGAAGGAGCAAAGTGTAGCAAGCTTGGAGCAACCGTGTGATCTCCCTCACAGTCCTCCCTCACTAAGCCCACCTTCTCCTTCCTCTCATAAACCCTAAAATCTTCTCAAGAGCTCTCTCCCAAGGAATCCCTCTCTAATCACGTTCCTCTCTTTCAGTGACTCCAAAAAATAAAAGTTTTTTAATATTTAAAATAGGCTCTAACAAACCATAAAATTTTTCAAATTAGCTGTTAGGATCATACAATACGATACAATATCGTATAGTATGATTAGTACAAAATAGACATCGTCCTGATACGAAGGTTTATGAACAAGCAAAATGTTATGAATATAATCGTATGGTATGATATAAATTCGTACAATACGATATGTAAAATCCTTATATTCATATAATATGATTTTCAGGACGACGAAACTCATCTCTATACATCATAGGGTAAGAACTACTTCGTACAGTACAACTAGTAAAAATCAAGAAATCGTCCAGTATAAAAACTGGGATGATTGAAAATAGCCTCGGTTGATTATATAGTACGAACCATGTCATACAGTAGGATAACCAATTAGAAATTAATCCTTGATTTATGCACTAATCTTGGGGTTAATTTAAGTAAGTATTCAAAAATAGGTCATACAATATGAATGGGATCTTACCGTACGAAGTGTTATTAAACTTACTTAAATTAATCTGGTGGCTAGGATTTTTGATTAGTAACACATCGTATAGTACGATTATAATCGTACATTACGACTTATTCACAGAAACTTCCCATTTCAACAGATGTTCATTGTGATATAATGTGAGACCTCGTTCCCTTACTGTTCCTCTCTGATTTGGATTTTTCCTCTCAAGATCGTCCAGGACGATTTTAGATCGTCCAGGCCGATCGACACTGTAGAAAATATCGGCCTGAGAATAGTTCTGGGAACCGTCCAGGACAATTTTTCTGGTCTGATCGTCCCGGGACAATTTGGCGATCGGCCGGGCCGATCAAACAAATGATTTAAAGAAATCAGCTCATTTTGAGGAGAGAGAAAACATTTTAAAAATCAAAATATCTGATTTGAGGAGAGAGAAAGAGAAAGGGAAAAAGAGGAAACCTGGTTTTGGAGGCCGCGGAGCGCTTTTCGTCCGACGCTGCTGTTGGGAAAAGTGAAGATCTCGTGGTAAGGACTCCGAACCCTATTTCTGTTTTCAAAGATATTGAGTTTTGACCGAGTTATGAGTTGTTTTGTGTTTTCGTAGTCAACTTTTCGACGTGATTTGGATTTGGCACAACTTTCACCGCACAACTTTTGATATGTTATAGATATGATTATTGCACACGATTTGACTGTATTCTACGAAGATTTTACCGGTCGGAATTGATTCTACGCGATTTTAATCGAATAGAAAATTATCGGGACTTGATTTGATTTGATTTCTATAGGACAATAGTCTTGTATTGATGTCATAGACCTTCGCCTGTAATTTGGAAAGATTTGGAATTGTGTCTTTTTGCAGGATTTTTGTGTAAATTCGACCGACTGCCGTTACGCTGCCCGATTTTCGTAGATTTTCGGATTTGCTTGGAATTGATAGATTAGATTGATATGCTATTGATTATTGATATGATTGTTATAGATTGCATAATATTGATTATTGAA
>NW_021318768.1:507215-519873 GCF_001605985.2 Dendrobium catenatum
ATTATTTGAGTAATTGATTGACATTCTTTCCAAGTTAGATCTTGGGACGTGACATATCTCCAAAGAAAATTTGTTTAGTCTATCAAAATCCTTTTCTAGTTCAATATAAATTATTTTCAAGGATTCATGTGCTTCTGTTAATTCAATATGCTTCTTATTTAATGCATCATACTCATCAAGTAGGGACATATGATCTCTATCTAAATCAAAAATTTCTTAAACTAAGTTATCATGCTCAATTTGTAAAGTACTAAAATCAATATTAAGACTAGCATGCATCTTTTTCAACTTCCTATACGAGTCATGGATTTTCTCAGAAATAAGCAGTAAATCTTCATATGAAAGTTGAACCCTCCAGCGAGTACGTGGCCCTGACACAAATTCTTGTTTTACTCTATAAAAATTGCAAGTCCCATATTGACCCCCTCGTCCTATAAGTTGTAGGTGGTTTCACTTTGGCCCTCCAATTTTAGCAACAGCTTGCCTCCCTTGCGTTTAAAATTATAGTTTTTGATCTTGTTATATAGTTTAAAATTGTATATGTTTTCACTTAAATTATTTATATAAAAATTACACAAATAAAGTTATTTATATAGTTGTATTTAATTATTCAAATAAATATGTATAATTTAATTCAAAATAATTGAATAATTAATTTAAATTTTATTATATTTCAATTAAGAGAAATAATATAGTAGACGTAAAATTAAGAGATATAAAATATTTTCTACATTTAGGATAGAAAATATTACATATTAGATTATCAAACAATTTTGTCAATATATCTTTATGGAAATTTTATCTTTAAAAAATAATAACATTAGAAAATAAATTTTATTGATATTAAACATATATATAATTTTAATCTTAATAAAATTAATTCTCATAAAAAAAACTTTAAAGATTACTGATGTTGATTGCTTCTAAATTAAATATAAATTTTGTTGATAAATAGCCTGCTCCACTATGGAAATAAACAAACGAAAAATAATTTAAAAAAAGCGCTGGTCGCTAGCTTGGTTCGCTGCTAGCAAAAATATAAAATTAGGAAAAAAAAATTCCAAGGTGGAGCCAGCATGATTAGTGATTAGTCCTTAAAATTACTCTTGTATTACTTTCCTTTCAATTTTTTTTTCTTGATAATTATTTTAATAATATAATTATTAAGATATCTGTATATAAAATTTGTCCTTAAAATTGCTCTTGTATTTTTAAACAATGCATGATTTGATCCTTACAAGTTACATAGACAGCTAAAAAAAGTTTTTTTTTTTGCTCTATGTAATATTCAACCTTTCGTAATTTTCATCTTATCAAATTCTATTAAAAATAAAATTATGAAAATATTATTTCCAGTGAAATGAATACATGATAAGGATCAAATTATGCTTAGTTTAGATAAGGACAAACGAGCAGTTATAAAATTCCAGTATAAAAAATATAACTATAAGAAGCAAACCGTAGTAGAGGTTTCGTTTGAGGCAGATTTTTCATTATTTTTAGTTTAGGGTTTAGGTTTTTTTTTCAAAAGTTTTTTATTAAAAGATTGCTTTAGAAAGTAGTAAAAAAACTATCTCAAAAGAAACTAGAGTCTATTAACAGAACTTTTATTAGGTCCGGTATAAGGACGTAGAGGAACGTCCGGTCGGAGGCAAAATCCCGCCAAAAAACTCGGTATTGCTAGGTATTATTTGATAATAACGAGGAATACCACTATGTGAAGACCAATACCGAGCTATACCGTGCAATACCGAGTTGTACCGAGTTTTTTCTAGGAAAAACTCGGTACAACTTTTGTATAACTCGGTATTGCTCGGTATAGCTCGGTATAACTCGGTATTGTGTCTTCACCTGATGGTATTCGTCGTTATTGTTTGGTATTGCTCGGTATTTCTCGTTTTTTGGCGCGATTTGGCCTTCGACCGAACGTTCCTCTACGTCCGGTCGGAGGACGTAATAATTGTTCCTATTAACAAGATAGGTCCATATGATATACAAAAAATAAATGACTGTAGTAGATCACAGCATCTATGGGAGTGGAGGATTAATAATTTCTTGGCATTGTTTCTTAGGCTCATATCTTATATTTATAGGTGAAAGTTTGATAGTGTCAAAACAAAGTTTTAAATAAATAAAATTCTTGACATAGGCTCATTTAACCTCCTTATTCAACGAATGACATTTCTTACACTTATTCAATTGAAGATTCACCATCGAATTGAACGATGAACATTTTTCAAACTTTGTCAAATAAGAAAGGCATCGATGGTTAAGCAGTCAGAGATCATTTTTGTTTTCCTCATTGTCAATTAGAGGTACTATAGTATAAAAAGAAGTAAGAGCTTACGGCCAAATTCTTGCTAGAATATAAATATGTTGAGGCAGTGTTTGTGAAAAAGGGGACAGGACACCACTTATTATAAATAACAATAGTCATTGAATGCTGCTCATTTTGGTCTATCTATTAGGAGCATTGACTACCAATCATGAGGCTTGAGTTCGAGTGTTGTTTATGTGATGTGTGTGAGAGTTTGCCTTAGTTGGCCTAAATGTCCCAAAAAAAAATTAATAGTCATTGGGATGGTTACTCGGGATCAATTAAGGCATTTTGAACTGATTGGTTTTATGTTTAACTAATTAATTAGTAGGGTGGAAAGTAGGGGTGTCAATATTTGACACGACCCGAAAACCCAATCAAAACCTCAATATTTGACACAGCCCGAAAACCTAACTTGAACCCGACCTGAAAATTTTAGGGTCAACCCGTTTGAAAAACAAATCAGGTTCAGGATTCTGACCCATTTGTAAAATCGAGTCGGGTTCAGGTTGACCCGAGAATATTGTGCTCATCGGCGTCGTCCCGTAACAACTTCTGGTAGAGTCATCCCTTGGCGTTGTCTCGTGGCCGCCAGACCTGCA
The DNA here is from genome assembly GCF_001605985.2 of Dendrobium catenatum. Taxonomy (NCBI): domain Eukaryota; kingdom Viridiplantae; phylum Streptophyta; class Magnoliopsida; order Asparagales; family Orchidaceae; genus Dendrobium; species Dendrobium catenatum. The sequence goes on from NW_021318768.1 coordinate 510,135, forward strand.
CTATCGACTCCGCTATGTCAAAGGCCATCAGCTGGCTTCACCATTGCGTCTGGTCGAGTTGTCGATGACTTGACATCATCTTGTCCATGTGCCACCAAAGTCTTGACCCATTTCGACGTCATCCCATATTGTAGTGCTGATGAATGTGCTTCTGGTCTGGTCGAGTCATCTGATCATCGACATCGTCCAGCCGCCTGGGTCTAATAGCGCGCGCAAATGCACATGAACCCTAACCCGTGCGGGTCAGGTCAGGTCAACCCGGTAAGCCCGCACGAGTTGGTCCGGATTGACAATCCTGACATGTTTTCAAAACTGAGTTGAGTTAGAGTCAACTCTTTTAAACCCTGGTCAGCTCAGGTTTGACCGGAATCTAAACCTTCGAGCCATTTTGACACCCCTATTAGGAAGGGTCCATGTCATTGCTAGCATTAAAGATCTGATTATGGGCCACACTAAAGTTCTGAATACGATTTATTTGAATTTTAGAAGAATTAGAATCCACATTGTTTCTCAACTCCCAATGAAGTTTCTAACAAGTTAAATTAACATGATAAAAAAACTTGCAATGTTGACAATAAGAGCTCGATCTCCACCTTCTACCAGTACCGATGGGAAGTGCTACTAGTTCAAATTTTCTCCTTTAGTGGGCTAGACTCTAGAGACTTTTATTTCTACCAATTCTTTTTAGTCATGGGTCTTATAATTTGGTTGTAGTTGAATCAACTCGTGAAGGCTTGCCAAAAACAGAGCTGAGGGAGTATAATGCATGAAGGTTTGTAGGATGGACACAATGATGGTAAAATTAGCAAACCAAAGAAGAATCCCTTAAGCTTTGTTTGGAATGGCTTGAATTTTTCTTATTTTTTTTCTAAAAGTGTTTTACGTAGTCACAATTTTAATAATACTTTATCAAAAATAGTATAAGAAAATAATGAAAAGTCTATTTTCAAAAACACATAAAGCTATTTTTCTTATCACAAAGATTGTAAAAAAATATTTTGGAAGGAATGCAAATTAATATGTTTATATGCTTGATTTGAACTATTTGGACAAATCATATGATATTCCTTATTTAAAAAATAATATTTATGAGTCAAAATTATGACATAAAAGGTTGTCATGCTATCATAAAAATGCCTAGAAAAATTACTCAACTTGACTTAGTTAGAGACATCTCTAAATTATAATTTACTAAAGATCATTTGTGTGATGCTTGATAATTAGGAAAGCAGAATAGACCATCCTTTCACTCAATCAAGGACATAGTAAACACTAGACCACTAGAAAACATCCATATGGACTTATTTAGACATGTCAATATAGCTAGTCTAGGTGGTAAGACTTTTTAGATTTGTAATTATGGATGACTTTTTAATATTTACATGGGTAAAGTTCGTATCACATAAAAGTAAATCTTTTGATGAAATTAGAACCTTTTCTATTAGGATTAAGAGGAAATTATGACGCTTAATCTCAACAGTTCATGGTGAAAATGGTGGTGAATTTAAAAATAAAAAATTTGAATTATTTTGTAAAGAATCTCGTATAGGTCATAATTTTTCTACACCTTGAAAATAGTAGAGCTCAAAGGAGTGTTTATTGCCTTAGCATTGTCCATTTCATATTTCTTAAGGAAGTCCTTGATGTATTTAGATTGGTTAAGAAATGTTCTATCATCCGTTTACACTATACTAAATCCAAGAAAATAGTTCAACCCTCACATCATACTCATCTCAAACTCTCTATTCATTATTTTTGAAAATTCATCACATAGGTTTTTAACTGAGGATCCAAAAAAGATATCATCAACATAAATTTGGACAATGAGTGATTCTTCTCCTACCTTTTTTGAGGAATAGGGTAGTGTCTACTCTACCCTTAACAAAGGCTCTATTTATTAGGAATGTGCTTGGTCTTTCATACCATACTCTAGGTACTTATTTTAGTCCATATAATGTCTTCTTTAACTTGAACACATGATTTGAAAATTATAAATTTTCAAAGCCTAGGGGTTGCTCAATATAAACATCCTCTTTAATCACCCCATTTAGGAAATCACTCTTAACACTCATTTGATACAATTTAAATCCCCTAAAGTAAGTAAAAGCTAATAGCAACCTAATAGCTTCTAGTCTAGCTACATGGGTAAAGGTTTCCTTAAAATTGATTCCTTCAATCTTATTTCACCCCTTAGCTACTAATCTAGCCTTATTTATTCTCACTATTTCAGAATCATTCATTTTATTTTTGAATATCCACTTTGTTTCGATCACACTTTGGTTCTTTGGTCTTTTGTCTAGTTCCCATACATCATTTCAAACAAATTGATATAGCTCTTCTTACATTACTATTAGAATTCATCAGCTAGGGATTGATCTATGTTGGTGGGTTATATTATAGAGATAAATACATTATGAATAACTTCTTTTTTAAGTCCATACCTAGTTCTAATACCTTTAGATGGGTCTACTAAGATCAATTCTTTAGGATGACTATAAGAATATCTCCATTCTCAAGGTAGTGGCTCCTGAGGTTCTACTATATATTCTACAGTAATAACTTCTACCCCTTAAATGACCTTACTTCTTCTTTTTGAGGTTTAGATTAGGAGCTCCTATCTAATTCATCAAATACCACATGAGTAAACTCTTCTACTACCAAGGTTCTCTTATTAAAAATTTTATAAGCTTTCCCTACAGATGAAGAAAACTCTTTCATCATATTTTGGATCAAATATTCCTAAGGATGATTTTTTTTATTGATCAAGATAAAGCATTTACACCCAAAAATATGCAAGTGAGAAAGGTTGGGTGTCCCACCCTTAAAAAAGTTCAAAGGGATATGTAGCTTGGATCTAATATTCACGTTATTTAAAATATAACAGGCAATATTTACTACTTTTGCCCAAAAAATATCTAAGGAGTGAGTATTCAGCTAATATGGCCCTAATAGATTCTACTAATGTTCTATTGTTCTTTTCAGCTATTCCATTCTACTGAGGGGTCCTAGGGGTAGGGAAGTTATGTTATATACCTATCTCTTAATAGAAAGATTCAAACTTATTATTTTTAAATTCTCCATCATGATTATTAATCAATGGTTGAAATTGGACATCCATTTTTTTTGAATCCAAGTGGAGAATGTTCTAAATTTCTCAAATAACTGACTCTTATGTGCTAGGAGTCTAACCCAAGTGAATTTAGAGAAATCATCTACTATTAAAAATTCATGTCTTTCCTCCTAAGCTGGATGTACTAACTAGTCCAAATAGGTCCATATGAAGGATTTCTAGTGGCCTAAAGGTGTTGATGCCTTTGATTCAATGAAATGAAGACTTAACTTATTTTCCTAGTTGGCATGCATCATATAGGTGGTCCTTTGTGAAGTCTAACATAGGTATGCCTCTAACTAAGCCTTTTTATGTGATATTCCTTAGTGTCTTCATACTTGCAAGACATAGTCTCCTATACCATATCCAATATTCATTAATTATTATTTTCAAACACAAAGAGTTAGAATATTCAATGTAATTTATTTCTAGCATGTAGATATTATTTATTTTTTTCCTTCTAATATAAGTTTTCTATTTAAACTAATTATACATTTTTTATAAAGAAATTTGATGTCAAAACCTTTATTGTACAGTTAACAAATGCTCAGTAAATTATGCTTTATACCATCAACTAATAGAACATTCTTAATAATAAAACCTAGCGTTACTGATTATACTTGAGACCACCACTTTCCTAGTGGTGTTATCTCCTAGTATCTTCTTGTCTCCTGACCTTGCCTCTAGTGTGATGAACTGCTTCATATCACTAGTTATATGCCTCGGGCATCCATTGTACATGTACTACATGTTATCACTAGGACTTTTGTGAGAGCAACCTTATAATATTCATTCAAACTTTAGATTTAGGAACCAAGTGAGTTTGTGTTCCACCTTATTCTTGAATGAATAAGATGAACGCATGATATGCTGCAATAAATATAATTTTGGCCTCCACACTAGATGTGTCCTACAGTGGATTGTGCAAGTACATTCCATGTGACTTAGTAAGCCACAAGAGTAACACTTACACTTGAAAATGGATTTATTATTCTTCATCGGTTATGATGCCTCTTCATAAGTTTAAATGTTGTATGTTACGGTAACAAGTTATAAAATAGTACTAAGGTAGGTGGTGGTTTGTTATTCTTAAGTGCATTTAGTTTTGCTTCAAAAAATTATTCATGCTTTCATAAATTGATATTTTTATTTTTAATGCATGATCCCTACCATCTATTTCATCTGGGCTTGCTTCTAATCCTTTGAATGATTTCTTTAATTCAATATGTGATGTTTTCAAGGAGTCATATGCATTACATAGGTTAATATGCTTCATGTTTAATGCATCAAATTCATCTAGTAAAGTCATATGATCATTATCTAAAGTAGAATGCCCACTTACCAAACTAGCTTGCTCTTTTTGTAGTGTACTAAAATTAGTATTAAGACTAGCATACATCTTTTTTAACTTCTTATATGAATCATGAATTTTCTCTGAAATAATAAATAATTCATCATAAGAAAATTGACATATCTCATCTTAATTTGATTAACCAAGATTATCATTAGTCATAAGACACAAATTTATTACTTCCTCCTATACTTTCGATTCAGAGGCAGAGTTGGACCAAAAAGATTTTTGTATCTTTTCTTGCCCCTCTTAAACTTTGGCTTTTCTTTAGTTAAACTTTTAGGTTGGGGCAGTCCGTTCTCAAGTGTCCCAGCTTCCTGCATTCAAAACAAATAACATCATATGACACTTTAAAATTTTTATTTGTTTTAACTTTATTCCACTCCTGATGATGCCTTTATTTTCTTTTTAGGAAGCCTTTAAATTATAGTGTCATCAATGTGATGTCCTCCTCTCCTTTATTTGTAGAGCTGTCACTTGCTGACTCATTTGCTTTAAGTGCTATAATTTTCTCCTTCTTCTTTTCACATGCATCACTTTACCTTTGACTCGCTCCTTACTCATAGGCAATGAGTGACCCAAGAAAATTTTTAATAGAATAAATATTAAAATCCTTAGATTTATAATTTTAGCATTATATGCACTAGGCATTCAACATAGAATTTTATTAAATTTTTTTCAAATTAGAAAGTTCTCTACCCAATACATGCAGCGATGTCACTATCCGTGTAAACCTAACGTACATTTCTAAAATTGACTCACTAGGTTTTTTCATGTGAAATAGTTCATAGTCATGAAGTAGGATGTTTAACCTAGACTATTTTACTTCACTAGTTCCCTCATATATTATGCATAATTTATCCCATATCTCTTTCCATGTAGTACAAGTTGATACACGCATATAATATTTAAATTTTAAAGCACAGAATATATAGTTCAAGCATTTAGCATTTAATTGAGCTAAGTCTTTATCCTCTCTGCTTCATTCGTTAAATGATAATTCAATTTTCATGTCATTAATCAAATGAGATGGTTCATAATAACCTTCTTGTACTAAAAATCATATGCTAATCAATAGATTGTAAAAAGGTGAACATATGAATTTTTTAGAAATTAGATAGTTTATTATCAAATACTGGTGGGTGGATTATTAAATAACTCTCCACAGTATTTCGATTACCCAAATACACCATTGATCTTTTCTTGAAGATTTTAAAATCTAAATTTCAAAACCCTCTCTAATACCACTTAAAAGTTCGATAAGGTTGTTAAACCTAACAGAACTAGCTCGAGGAGCACCAAGAGGGGGGTGAAGTGGTAATTTTAAAAACCGCTAATTAGGAATGCTACTTTTTACTTTTTATTTTTATCCACAAAACAACTTAAAAACTTTATCCAAATAGATTACTCAAAATAACATGCAGAAGCAATTTATATAGAAATTTATATGATAAAAGTTTTTTTTTATAATTTTACACATGCAAATATTCTTATAGAAAAAAGGTTTAAACTTAGTGTATTTGATTGATAAGATTAAAACAAATAAACTCAACTTATAAAGAAAGAGAATTGTAGGGAAGAAAAAAAATGCAAAAAATGGAAAAAGCACATAAAAATTTTTTATAGTAGTTCGGTCAACCTTGACCTACGTCCACTCCCTAGACCCAAGTAAGTTATCAATAGAATAAGTGTTTAAATCCTTAGATTCAGTGATTGCAGTGATTTTAGCATCATATGACGAAGGCAAACATCTCAAAATATTATTTACTTTTTATAGTTTGAAAGTTCTCTTCCTAATGCATGAAGTGAAGTAACTATCTGAGTAAACCTAGTATACATGTCAGAAACAGATTCATGAGGTTTCATACGAAAAAGTTCGTAGTCATGCAAGAGAATATTCAAACGGAATTGTTTAACCTCATTAGTGCCTTCATAGGTGATACACAATTTATCCCAAATTTATTTACCAATTTTACAAGTGGAAACACGCATGTAATCCTCAGACTTTAAAGCACATAAAAAATAGTTCAAACATTTTGCATTCAATTAAGCTAAACCTCTTTCATCGAAAGTCCATTCAGTAAAAGCAACTTCAATTTTAACACCATTAATTTCACGAGAAGGTGGAGAATAACCTTCTTTGATAAGCATCCACATGCGATAATCAGTTGATTGTAAAAATATTGACATGTTGGTTTTCAAAAAATCAAAAGGTAGATTATCAAACAAGGGAGGTCGTGTAATTGAATAACCTTTAGTAATGTTTATATTCCCAAGTTAGCCATAGATCAAATTCAAAAAGTTTTCAAACTTAGTTTTTATGACTTCCGCTCTGATACCACTTGAAAGTTCCCTATAGAACTGGCCCAAAAGCTAACCAAGAGGGGGGGTGAATTGGTATTTAAAAAAAAAAAAATTCACAAAGAAGTAAAATCACATAAACCAAAATCAGACCATAAGAAAAATAAGTGTAGAAATTAAAGTGCGGAAGCAAGAGACAAGAACACAGAAATTTATAGTGGTTCGGTCAACTCGACCTATATCCACACCCCGGAGGTGCCCTCCGAGTATTGCACTACAATCATGACTCTCCTTTAGCCCCCACAGCTAGGCGGAGAAGCCTTTACAAAGAACCTCTTTTTGCCACCCCGACAAGGCAGAGAACCTATCTCCTTTTGCTTTCTCCTGAAGCTGGTAGAGAACTACTATCAGTTGCTGAATCCTTACCTCACCGACCCTTCCACGGACAAGAAACTCTAGACAAAGAAGAATCAGAACGATCCTTAAAGCAACCCTTGTGAATCCCCTCACAAGCTCCCCCTCATAAGATCCTCTCTCTCTCTCTCTCTCTCTCTCTCTCTCTCTCTCTCTCTCTCTTTCTCTCTTCAAGGTATTCTCAGGTCAAGGTAGCACTAAAAGATTTTCAAAAACATTGAATAAGAGCTCTTAAATAGAAGAGCTTCAAAGGAGCTCATTAATTACAAGTTGCCAACAATATCGTCTAGGACGATATGGACATCATCCTGGACGATCAGTACAAATCCCATGAGATCGGCCAGAGCATCGCCCTGAATGTAAGCTGTCCGATCCAGATCGTTCAGGAGTAACTAAGGTTTTTGAATAGATCGTCCTGGCCGATCCTGCGATTGTCCAGGACGATGTGATCGTAACAATCATCCTTAATTACTTCCTTAATTTGTCTGATTAATTAAGGCATAATTGTGAAAATCGTCCAGGCCGATCCAAGATCGTCTTGGCCGATTTCCAAAAATACATAATACCTTTATTGTTTATAGCGGCAATTTCTTTCTGTTTTGATCCTATCGTCCTGATCGATACACGTATCGTCCAGGCCGATTGGCTAATGATGGCTGCCTTAATTAAGAACCCTTGATTAGATTTTCTATTTTAAATCCGATCGTCCAGAACGATGTAAATATCGTCCTGACCGATTTGAGTAAAAATAGAAATTCCAAGTCTCTCAAGTGTGTGGGTGTAGGGTTACTTTGCATTAGTTACACCAAAGATTATAATTGACTCAAGAGGAAAAAATAAAATTACAGACTAACTTAACCCTAATCTACCCCATCTTGAGCTGGCTCCATTTTTTCCATCCGATCTTTGATTCCTGAAAAGTCAGTAACAAAGGATAGTCCAAGTCAAGTAAGAGTGTTTGTCAATCATCAAAACATGGTTCATAGACCTGAATTTGCAACAATCTCCCCCTTTTTGATGATGGTAAAACACTATGAAAAAATTTAAAAAATAGCAGTGTGGTGCAAGACACATCCTAAAACTACTCCCCTTTTTGACATCTCAAAAAGGAGGGAACCAAGAACTAAATTTTTTTTTATTTTTATTTTTTATTTTTTATGAAGAATATGTAGTATTCCATGTGATTGATTTTAAAAACTTGTGAGTTAATGAGTTAACAACATCAATAATCCAGAGAACGGTAGAATATCCGATCATGATTACCCTTAGCTCAGACTTTCTCTTAGGGTAGAATCATCTTTTGAAATCAATGACCTAACTCAAAAAATCAATTGGATATGAGGAACAATAATCCATTCATCATTTGGTCTAAGAAAAAAAATCTTATAGAATAATGAATCAAAGTAAATTTTTCACAATATCAAAACAATCGAAATCAAGCCTTTGATACATGAAAACTTCTAAATTTTTAAAGGATTTGAAAAGAGAGAGGAGCTTGCTTTTTAGTGGACTCATTTTATGCCTCTTGTCAATTGATTGATGCTTATGCACATCTTTTGCTTTTTGATATATAATTTTTTAATATGGCGTCATTGCGCATCTTTTATTGGCATCATTGGCTTTGATACATGAAAACTTCTAAATTTTTAAAGGATTTGAAAAGAGAGAGGAGCTTGCTTTTTAGTGGACTCATTTTATGCCTCTTGTCAATTGATTGATGCTTATGCACATCTTTTGCTTTTTGATATATAATTTTTTAATATGGCGTCATTGCGCATCTTTTATTGGCATCATTGGCCATTTTTTTTTTGCAAGCTCCATTCTCTTTTACAACTCTTAAAAAGTGCTTAGTTGTGAGTATATCTTCTAGATATTAGAGAATAGGGGCTCTCTCTCTAACATAAGGAAGAATTATCACAAATAGAATCAATAATCAAATACAAGAGTAACGAGGGATCTTGATGTGACAAAAAGACTTTAAACATTATAAATACAAAATAGATTTGCTTAAGCAAGCTTAAGAAAAGATCTTAATTTCATACAAAATCTTTAATTTGAAATAGATTTTTGATTAGAAAAGAAAACTATGCCACTAAAATAGGTTAGAGAAAGAGACACAATCACAAAATATTTTTACCATCTAAGAGATTAAGAGATGTAAAAATATTGACTACAAATTTTCAAAAGCAAGAACAAGGCATATGATATCATTTCAGCGATGATTTTGAAAACTAAACTTTAAAAAGCACACAAAAGAAAATAAAACATACAAAAAAAAAAGAGCAAAAGAAAGACAATAAGTTAAGAGAAAAAGAACAAAAGCAAAAGAAAGCAAATTAAAGATCAAGTTTTATGCATTTATGTCAATCACACCCAATCTGGTCCTTAAAGAACTGAAAGTGTCGAAGGCCAGTGGTTTAGTAAAGATGTCAGCCAATTGATTCTCAGTTGTCACATGGTGTAACTCAATATCTGCCTTAGTCACATGAACTCTAATGAAGTGATGCATAATGTTAATGTGCTTAGTCCTTGAATGTTGGATAGGATTCTTAGAGATGCATATG
>NW_021318768.1:519973-586654 GCF_001605985.2 Dendrobium catenatum
AAAATATTTTTAATCATAAGGTTCTTGAAATTACCAATTATACCTGAGCCTACCACCTTCCTAGTGGTGTTATCTCCAAGAGTAACCTTGCCTCCAGTCCTGGACTATAGTACAACAAACTGATTGGCATCACCAGTCATATGTCAAGAGCATCCGCTGTCCAAGTACCACATACTCTCACGAGGCCTTTTGTGAGAGCCCTCCTACACGATTATCAAATGTTAGATATAGGAACCCAAATAGGTTTGGGTCCCTCCTTATGAAAAGTAAATTGCAATGCATGTGTGGTATGCTGTGGATCATGCACCTTTGGTCTCCACACCTAATGTGTACTATGGTGAATTGTGCAAGTGTGTGAGATGTGTCCTAGCATGCCACATGAAAAACATCTAACTCCAGGAAAGTGATTTCTTAAGTGGTTTGAGTTATAATGCATCTTCCTAGATTTTGACAATTGATTACAAGTAGGTGTCATCCTAGTTATGATGGATTGCAAAATTTTAAGTAAAGGTCATTTTTTATTTTCATTCAAAGCCTTTATCTTGACTTTTAAAAAATTGGTTTGCAAATTTAAGATTTGTATTTTCAACTTTCAAAGCATGCTTCCTACTATCTGAATCACTTATAAGAGTATATAAGTCCTTATATGCAGTTTCTAACTCAACTTGCAATGTTTTCAAGGGTTCATGTGCATCAGTTAATTCAATATACTTCTTATTTAATGTATCAAACTCATCAAGTAGGGACATGTGATCTCTATCTAAATCAAAATTTTCTTTAACTAAGTTAGCATGCTCAGTTTATAAAGTACTAAACTCAATGTTAGTTGAGCATGCATTTTCTTTAACTTTTTGTACGAGTCATGGATTTTCTCATAAATAACAAACAAATCTTCATATGAAAGTTGACATATCTTATCTTAATCCGATTGATTAAGATTATGGTCAGCCATTAGACACAAATTTGTTATCTCATCCTCTGCTTCTTTCTCCTTTCCTTTTTCCTTAGTTGGTTGACTCTTTATGTTGGAGATATTAGCTCGAAGGTGGCCTGGTTTCCTGCACTCAAAATAAATCATGTCAGGTGAAACTTTAGTAGTTCTCAAGCTTTTACCTATATTTAAGTTATTCTGATGAAGCATTTGTTTTCTTTTCAAAAAATTTTTGAACTGTCGGGTCATCAAGGCTATGTCATCTTCTTCCTCCATTGCAAAACTTTCACTTTCCGAGTTGTTTGCTTTCAATGCCACCGTCCACTCCTTCTTTTCTCATGCATCATTTTGCCTTTGACTCACTCCTTGCTCGTACGCAATGAGTGACCCAAGCAAATTATCAATAGAATAAATATTTAAATCTTTGGATTTAGTAATTGCAATAATTTTAGCGTCATAGGAACTTGATAAGCATCTAAGAATCTTATTAACTTTTTCATAATTAGAAATTTCTCTACCTAATTCATGCAAGAATGACATTATTTGGGTGAACCTACTGTACATGTCAGATAAAGTTTCGCTAGGTTTCATATGAAAGAGTTCCTAATCATGAAATAGAATATTAAGTCTAGATTGTTTAATCTCACTAGTTTCTTCATACGTGATACACAGTTTATTCCAAATCTTCTTACTAGTAACACAGGTAGATACTCTCAAATAGCCCTCAAATTTTAATGGACAAAAGAAATAATTTAAGCACTTTGCATTTAATTGCGCAAGATCCCTATCATCATTGCTCAATTTATTAAAAGATACTTGAGTTTTCATGCCATTCACAACTTTAAAAGGTGCACTATAACCTTATTGAACCAACATCCACATACGATAGTCTATAGACTGTAAAAATATAGACATTCTAATTTTTCAGAAATCAAACATAATATTGTCAAACATGGGTGGATGGGTTATAGAATAAACCTCAGCAGTATTACAATGACCAAAATGAGCCATGATCAATTTTTCAAGATTTTCTAAAATGCTATTTTTGAAACCCCGCTCTAATACCAATTAAAAGTATATGATGCGCCAATAGAGGGGTGAATTGGAAATTTGTTTCAATAAAATAATAATCCTAAACAGGAGTTCTAATTTTTAATGTTTTTAAATTTTAAACAAGAAAATTAAATTTATGTGGAAGCGAAATCTTAAAACATGATTATAATAATAGGTGGTGAAATTTTAACTTGCTCAATAAAGAATTAGAATATGATTTTTACCAAGCAATTTTACCGAATGTAAAAATATAAAATATAAATAAAGTGCAGTAAAGGAAAAATCACACCATAAAATTTATAGTGGTTCGATCACTTGACCTACATCCACTCCCCAGAGTCCTCAACTCTGAGAATTTCACTACTAAATAGTAATTCTTTTTTCCCCCACAGCAAGGCGGAGAAGCCTCTACAAACCTCACTTTCACCTTCCTGACGTGGTGGAGTACCAAACGCTATGTCACCCTCTCAGTGATGGCAATAAACCTTCTCATTTTTCTCCCTCCTTGAGAAGGTAGAGTACCTTAGAGGACACAGACATTGAAGGATCCTCCCCTCAGAAAGCTTCCAATAAGATCTTCTCGAGCCACAACAGAAGGAACATGCAGCAAGCTAGAAGCAACCGTGTGATCTCCCTCACGCTCCTTCTCCCTCATAAACTCACATTCTCCCTCCTCTCAACAACCCAAAAATCATCTCAATAGCTCTCTCTCAAGGAATCCCTTTCTAGTCACGTTCATCTCTCACACATATTCACTCAAAAAGATAGAAGTTTGGATATTTAAATTAGGCTCTAAGAAACCCTAATTTTTAATATAGACATTTCTGTTCGTACAGTATGATCCAAGATCGTACAGTACGATCAGTTCAAAATAGCCTTCATCCTTGTACGAAGGAGTAAAAATAAGAAATTTTTCTGAACCATATCGTACAGTACGATATAACATCGTCCAGTACGATATGTTAAATTCTTTTTGCCCGTACGGGATGAATGTTGGGATGACCAAAACTAGTCATTGTACATCATATGGTATGACCCACTTCATGCAATATTATATGTTAAAAGCTTCAGGTCGTCCGGTATGATGTTCACATCGTCTAGTACGATTAGTTCAAAAATCAATATATCGTCCGGTACGATGTTCAAGATGATCAAAAATAGCCTCTGTATATCATATTATATGACTATCCCGTACTATACGATTACCAATCAATAATTAATCCTTGATTTGATTGACTAATAATGGGGTTAATTTAAGTAAGTATTCAAAAAACTTGTACTGTATGATACAATCATACATTACAATTAGTTCAAAATTTATAAATTAAGAACTTACTTAAATTAATTTGACGACTAGAGTGTTTAATTAGAAACACATCGTACAGTATGATAGGTATCATACAGTATGATTTATTCATAGATAGCCATTGAGCTAGAGCAGATCGTATAGTATGATTAAAACTCGTACAGTACGATCAACATAAAAAAAATTCTTCATTTTAAAAAATCTCTCCCCCTATATGTGTGCATGGTTGCTCATTTTTTCATACACTTTGTGACTAGACTCAAGAAAAAAATAATAAAAAAAGATAATTACAGGGTTATAGACTCCAAATCCTACTCTACCCAATCTTGAGTATTTTTGTTGTCCTGAGTAATTTGTGATCTCCCTGAAACATTAATACTCACAGACAAGAGCAAAATTAAAAAATTTTCAATGAATAATAATTCAATCAATATTATTTATCATCATCAAAATCTCAGATTAGGGGTCATGGACTACAATAATCTAGCCATCCTAAGGACCTCATTCTAGGAAATCATCAGTAGGAATAAGAACTAGTCATGGCCTTAAAAATGAGGTTAGTCGCTCTACCTTTTTTTCTATGATAGAATCTTCAAACATAGACCAAGCCTTATATGATGAATTTTGAATCTCATCCATGCAACAGGAGCTAAATCATTTCTTTAGGAATGATGTTTGTGAGTTTGTTAGAAGACCTAAAGACCAGATTATGGTAGGAATCAAATGGGTGTTTAAAAATAAGATGAATGGATGAGGAACAATAATTATAAATAAGACTAGATTAGTGGCTAAGATGTAAAATCAAATAGAGGGGATTGATTTTGAAGAGACAATTTGCCCCTATAGCAATATTAGAAGCCATTAGAGTCTTGTTAGACTTTATTAGCTTTAAAGGATTTAAGCTATATCAAATGGATGTAAAAAATGTCTTCCTAAGTGGAGTAATTAAAGAAGATATTGATGTTGAAAAATCTCCAAGATTTTAGAGCTCTAAAATTTTCAATCATATATTTAAACTAAAGAATGTATCATATGGATTAAAGCATGCACCAAGAGCCTAGTATGACAGGCTGAGCACCTTCCTTCTAGATAAATGTTTTGTTAAGGGAAATATAGACACTGTCCTATTTTTAAAGAAAGAAAAAGACAACCTACTCATTATTCTTTTTTTTTTTTTCAAGAAAAAAAAAAGATAACCTAATTCAGATCTATGTTGATGACATGCTGTTTGGATCGATTAATAAAAAAAATTGTGAGAATTTTCAAAAATAATGAGGAATTTGAAATGAGTATGATGGGAAAGCTTTCCTATTTTCTTGGATTTAGTGTAAAGCAGGGGGATGATGAAACATATCTTAGCCAAGTTAAATTCATCAAGAAGATTCTTAAGAAATATAAAATGGATAATACTAAGGGAAATAAAACTCACATTTTTTAGGCAATAAATACTCGCATGAGCTCTACCATTCAATTAAATAAGGACCTAAATAGAAAGTCAATAGATCATAAAATGTATAGAGGAATAATTGGATCACTTCTCTATTTGACTACCAGTATACCTGATATAATATTTAGTATATGTCTCTGAGCTAGATTTCACACTAATCCAAAAGAATCTAATCTAGCTATATTTAAGAGAATTCATAAATATCTCTTAGAAACTCAAAAGTTGGAATTTGATATTCTAGATATAGTACTTCTTTTAAGATCATATGATATTTTAATTCAAACTTTGCAGGATATAGGATTGAAAGAAAAGGCACTTCTGGAAGTTGCCAATTCATAGGATAATCTTTAGTCTCCTGATCTAGTAAAAAATAAAACTCTATAGCCCTATCTATTATTGAAGTAGAATACATAGCTATAGGGAGTTGTATTGCACAAGTCCTTTGGTTAAAGCAATAAATCCCATATCTTGGACTACTTGTAGGCACCATTCTAATCATGTGTAGTAACACTAGTGTCATCTAGATTTTAAAGAATCTAATTCAACACTCCATAGCCAAACACATAGACATAAGACATAATTTCATTAGAGGCCATGTCACCAAGGGATATATAAAGCTGCATCATGTAGCCACTAAAAGTCAACTAGTAGATAGCTTTATAAAACTATTAGCTTTTGAAACTTTTAGCACCTTGAGAACTAGATTAGATGTCATATATATTCATTCTTGAATTACAATGATTTGGAATTTGGAAATGTAAATATTTTGTTTTTTGTGTTATTTTTAGTGTTTTTATTTTGTATTAAGATATTTATGTTTGTGATTTTCATTATTCTTTACATGCCTTTTTTCCCTTTGTAAAGTCTCCCTAATCAATGCACCCAAGTCATATTTTTCTTCACATTATATTATATGATCCACATTGTATTATATGATATGTATAAAATAATCAAATCATTGCTCATAATAGTAGTTGACTTATTCTTTTTAAATTGAGAACTTACCACTTTTTTTATACTTGCCTCTTTTTTACTTAAAATATTTAGTGATGGTTGACTCCTCTTAACAATCAAAGAAGAAAATTCATGATTATCCATAAAATTTTATTTCTTCTCTCCCTCTCATTCCTTTAGTGGGGTAATTTAATTTTTTTTAATTAAAATCTATTTGAAATTAAAATTGGACTTAGGAATAAAAATCTTTTTCATATTCCTATAATTTTCTATCTTATAGTCGTCATCTGTAAGTTAATGAATCCACTTCATAATTTTTTTAATCAAGTTATTCATTCTTATCATAGGATTGGGTTTGCTTTATAGATTTTTTTCCTTATATAAGAGAGTGAGTATTCTTCTCTTATATTTGGAAGATAATCTTATAACTGAGATAATTTTCTTTTAAAATTTAGAAAGGAAGCAAATTATAAAAATGAACAGATGCGTAAAGATTCAATTTCTTTCTTTAATTTTTAAACTATCTTGAATTAGAATTATATATATATATATATAAGCCTATTTTTGCTTGTATGAAGCTTCAACTAGGTTAACATAATTTAAATCCCTAATCTTTTTTGGGTTTAGGTGGAGTTAATACATTTCTTACTAAGCTTTTGAATCTAATCAAGTGGTAAATTTCTTATTAAAAAAATTTATTGAAATTAATTGATTCTTCCAACCACCATCACCACCACCTCCACCTGATCAGAGTCCTTACAATTTTTGTAGATTTAGATCCAAGTACTATGATTTTGATTATTACAAATATTATTTCTTTCTTACTACTTTCTCTTAATTAAGTGTTATTCTAGCATATCTAATTTTATTTCGTGCACCCTAACATTTCAAGAAAATAATCTACAGTTCATTTGCCAATATGATTAGCTCAAAATTGGGTAGACTAGTGTTATAGTCTATGATTTTAGTCTTTATGCATTTTTACCTTTCTTATGTCAAGATTATATAGGGTGGATACTAAAGCTAAGCAACCATGCACACATACATGGGGAGAGAGAAAATTTGATTATTTAAAATATTTTCTAAACTATTCATTGTGTACAATTTTTAATTGTATTATATGAATACATATTCAAAAAAAAAAATATTTTAAATATGGGTTGTCAAATTAGTTTATTTGAACTAATTATAATTTATGATCTTAGGGTCATACTGTATGATTTATTTCATCAGGCAAAACCCTAGCCACTAGAGAATTTAAGTAAGAAATCCAGAAATGATTTTTAAAACTAATTATACTGTATGATTCTATTGTACCTTACATTTCTCTTTAATATCTTACTTAAATTGTCCCCCAAAATCAAGTAATCGAATCATGGCTAATTAATGATGATCGATCATATTATATGATCATAAATCATACTGTACGATTGTAGATCTATCATATAATGGACATAGTATAAAATATGGCATAGTTTGTGCAAAATAAACCCATAATTTTTTTAACTAATTATACTGTATAATGGTTCCATCATACCAGATGACTTGCTTAAATCAACTAACCATATTGTACGATGTTACGAGTGTGGTACAATCACTTGAGAACAAAACATGGTCGTCTTAGATATCATACCAAACGAATAAAAGAAATTCAACAAATCGTATCAAACAATCTTGGATCGTACTGTACGATATGTTTATAAGTTTTGAATAGTTTATTTAGATAAATATTCGCATCATACAGAATGAGTGTAGTTATGTATTGATCATCCTATACAATCCTACTATTGTAAGGTATGAATAGAAGATGCTTCTCTTGAAATTTAGGGTTTCCTGAAGCCCTCTATTTAAGGATTCACAAGAACTCTTTGAAGAATCTTTAGCTACTGAGTGTTTTTGAGAGGGAGCTTTAAGAAGAGACTTAGGAGAGCTTTTGAGAGAGAATATAGGGAGATCTTATTTGTGAGGGAGAGTTATGAGGGGATTCATAAGGTTTCTCTAAGCAAGGATCTTGCCTAGTTCCTCTAAGCATCTGCCTTATTTCTTGGTGGCTTAGAAGAGAAGCTCTTTAGTAAATCATGGTTCTCTATCATCTCCTGGAGGGAGAAATAGAGTTTAGTTCTCTAACCATCACTTGGAGGATGAGAATATAGTTTGGTTCTTTGACCATAAAAAAATAAAGTTGAGGTTCTCTGTCATCTCCTGGAGGGAGAAAAAGAGTTGGGTTCTTTGCCTTCATCTGGAATCAGAAAAGAGAGTTAAGGTTCTCTACCTACAAAATAGTTAGGTCAGTTCTCTTCCACACCGGATTGGTGAACTATAGTCTATAAAAGCTTCTCCTCCTCCTTATGAGAGCAAAAGAAGAGTCACTATTTTAGTATAATATCTAAAACGGAGGTTTTGGGAGTGGACGTAAGTCAGGTTGCCTTAACTAGTAAAAATTCTGGTTCGTTTGTTTTGCTTATTATCTTCGTATTTTAATTTTTCATAATTATTTGCATGGTTTGAAATATTTGATTTTAATTATTTTGTGAAAATTATTTTCTTCCGCATCCACGATTAAAATCATCTTTAGAGGGTTAAAATTACAAAAAAGATTTTTTTTTAAAGATTTTTTAAAATCACCAATTCAACCCCCTCTTGGTTAGCCTCGGCTAGTTCTATAAGGTATCTATGTATTGAACCATGCTTTGTATCTATGTATTGAACCATTTGGATGAAGTTTGAGTCGATAGGTCCAGCATCAACCAAGAGGTTTAAGATTTGGTGGTTTAGGAACAAGTGTTCATATATCCTTTTATTACAATGCACTAAATTATGTTGCCATTGCATTTCTTCATTCGAGGCATTTATTGGCTTCAGTGAATGTAGTTGGTTCGGTGGTGAAGCAAAGAGGATCAGGATTTGGCAAGGTCTTAAGTGGCTAGTTTGGGATCATGTTACCATAGGATGATGGGAAAATTGATTTGTTGGGCTATTTATAGAGGGAAAAGTTGAGGAAGAGGTAGGAGCAAGGTAGATGGGGGTCAATTTTGGTAGTAGGAGTTTTGGTTGTGGAGGAGATGATGGAGCTTATTAGGAGAATGGAAGAATGGATCTACTCAGTAGGTGGTGATGCATTTGAAATGGGAATTAGGAGAAATAGATTGGAGGTAGTGGGATTGATGGATGTCTGTGATGGCAGTTGGATAAATGGGATTGTAGATTCATCAAATTGAACATGATAGGATATGAAAATATTTCCAGTGGATTGATTTAGGCGTTTGTATCCCCTGTGTATGTTGGAGTAACCTATGAAGATGCAAATTGTGGATTTTGGTTTAAGTTTATGGCAATGTGAAGGAGGAAACGATGGGAACCATGCACACCCAAAGATGTGTAGATGATTGTAGGAGTGTGGCAAGATAGATAGTAGTAGTTAGAGCCACATCTGGCCATGGATAATAGAGAAGGTGAGCTTCATGAAGGAGCGTTCGAGTTGTTTCAATGATGTGGCAGTGTTTGGGATCGTCTAGTCAATTTTGCTCAGGAGTGTATTGACAGCTTGTTTGGTGGAGGATGCCATGATATAAAAAAAAAAATTATATGAGAGTGTGATTAAGGAATTCAGTGTCGTAGTCAGTACGTAGGCATTTTATTTTAATGGACAATTGATTTGTAACGAGGTGAGTAAAGTTAATGAAAATATTTGCTACTTCGAATTTTATTCTTATGGGAAACAATCATACATAGTGAGAGAAGTCATCCATTATAAGCAAGTAATATTTAAAACCTTGTCAGGATAAATTGGGAAAGGGCCCCATACATCGGAATGAAGAAGAGCTTGTTGTTGTTTGATATCAATGAATATGCTTGTTGGAAGTCTAATAATATTTCCATTTTTTTCTTACGATGCTAGCAAAGTGACCTTGAAATCTTCTTCATACATAAGAAAGTCTTATCAGATAGTGCCTTTTGGAGTATTGTTTTTGTTTTCTCTCTATATTCCTTCTACTTATCCAGCGGAATGGATTGTATTATATTATTTTGTGGAAATTTCTTTTTAAAAATATGTATTTTTGTGACTATGATCTCCAGTTAGTTACTTAGTTTGGGAGAAACACGTGGTATGCTTAGTTAATTGATGGAATTTAGGATTTAAAAATTTATTGCTTGTAATTTTAAGTTCTATTCATTCATATATTAAGTTTTGGGATTTAATTTTAGTTTAAATTGATCATATGTTTTGATTTATATAAGAAAAAATTGTAATTGAATAAAATTCTCTTTTTATATTTCTTTTTTTATGTATGCAAGTTGAACATATGGTTCTTTTGATTACTTAATTAAGGGAGAAGTCATCTTCTTATATTGGCATTAGGCATACCTTTTTTAATGTTTTTGCACTTATTTCATGTTCTTATTTTATCTAGGAATTTGTTATTTTTTCCTTTTTCCTAAGAATTTAGTAGAAATTATTAATGAATTTTACGTTCTGATAAAACTTATTAATTTAACCAACACATTCAATTAAAGTACCTCATTAAAATATAACTTAGTTTGACTATGAGTAATAACATTGCTTTGGCAATCCATGAAGCTTCTTAATATTTGTGTTGTTGATAGTAATTGGCTAATTTCCATCAACTCTCCAATAATTTTTATTTTTATTTTTTCAATTAGCTTTTCATTGCAGTTTCCATTAAAATTTTTTTTTACTATTTAAATTTCTTATAAAAGTGAGGAATGTTTAACATCATATTGAAATGAATTTGAACTTTTTCTTTTAAGTATTGGATTTTTTATCCTCGTCCTTTCACATGATTATATTCAAATTAAACTGCGGGTTATTAGGTTTAATATCATAGAATGGATTAACAAAACAATCAATCTGCACATTCAACTTAAAAGCATGTAGGGGAAGGTAAATATTGTTTAAAATTATTTTTCTTAGAGTAAAGTTGTTGATGGTATGAAACAATACAAATATCTTCATTATAGAACAATTTATAAAGGTAGAGGCATTAATAAAATGAATCAGCACCTAGCAGAGATTAAATGTAACATTAATTCTTGTAAGGAAGTGTCACATTACATCTATCATCTGATGCAACACAATTTGAATGAAATAACAAAGAGAAAATAAAAAGCACAAGAGGACTTATTACATAGTATTGATTTGTTTGTTAATAATCCAAAAGAGGAAGAGAGGGGTTCATGTTCACTCCCGAAATCAGAAAGTCCAAATGCATGAGGCAAAGGGATTGATAAAGGAAAAAAGAAAAATTGATTAAATGGATAACTTTTTTGCATCTAGAACAAAATTATGTGTTGGGGATGATGAGGAGTAAACACCATAATGACCAAACAAGAAATAAAGTAAAAGCAGAATAAAAGTAAAGGAAACAAGGAATTATTGTGGAAAATCCAAAATAGGGAAAAATCATAGAGCCACGCCACATCAAAAAATCCACTATAAAAATTGGGAGAAATAAGTACAAAACTCTTCTCTCTCACTCTTTCCTTGCTTCTCTTCTCACATGCACTATTCTCACACTTTTCTTAACTAAAAATACAAGAGAAAGCCAAGTGAAATAACTCCCAAGGGGCACAAACCTTTAGAAAAAAGAGAAAGAATCATATAGTCATCTCGCAGTCCTGCGATACCAGTTTAAAGTGCTACAGTGCTCAAGCCTTTATTTTGAACTACAACACCGTATCTAGGCCATGCGGTGCTCTGATCTCTGCGTGTAGTGCTAGGGCACTCGGAAACACAACACTGAGGCATTCATGTATACAGTGCTGAGGCATTATACGACAAAAAAAAATTCCAAGGGGTATGCCGCTCACACCCTCCAGTGTACCTTACAAGCTTTACGATCTGAGACAACAAAAGACCTCGATTTTTCAACACAATCATATTCCACACATAATACCATGATTTCAACTATCCCTAAAAAGTGTAATGACATTTAAAGATACAGTGCAACGTACTAATTTGGCATTTGTCAGGTGATTTTATGACAACTATATTTCATTCAATGCTATTAATTCATCTTTTGTGCAGGGGTTATTAATGTAATTATTATAATAAGACCTAGTTACAAGGTACTCTTTTATTATAGATTAAGAGTGAATTTATTATGAAATTCTAAAAAGTAATGCAAGTCGTTAATTGAATCTTACAAAAGAATATGAAAAGAAATTGATTATACATTGATGGTTGATGGTAGGAAAAATATAAGAAAAATGACATTGATAAATTTTCTTGTATATTTTTCTCATGGAATTTCATTTTTAAAATCAGTATATACATTTGATATCATTAAAGATTGTACAATATTATATTCCTTATTCACTGATACTGTTGAATGAATTGGTCTAGAAAATATAGCTCATTTTATGACAAATAACACAATAAATTATAAGAAAATTAGTAAGTTATTGCATGAAAAATTTAGAAGCATATATTGTTCATCTTATGTTGCACATTGCATAAACCTCGTTCTAAAAATATTGAAAGCATGCCATAGATTATGAAAATATTATAATTTTTATTTATAATCATGCTTTTATATTAGCATGGTTAAAAAAAAGAGTAGGTTGGATAGAAATTCTAAGATAAGGAGTACCATAATCGAAATAACATTCATTATCTTAAGAAGTGTGCGTGATCACAAACATGATTTGCAAGCATTTAGTAATAGCAAGGCATATATTGGTTTTAAGTTTATTAAGATATTGAAGGGAAAGGAGGCAGCCTCCATTATTTTGGATGCAAGAATTTTGAATGACTTGTAAGTAATTTCCAAATTATCATGACCTTTAATCAGGTTTGTAAGAATTATTGATGTAGATGAAAAGTCTTCTCTTGGACATCTTTATGATAGTATGTACAAAGCTAGAAAAGTAATAAAGTGTGTGTTTAAAAATATAGAAATAATGTACAAGTTCTACACTAGTATCATAAAGGGAAGATAAGATAATCAACTAAGAAAGAGGATACATTTAGCAGCTTATTTTCTCAACCCTCATTTTTAGCATGACTAAGAAAATTTTTGCCACAAGTCTGAAGTTAAACCAGGTTTAATTGAATAGATTGGCAATAAAGACATATATACTAAAATATCTTTGATAATGAATGAGATGGAGCTTTTTCATGATAATTTAGAAAGTTTTGTGAAGACAATTGCATTAAAAATGGAAAAAGAAATGCAACGTGGTAAGATAATAAAATTTAAGTTGCATTTTAATATTTACTTAAGCTATGATGTTTCTGCTTACAATAAATACATTTGAACAAACCAATGTATGTTTATTAATTTGTAGATGAATGGTGGTAGATGTTTGACTCTACTGTGCCAAATATATAGAAAGTGGATGTTAGACTTCTTAATCAAACATCATCTTCATTAGGCTATGAGAGGAATTGGAGTGTGTTTTAGCAGGTTCATATTAAAAGATAAAATCATCTTGAGCACTAAATGTTAAAAGATCTAGTATACATTCATTATAATCTCAATTTAACGAATATTCATTATCTACAACTATAATTAAATATCTTTTTAAATATTGATGCATATCATATTTATAATTTTTTTATAATAATTATACATGTTGTAACTTAAAAAAAAAAGAGTTATGATCCTTTAGACTATATAAGTATCAAGTTTGTTAACTTTTAGATCCTTGCTGATGAGCCAACTCAAGAATTATATTTAGACGACTTGGAAATAAAAAATTTATTAAGATGATGCAATTCTTATAGATATAGAACCAAAGATAACATCGACTAGCCAACCCCTGGTAAGATTGTAGCTTAACTTATATTATTTGAGTGAAATATAAATTATAGACTTATTATTTCACATTAATGATTTGCATATTAAGACAACTTAGCTAATATATGTGATAGACATGACATACTTTCATGTGAGGATGTTGAAGCATTTGGGCTGGAAGATTTTGGTGAAAAAGGATTTGGGGATCCATCATTTGATCATACAAATTTAAGGGATGACTATTAGATTCACTTGAAGTATTTTGAGTTTTGAATTTTTTTATGTAAACTTATTTAAACAATTGAATATCATACAAATTTGTGATTTTATTGTTTAAAAAAAATTATAGTATAAATACATTTTCATTATTATGCTTCACTTTATGTTACTTATATAGCATTTCTCTAATATTCAATTTCTTTTGCTCATTTAATTTTAAACAGTTTCACATGTTAGAAAAAGAGAATTGAAGATTTTATAGAATAGGTCAATTACTCAAAGCTTCATGTCTTCAATTAAAAAAAATAATCATTCATGTTTTATATTTCATAATCATTTAGTATGTTTAATATTTATTTATATTTTATATGATTGCATTAATATTGATAAATTATGATATATTCAAATAAAAATAGTATTTATTATATCATTTGGTTAAACCCCAATTTTCATTACCTTGCCTTTTACAATGCATTCCTTTTTCAAGCAACCAAACTACCCCTTACAAAAATATGGGGTGAATTTTTTTAGCATTTCAGATTTACTCTCTAACTCATTTTTTGGTGAATTTGGAAATTGTTAGATTCATTCATTTTTCAACTACAATGTAAATTCTTAGACATTATTGCTAACAATCTTTAGCCACCAAGCCATTGTGGTTGGCTACCGCTCACCATTGCTAATATCAACCAATGACTACAGTTTTCACTCACTAATCATCACAAAGCTTTACATTATATTTATTTTAATTCAAGCAAAAAAAAAAAATAATTATATATATTTATTTTACACTCATCAAAATAATTTATAATATTTCAAATGTATTGCATTTCTTATATAAAGCATTATATTTTTCTGCTGCTTGTTATAATCCTTGAACATATAGTTAGAATAATGAATTTTGATATCTCTTTATTAGTGATAAATCACAAAAAAATTACCTTAATCAAGCACTAATCTCAAAATATATTTGAATTGAAAACTTTCAAAATTAAATTTGGGATCATCCGAACTTCAATGTTAGCAAACTTACAGTCAATTTGAACACCTTGACAAGATGAACTCAATGACACCAAAATTGGTGCAATCCTAGTCTAAATAGTCTCAAATTAAGGGATTGAAATATATTTGAAAGCTTCAACGCATTAATTAGATAATCAAATTATCTCCAGATATATAATGCTTATAATCTAATCGAGTGGCTCAACGAGATGGATCTAAGGAGCCTAAGATCACCTAATTTTGACATCATTAAGGTATTTAAATGCTTGATGAAAGATTCATGATCAAAGGAATTAATATAAATCATTTGATAAAGCACTCTCACTTTGCCCTAGATTTTCTCAATATTTATAGAACATGCCACTCTCAAAAACCTTTAAAAAATAAATAAAAATAAAAGCATGTCACTCTCAAAAATCTATAAACAGTCCCTCATTTTTTATATGAGGGGGAGATGGAGAAAGAGATATACAGAGAGAACTCTCTTGCATTTTTCAGACATCGCCTTAAACGATCACCACTAGCTATCGCCACTAACGATCATCATCGCCATTGACAACTGACTTCAAAATTCACATCCATCTCCATAATGCTAATCAGATTTTAACTGTGTTATTGAGTATATTTACACTCCCATGGACATCAATTATTATAATCCCAATTGAGAAAATTAAGCATTGTTGTTGGGTACAGATTGATCTTTGTATTATCCCTCTTCTTTAAAACTAAAGAACTGAGTATCTCTATATTATTTATTATATAGTGAATTTTATAACTAAGGCAGACCCTATGGTTTTTTTCATTTCCAAGTTCTTCATGTAAAAAATTCTCTAATTTTACTACTTCTATCTGAATGTTCTTATTAAGACAAATTCATACACAAAACTCAAATTCAATACCTTTCAGTTGATAGCTAAAGCTCCTAAACAACAGATCAAGAAGAGCTAGGTATGCTCATGCACCTTATTTGTTATATATATAGTTTCTTCTATAATCAGATTTTAGACTTTTATAGGTGGCATAGTAAAATTTTGAATTTAATTTGGAGAAACACGTCTTTGATTTTTTATTTAGTCTAACAGAGCCTCTAATAATAAATTATTATGGAAAAACAACTATGCATCATATAAATTAAGTTATATATATCAATTTATAATTTTATGTTCATTTCTCACTTTAATCAATAAATAAATATTGGTCCAATAATCTTTAGAATATGAAAAAATCAATGATCATTACATCAATAAAGTTTTATATATAAAAGCAATTAATGATCATTACATCAATATGACCAAAAAAAGTCAATGATCATTACATCAGAATAATGTATAAAATATTCATCAAGTCATAACCTTCAAAAGACTAATTCCCTAACATTAGATAAAGATAAAGAAAAAAAATGTTTTTTAATTGATTACTTGCATATTATATTATTCTTAAAATAATTATAAAATTCATCATGATTAAATTTTTAATAGAATATTGCGATATTACGTTTTTTTCTTAAATTAAAGAATTATTTTGTATTAGAAATTTAATAAGATAATGGTTTTCTATATATATACCCACACACCTTTAATATTTATTTATATTACACTCAAAGATTTAAATTACTTAGTAAGAATTTTACTTTTTTAAAAAAATTATATTGTGAAATGATTGAGAGACATTAGTGTTATATAAATAAATTTTAAAATTTATGTGACCTCCATTAATATTAACTCATGGATAAAAAAAATTATATAATTAAAAAGTACAAAAAATTTTATTATATAAATAATACTTTTTTTAATTCTTAATGACAGGTACCCAACCCTAATCTCTTTGTGGCCCCACCATTTATGCTAATAAAAAATAATAAAAATAAATTTGTCTACTAACATACTAATTTTCTTAACATCAAAATTGAAAGGAATTTTGTTTAAGAAAATTTTCTAATTTGGGCCTAATAATTTCAAGATGTGATTGAGCAATAAAAACAAAAGAGAAATCTCCTAATAATATTAAAGAGCCAATAGAATTCCTCCATGGATTAATTAATAAACAAATCACAATTATGATAAGAATTAGCAATGGACTAAATCACAATATCTGACTTATACAATAGCATTAAATCTTGCCTTTTAAATGAACATGAAGAATTTAATGAAATTTTAACTAAAATAATCTAATAAAAAATTCAACTAAATTAATGCCAAATTTTTAATTAGAATAGAAAAAATAAGATTTTTAAGTACAAATCTTCCAATAAATTCTTATAGAAATTATGATATATTTTTCAATGTATCGCAAACAAGTCGGTGAGGCTGTGCAGATACTTAGTTAAGGATTTGAAATCATAATTTTGATTATATGAGAATTTTTTGCCTAATTTCAATCAGGCCATTGATGAGTACTGAAAATAAACAATATATATAATTATATATATTTATATAAAAGAAGCATTGAAGTATTTAATAATTGAAGCCCAATATCCAGAAATTCACTACGAAGTTTGGTTCACATCAAAGCCCCATTCATATTATGATTGGATACTTAGCTTCCAAATTTTAATGATCAGTTAGTGAGATGGAGACCTCTTTCACTGAGTAATCATACCTAAGTGATCATAAAAAAAATAAAAATTTTAAATTTTAGAAAATAAGAAAAAAAAAGTTCATCATCAAATAGGAAATTAAAAAAATACTATGATTAAGGAGGGTGCCCATTAATATAAGAAACAAAAAACTGCTATCGTAGAAGTTCCCAAAGGTAGAAGCAGAAGGGTAGACTAGTAAATAAACGAAAAAAAAAAGTAATTAAAAAGAAAAATAAATAATTTAAATATATATATTTAAATAAATATAACGCAATTTGTAAGTCAGCCCAGAAAAAGTATGAAACTATTAAGATATTATGAAAAAAAAAAGTATGTTGTGACTTGAATTTAGTTAAACAAATCTCAAAGCAATTAGATTTGCTTTAAAAGTAGTGCAATTCTAAATAATCACTCAAACTTTATATTCCAATCATTTCAAAGAAAATCTAACAATTTGGCAATTTTTTTTCATTTAAAGT
Organism: Dendrobium catenatum; assembly: GCF_001605985.2. Classification (NCBI taxonomy): domain Eukaryota; kingdom Viridiplantae; phylum Streptophyta; class Magnoliopsida; order Asparagales; family Orchidaceae; genus Dendrobium; species Dendrobium catenatum. The sequence continues at coordinate 537,703 of NW_021318768.1, forward strand.
GTTAATCCTCCAATAATATAAGCTTTACTATGATTTTATATATATATATATATATATATATATATATGCTCCAATAAATTCACACAAATACAAAACAATCTAAAAAAGTTTTTGAAAGGTATATGCCAAAGTAACAAAAGTTCAAAGTTTCAACTTGGTTATTTCGAACTCCAATAAAAACAAACAAACAAATTTCCATAAAGCACAATAAAGTGCAACTAATGAAAAGTTTCAAGGAAAAAAACCCAAAGGAATTCTAAGATTAAAAGCATAACATAGCAAAATTTCAAACAGTAATAAGTATTAACTCAACACGCATTAGCACCGACCAGATATACTTAAGGAACTAACCTTCATAGGAGTAGCCACGACCAGCGGAGCATCTGGGGAGTCAGCACCAGCAAACAATGGATTCATCCTTGGGAACAATAGGGTTGCAATAGCAACTCTTCAGGGTTTCCTGGTTGCGGTACCATTCATGGTGCTTTTCTTCACCTGGAGGAAGTTCCAGATTACACTGAACTTGCCATTCTCAGTCACCTGCACATTGGAAAGCATTTCACAATGTAGAGCTGTAAATAGATAAATAGCATTAGTAATAATAACGTTTGGCAGCATATAACCCGCTAGATATTGCGAGGAAAAAAGAAAACTCTCACAGGTATTAATGCATGCATTTAGATTTTCACAGATTGTTCTAAGATACAGAGATAGGAATGAACTCCACATAGCTTAGAGTTTTAATTTTCAACAAAAAAACATAAAAATTTTCAAAACTGCTTAGTTAATTTATATTATATTTATTAAATGGATAAATTTGTTAGTTATCTTCTTAAAATTGCCAAGTGATAGGAAATAAATATTTCAACAACACATTATATATATATATAAGTTAAAAATCAAAAGAAACTATAATGACAAAAAAAAAAAAAAGATTAACAAATGAAACTATCGAGCTTGTAGAAATACATAACACCAAGATAAAATGCAATTCATTGAAGCTTAAACATCCATAAAGAAAGATGGCCACAAATATTCTCAACGGAATACTTTTACTGAAAATATAAGCAATAATTTTTAAATTTGTTTATTAATCCCATATTCAAATTGTAAAATTAGAATCATCATCAACCAAACTAGCATTCTCTTAAACGTCGTCACTATTTCTCACATCATTTTTTTTTTTAAATTACGTTCATCAACACAACCACTATACTCATCCTCATAGCATCTCCTAAACATGGCAAAATAGTGTGCTATTCGCTATAGCGCATTTAAAGCACAGATGGTGCACGCTACTTTAATCTCTGCACATCACCAAAATAATGGCATATAAGGCATATCTTACTACATTATGAACTATAGTGAGAGCCATTTTATGCTATTGATTAGCATGGACACAGTTTATAATATACTATAACTATTTATAATAAATGAAAGGGCATATAGCTCGTTCGATGTTATACTGCCAATATTGGGATAAAATATACAATGTAACTTCTCATCAAAATGGTATACACTAATAATCGAAAGATGGGAGTATCATTTTTATAAGTAAAATAAATTATATTTTAGGAGTAAATTGCTGACTTAAGGAACAAAACTTTTCCAATTAAAGATAATCTTGGTGTGGTGTGTCTAGAAAGGCATGCATTAATTATATCAATTGTGATCTAAAAGTCATAGGATCCGGTGATGGATGCCGCATCTCTAAAATGAAAGAGATATTGGAAGCGCACATCAAATCCTCCCCAAATGCTTCATGCACTACCAATGCATAGTCCCCTTTTACATACCTAATAACTAGAAGCACATGAACCCAAAATAAGTAAAGCTTTTTAAATTGAGTAGCCACATAAATGAAATGAGTTTCTGGACATTCTTAACCATTATAAATGACCTATGTGGAAATTACTATAGCATCATCAACATTAACATCTTAATTCTACTATTATGGGTCAAATTTGTTTTCGAGGCCCCTCTTTGCTATATGCTATTATGAGTGCCTCACACTAAGTTCCATCAACATTCCTAGGGTTCCCTTCATAAAATATTTATGGAGAACTCCATATTGAATCTCCTTATTATCTTCTTAATATGCATTGCCTTCTCCTGTCCTCTTGAAATACCTCCCTAATTATAATGACCCCAACGATTGACACCCTCATCCATCTAGTATTCTGAAGATGGATTTGGAAGATACAATGATGCCCTCCAAACATAGAAAGGCAATGGAAATTAACCATAGAGGCTTCAAAACTATAAATCAAACTCTCACAAGCAAGACTGAAGATGAAGTACCCAACATCTTCGCATCTTCATACTTTGTGCACTAGGAAACTTGATTGGATCTAAATGATTAACCATGGTTGGGATAATCAAGTCTAGATTAAGTGAGCCATCTTAAAACAAGGAGACTCTTCAACATGTCTAAGCCAAATTTGTAATAAATAATGGCTTGGTGTAGCTTGCATGGATTGTATGGAAATACAAAAAGCTACATGAAAGGGCTACACAAGAGGCTAATAATAATTATCAAGCAAATGTATCCTACTCCTTCCCTCCTTTTTCTCTCTCTTCTTATACCTCGCCAGTGATTGGGATATGAGACAACGATAAGAAATTATTTTATTAACTTGACTTCAACCATTTTCCACTTATCTTGCTTGTAATTAGGAGTAAGGATTTCAATAAATTATTATTATAAAGAGTCAATAAATAAACCCTTCATTACAATTATTTTTCATGCATTTGAAACAAAAAAACTCTAATTCAATCCCACAAACTATCCCCAACCTAGCATTGACAACCACAATCCACTCTTTGTTAAGCAATTCTCTCTCTTTCTCTCTCCTCTCTCTCACTATACCTCTCTTCTCTCTCCATCTACTCAAGAAAATCAAGAGTCCATCAAAAGCTAAGCAAAAAGAATCCATTCAATAAATAAAGAGGATAATCAAGAATTCTCCACTTGCAAGCATAATGACTAGTTCTATCTTTCTAGTTTTCACCAATCATAAATCCATTTATATATTTCTTTAAATCACTCTCCCTCTATTTCTATAAATCTAACTGACCTCGTCAAAGAAGCAAAATTCCATAGCTTGGGTTTTTTATGATGTAGGAACCCCACATCCACATATGTACAAGCCTAACTTCTGCATATCTTTACCAAAATATTTTATTTGCAAGTGAAACAACAACGGAAGAAAACTCATAGTTCAACAAAAAAAAAAAAAAGATTTCTCTTGAGCAAATAAGAGAATTAGGATTTGGTCTCCATACTTGAATTAAGAGAGAAGGAAAAGGAGAGACTAACTTTAATTTAAACATTTTTTAGTTTTCTTGTTTGTAATTAAGAGTTGGGATTTAAAAAAAAAAAAAACTAATATCATATAAAATAGATTCTCCATCAGGGTTATTTTTCATGCACTTGAAGCAATAAAGCTATAATTTCCTCCAACACTGACCTTATGTTGGAGAGCAAGATATTGGTTGGGAGAGAGAGAGAAGGGGTGGGGGATGAGAACTTTATCGATTCAAGTACATGAAAAAAAAAATAATGGAGATTCATTTTAAATGATTACAATGAATTTAAATACGGCTTCTACTTACAAAAAAAGAACAAAACATAACAAAAATCAAGCTACTATCTTCTTATCACTCATCACTCCCTCTTTACCCCTATCACATTGAATATGTATGCGAAAAGAGAGACAAGGTGATGAGAAGCAAGATATGCTTGCTAAATTCAGTATTGGTACCAAAAGATTGAATCTTTAACATGAATCAACATGAATCTTTAGATTGATTTTGTTAAATGGTATTTCAATTACCAATTTTAACTCAACAAGTCATGAGTTACCAAGTCGAACTCAACAAGTCATGAGAGCAGTGAGAATGCATATTGGAGCATGACAAGATGCATATAAGTTGAACAACTCACCAAAATGGAGGGGCCAATAACAATAACAAGGCCTTTGCTTTTACTGGAATCACAAAAAGTAAATGCTAGATGTATTCAAATAAGTTTAAAACATTTTATAGGTAAGCTTAGCTAGCTTCACATAGGTTATTTCCAAATGAACGAGCTATTACTAAATCCCATAAAAAGTTGAACCCAAAAATTCTTGTAAAGATGAAATGATGATGATATAATAAGTTTTCATATTCATAAGCCACTCAAAGTTAGACCAAAAATGACTCAAAGCACTGTGATATAAAATAAAACTTTTTTTACTATGATTGGACACGACATACATCAAAGCTTTAGAGAAATCAAGAAAACCATGAAAGATTTCCAATACGCTATCTTTATTAACAAGCTTAATATTACAGTTGCACGCCAGCAAGGAATGCAGTCCAGGATTTGATTAGTGAACAAACAAAGGATTTGTCGTTCTCATGTTTTGAAGCACTTCAAAGCTAAATATGTACTGTAACTAGAAACTAAAGCCAACAAAACAACTACATGTAGACACATCTTTCCAATAATGAAAGTAGCACGTAACCTTCTCTTTCGCCAAGCACTTCTCTATGATCAGCTTATTCCATATTGATTCTAAGTGTATCTTACAACTTGGAACCCCAAATTATAATCTCAAATTTTGTGCCTTCCAAGTTTTTTGTATCAGGAAACCGACAAACAAATTTAAAAGGATCTAGAAATATAACTTATTATGTGATTATTTCAAGTGTATTACTAGTCAAATGTATAAAGTCACCTCAGCTTTTGCTAAGAGACTTCAGATCCATTAGGGGCAATAACAACATTTTATCAAGAAGATTGTAAAGTTGTTATTGAGAAAGTAATTTTATTGAAAGCTATTGTAGTTTTTACAAAAAATTTCAAAATTGAATAATGACTTTCTTACAACTACCACATTCTAGCATATATATAATTCTCCAAAGCAGCTTCCCTCAAAAAAAAAATGAAAACCAACAAAAAAGTAAATTGCAAATGGATGAGTAATAGTGCACAAAAATCAAAGCAATGAGAAAGCCATCCTAATAGACTCTTTTAAGCCATATTAAAGCTAACATTATTTTAATTCCTATTACCAGCTACTCAAAAATTGCAATAGTATGGTGGTGGATGACCCTCCCCAACCATCAATTCAGAGACATGTTGAAAAATATTGCAAATTTGGATTTAAAGAAAAAAACATGAATGAGCATGACGTTGGTGGGTGAGGAAAAATCACCAATATAGCAAATTAGAATGAATTGATCATACTCAACTCATAATTTTGGGAGAACTTTCTTGGATAGGGTGATTTAATAACCATTACTCAGATAACTAAACTAAAGAAGGAATAAATTATAGCTGAAGGTGAGAGTTAATGTCACTTGATTAAGGTGAATAGAGTTATAGTCAAGTGTGAATTTTCCAATTTTTTTGTGCTTGCAATTTCATGCAGCGTGTGAGAGTGAAGTAAGCTTGTGAGTGTATACACGGGCTTGGCACATGGCACCGTGGAATGCCCAAACTCCAAAAATAGATGGACATTTCAAATTTGGAGACACCAACACTCCCAAGATGAAAGGTTGACAACTACATAAAATTCCAATATTTTTGAGCTGACAATAAAGATGGAATATATTTAAATATCAATTAATTCCATGGTTTATATAGAACTTAAAAAAAAACTTAGAATCAAAGAAGCAATTGGGTTTGATTGGCCCATGCTCAAGACAAACCAATCCAAAATCTATAAAATTTCAATGACATGTAGAAGACTAACCCATATTCAAAATAATCAACATAAAGGTAAAGATTGTGGGTGCGAAAAAATAATTAAAAAATTCATCCACTTAAAGGAGACATAAGACAAAGTGAAGTAAAACTTTGTACTACAAGTGATTTTTTGAGACAGATTTCTTTAATACGACTGTACCATAAAAGCTAATTAAGTGGTACTCCAAAAAATTTTGCTTTGGATTTCCCTCAAGCCAACTAGGCTGCCAATTAAGGTTGACAGGTTAAGTTCATGACTGACTCAAAGTCGAAACCTCAAATTTGTTTAACCAAAACTATCTCTGTTTATTATATGGATCAAAATGTTTGAACCGAACATGACTCGACTTGAACCCAACTAGTCAAACCCACTTATTACAGATCAAGATCATACAATTTTTTTCATCAACAGAACTTATTTAACTCAAATATTACTTGCTTAACTTAGTAATACAAAAGTCTATTTTAACAATATATTTCTAACTTTCAAAACTAAAAATTCAAATAATAATTTGGTCAATTTCAAGTTGATTTTGATTTATGCAGGTCAATCCAATTTCTAGTCTACAAACCTGACCTGAATAGTAATCGGGTCAACTCAAATCCAAAATTTTCTAGTAAAATTCTTGTCTAGTTGTTGTGTAAAATCATTTATTAACACCCCTAAAGCAAAAAAAAATCATATTATTTTGAAATTATATAAGGACAAAGACTTCTAAGACTAAGATAACTAATATTTTGGTAGCAATTAAAAATATTGTGAAAGCCAATGGCTCATTAAGAGACAAGTGAAAATCATTGCACATCCAAACTAAGCTACTTGATTAAAAATATGACTTTCTCAGAAAGAAGGATAACCAATAATGCCATTTAAACATTGATTTGGTTTAAGCTCATAATCCATTGATGAACCACTGCACTACTCAAACATTGTCGATTTTCACTTTATTCTCATAGTCAACATGTTGGAAACAATAAGCACTGATATTGATGAAGCTTTGCCTTTTAGCTTGAATTAGAAATATGCAAACTTTCTTAGAAGTAAAGATAAACAAGTATGCTACTCGGGCTTTGCCATTTGGCTTGGTTCTCAAAAGCCAACTCCTTGAGAATAAAGATGAATCATAGTGTCGCTTGGAAGCAAGCATGAACCATTATGTTACTCGGGCTAGAGTCATTTTTTGCTTGGTTTGCATTGTACAGCCCTTTGAGAATGAGAATGAACCATGGTATTATTTCAGGTTTCGCTTTTTCTTGAGCCAAAAGTTTGACAACTTGCTTGAAAACAAGAATGACCCAATATTTCATGGGCTCCCATTTCATCATTGTTCTCACAAGTTGACTCAGGAGCAAGGATGAGCCAAGTGACGTTCAAGCATTATTTTTGGCTTGACTCAAAAATCAGCTGCTTTGCCATTTCAACTTTGTTCTCACCAATAAATAAATAAATAAAATAAAAATAAAAATAAAAAATAAAAAACAAAAAAAAAACTTTGTTCTCACCAAAAATCAAGAGCAAGAATAAGTCATATTGAAGCTCAAGCTTTACTTTTTAGCTTGACTCAAAATTCGTCGACATGCTTAAATGCAATAATGAAAACTATACAATCTATAATACTTAGGCTTTATCATTTTAACATGGTTATCACTGTTCGATTCACTTGGGAATGGGATGAAACATTGTGATGCTTGGGTCGTGTTCTGTCATCATTTTTCCGCCAAGGTGTTTCCATCTTGGCTTGGTTCTTGTTGTCCCAGTCACTCAAGAGTGAAAATAAGTCATGGCGCTGCTTAAATTTTAATTTTTGTGTAAGTGAAAAATTATTCAACTTCTCAAAAACACGAATTAATGGTTATGCACTCAACTTATAAATTAAATTCACACCTATGTGAAATCTATCGTATCTCAACTTATTGAGTTTTACCCAAGTTCAAATAGGTTCTCTTCTTTATTTGTATATGCATTTTAATTGCTAGCTAAAACTTGCCGAAAAGTAGAATAAAGAAATTCACATTTTCTTCTTTTATATAAATATAATAAACAAATAAATCAAAAAGAAAAAGAAAAATACTAAAATATAAAATAAGATAAAAAATGTTTCAATGAAAGTCTTTGTAAGTAAAAAATTGATGTCTGAAATTACTTGAGACGATCAAGATGAAAAAGAGGAATCAAAGTTTGCTCAAGAACCAATGAAATTCTCCATCATCTGCCTCTAGAATTATAAGATACAGTGTCAAAACTCATTGACGATAGAAAAATAAGGTTCATCCACTCTCCTCTTCATTCAACCCTCAACCTTCAACCCCTAAATACCCTATACATATAAGAAGGTTCTTTTGTCCCCACATAGAGAAGGCATTTATGCACATGACATCAACAGAAGTTCTTATATCATATTAGCATAGGTTCATAACAAGCTAAACGAGGCCATATCATATATGGCATATGCATTTGCTAAATGGGCACTTTATAAAAAGTAGCAACTTATTGCCTCCACAATGCCAAGGTTTAAAATTGTGAAATTGGGTATTGAGGTGTTTTTCGTTCGTGAGGCGAGGTGTAAGCAACAAGACGTTTTGAGGCGCAAGCCTCAAAATCTAAAAATTTTATAAAACCAACATAAAAGTTAATAGTCATTTTTTATATAATATTTAAATAATATATTAAAGGATGACATATTAACTCTCCATTGAACTATGAAGTAAAAAATTTACATGCATATGAAATAAAATATTATATAAGATATAAAGTGTTAAGTGATACAACAACAACATCAAGCTTTTTATCCCACTATGTGGGGTCGGTTACATGAATCTTTTTTCTCCATTATGCCCTATTAAAAGTTAAATCTCATTTCTAATATTTTCTGATCAAGTCGTTTTAGGTCTACCTCTACCCTTCTTACCATAAGTCAAATCCAATACATCTACTTTCTTAACTGGGTCATCGGAAGACTGCCGTTTTATGTGGCCATACCATCTAAGGCGACTCGCTCTAATTTTATCTTCCATTGGATCTACTCAAACCTTTTAACGTATATGCTCATTTCTTATCCCGTCTCTAAGAGTAAAGCCACTCATCTACCTGAGCATCCTCATATCTACAACACTTAACTTACTATTATGCTTCTCTTTTAATGGCCAACATTTTGCACCATTAAGCATTGTAGATCTAACCACCATCTTATACAATTTTTCCTTAAGTTTGAGGGGTACTTTTCTATCACACAACAAGCCATATGCATTCCTCCACTTCAACCATCCAACTTGGATTCTACTAATAATATCCCCATCTATTTCACCATCACTCTGAATAATAGACCCAAGATATTTAAAACGTGTACACTTCTTAATAGCTCGATCACCCAAAATCACACTCCCCTCACTAGAACTATTATTATTAAAATTACATTCCATATATTTAGTTTTAGATCTACTCAATCGAAAGCCTTTAAACTCTAAGGTTAACCTCTATCATGGTTTAAAATTGCGCAATATGAGGCTCGCCTTGAGGCCCGCCTTTGCGCAATTCCAGTAAAAAACGCCTCGATGCTTACGCCTCGAGTTTTTTTTATGAGGCTTGCACCTCAACTTGATTGAGGCCCGCCTTGAGGCCCGCCTCGCCTCACTGGCATGAGGCTTACGCCTCACGGTATATATATTAAAACTTACATAAATTTTGAAGTAAATGCCCAACATTGGACTCTATAGGAGAGGAGGAAGGGGAGAGAGCAGTCCATCATAATGATAATTCAAATGAAGAGCCCCTTAGTGATGTCAGTGCTGATGACTTATGAGTTCTTATGTGATGTGTCATTGCTATGTTTTTTTGGAAAATTTGAATTATATGTTAATGAAAAAAAAAATACTTGGATTTTGGAAAGATATAATTTTGAGTTGAACTATATTTCATGTTGTCTTATTATTGGAATATTTGATTTCATTTCATATCTTATGCTATTTATATTTTATATTATTCACTCATTGGTATATAAAAAATTTATCATTTTATGTTTACGCAATCTTTTGATTTTGAGGCTTACGCCTCAAAACGCCTTGAGGCTTACGCCTCGCCTCACGAATGAAAAATGCCTCAATACCCGAATACACAATTTTAAACATTGACCTCTATAATTCAAGTTTACCTTCAATGCCCTCTCTAGTCTTATCAACAAGAAGAATATCATCAGCAAAAAGAATACACCAAGGTATAATCTCTTGCAAATGTCTAGTTAGAACATTCATGACTAAAGAAAAAAAGATATGTGCTTAATACTGATCCTTGATGTAATCCAACTGAAATAGGAATATACTTGGTTAAACCACCTTGTGTATGGACACAAGTAACAGCTCCTGCATATATATCCTTAATGACTTGAATATAAGCATTATTAACCCCTTTCTTTTCCAGAACTCTCCATAGCACTTCTCTTATAACTTTATCATATGCTTTATCTAAATCAATAAATATCATATATAAATCCTCCTTATTCTCTTCTATACTTCTCCATCAAACCTCTCAATAAATGTATAGCTTCCATAGTAGACCTACTCAGCATGAACCCAAATTGATTTTGAGAAACGTTAGTATCACGCTGCATCCTATGCTCCATAACTCTGTCCCATAGTTTTAAAGTATGACAAATTAACTTAATTCTTCTATAGTTCACACAATCTGGTGCATCACCTTTATTCTTAAAAATAGGAATCAACATACTCATTCTTCACTGATCTGTCATCTTTTTAGTCTTCAAAATGATATTAAAAAGTTTAGTAAGCCAAGAAATTCCTTCTTCTCCCAAGTATTTCCACACCTCTATTGGGATATCATCAGGTCCAACAGATTTTCCACACCATTTTCTTTAAAACTTTTCTAACTTCGATTTTACTAATACGCCGATAAAAACAAAAATCTTTATTTTATTTAGGGTGCTAAGGTCACTAAAATCAATTCGATTCTCATAATCTTCATTGAATAGTTTATAAAAATATCTCATCCACCTTTGTTGAATATCTTCTTCTAATAAAAACACCTTTCGATCTTCATCCTTAATGCACTTCACTTGAACTAAATCCTTACTACTATTCTCTCTTTATCTGGCTAACTTATACATATATCTTTCACTCTTCTTAATATCTAATCTATTATATAAATCATTAAAAATTAAAGTATTTGCATCACATATTGTTTTCTTAGACTCCTTACGAACATCTTTATATCTTTCCCAATAATCAGAATTTTTATATCTAAACCAATTTTTGTAATAAATCTTCTTATTTTTATCTTTTCTTGAATATTCTCATTCGACCACCAACTATTTTTACTATTAGGGGTTTTTCCCTTTAAAAAATCAAACACATATTTTGCAACATTCTTAATATTATTAGCTACTTTTCCCATATAACATTAGCTTCCTCATACATAGAAAAAATATTAAGATCTAGTATCTTACTCTCAAAAATATTTTTGTTAATATTCTTTAAATGTCTCATCTAATCCTAGAACAGTGTTTTACTTTATTAATTATTTTCTGCCCCTTCATCTTAAAGTCAAAAACTAATAAGAGATATTCGGTACATAAACTTTTGCTTGAAATAGCTTTACCATTTTTGTAATTTAAATGATATATTTTTCTTAAGAAAATATTCAATATATGTTTTATTATATCCATTCTTATAAGTGATGAGACAAAAAAATTATACTTTGTGATTTAATTTATGATGATGAATTATCCATTATAAGGGCATTCAACATCAAGGGCATTTTCATATTCATCGTGAAGGTTTGCTAAAAGATCTAATGATCTATCTTATTTTATCACCTTTGGAGAAGGCTAACTAAGAAGATCGGCATTATAGACTACTCTTGGAGGTCATCTAAATACTATTCATTCTATTTCTGCTTGTATATTTTTTTTTTTAAATTTAGGTTCCTTCATTTTTAATCTTACATTGATTGGTATCAGCTATCATTATTAGCAGTGGTCTGCACTCTTTAAGAAGATCGGCATTATAGACTACTCTTGGATGTCATCTAAATACTATTCATTCTATTTCTGCTTGTATATTTCTTTTTAAAATTTAGGTTCGTTCATTTTTAATCTTACATTGATTGGTATCAGCTATCATTATTAGCATTGGTTTGCACTCTTTATTGTGATGGTAACTCTATCACTTTCATTAAGTTAGTCCAAGACTTTATCAGCACGCATCAAGACCCAATAATGACTACAAAATTGAGTATAAAATCCTAACTTCAATATCAAAAGGATCATTAAAAGAATAAGAGTTTTACGAATTTCCTTGTTTATGTCCTTAAAATACTAAGCAATAAGCTTATTTCATGATCAAATTTCTCATTTGAACTATCAAGTCCTTAGGAATGGGATATCTGACACTCATAATCAACAATTTATCTTTATTTATCCTAGAAACAATATACTCACATTAGAGGTGCAACTCATCATTCATTTTGAGAAGTCTTCTAAAACATAAATAACAAATCTATTAATAAAATTTAAATCTTATAGTACTTTATATGGATTTATTGCTAGCATCTCTCATAATTTAGGAGCCTTGGTCCTAGGGGTGTCAATTTCGGGTCATGGGTCGGGTTCGGGTCGAACCCAAAACTGACCCGATACTGTTCGGGTCAACCCGAACCCGACCCATTTTTACAAACGGTTTGGTTTTCCGGACCCAAACCCAACCCGCTTCGGGTTCGGGTCACCCGACACGACCTAAAAGTGGGCGCTGGCCTAAACGCGGCAGCCGGTGAGCCCTCATGCGGGCCTGGACACGGGCTTGGGTCCTCCTCAGGACATGCAGCCTGCCGCCCTGTTTATTTTCACGTGATGGGGCAGCGGAGGGCAAGGCGGGATTTGCCACAGGCTGACGAGGCAGCGACGGGCAAGCGGGGCAGGAGCGGGATTTGCCACAGGCAGACGCGGGTAGCTCGGTCAGCGGGTCGATCCGGGTCATTTCCGGGTTTCTGGGTCAACCTGAACCCGACCCGATTTCTAAAATGGGTCGAAAACTCTAACCCGAACCAGACCCGGTTCGGGTTCGGGTCAACTCGAACCCGAAATTTCCGTGTTGTGTTCAGGCCGGGTTTTCGGGTCGTGTCCAATATTGACACCCCTACTTGGTCCTATGTTTTGATATCAAATGATCTATGATTAAGATGAGATTCATGACAAACCTAATCTCAACCTTAGATGGAAATGAGAAATATATAAATAATATAGCCTTTATGATAATTAGTAATCAATCACTCATTTAGAAGATTAACCCAAGACACATATAAAAAAGAGATGAGAATTTTATTAATAAAAAGAGAATGTTTTTGGATAATTTTATAATTAAATATTAGATTTGATATAAAATAGCAACATCAAGCATTTATCCCACTACATGGGGTTGGCTACATAAACCCTTTTTCTCCATTGTATCTAGCTAAAAATCAATTTTTCATTTAGATCTAATAAAGAAATGTCATTTCTAATATTTTCTAACCAAGTCTTCTTAGGTCTACCTCTACCTATCCTAACATAGGTTAAATCTCATACATCTACTCTCCTAACAGGGTCATCGGGAGGCCGTCGTTTTATGTGAATTAAATTTGATATGTAAAATTAAAGTTTTAATTTTTTTTTCTTGTATAATAAAAGTATAATAAATAGGATAACAATTTTGAATGAAAAGCACCTCAAATGTTGCCATGGAAAAATAAAGTACCTTTACCATTTAAATCCTTCATCCCATGGGTGTTACATTACCACTTGGGGGAAAAAATATTGCCTTTCTATGTAGGATCATATAAATTTCTATATATTTGATTGATCTTGAGATATATTGAAGGATTTGGTTGAACTGTATCGGTGACCAAACAAGCCCAAATTGTATGATTTGCCTATAAAGTTACAAAAAATTTCGTAAAAATTGATGTATGGGAATTTGATGATGATCTTCTTGAAATATTTATTATCATCTAGTTGGCTGAAAATCACATATATCATCAACATTGCAATATTAATGAAAGAAAAAATCTATATTTGGATAAAGTAATTAGAAATGTTTTATTATCATCCAGTTGCCTGAAAAACTTATTCTTTCTCAAAACAAAATGAAAACACATTTTCTCTCAAATAATAAAACTAAAAATCATTATCAATGCAGCAACTCCTCTTTATGACTAACAGCAACTCTTGTATAAGAAACTTCTTTCTTACACTCACAGTAAAAGACAGTATAAACCATATAAGCATACATCTTCATCAACACCAAAACATTCACAAGGAATAAATCCGATAGCATTTTTCGCCCCAGCAAAGCCAGAGCCTCCTGTGAACAATCCATCAGCCAACAGCAACATCAAAGCAATGAGAAAACCTTGGGAGTCTTCTCCCCTTAACAATCTACCTACTCTACACAAAGCCTCTAAATCAAAACAACATTCTTCTGCCACTGAAACCACCACTCCCACCATCCAAATCATTGCCAAATACATAGACGGTAGCCTACCCAACATCGCAAACAATCCACCAATCATGATAGAAACTATCGAACCATTTGCACCGAGCATCGGAACGGCGATTAAACATAGTGATAGAACTGTGTAGCCAATATACAACATAGAAGAGTATATGCAAGTAATAAAAACAGGAATCCAAGTCGACTTTAACCTTAAATACGCATCATTAAGAGTTGACTGCTTGCCAGAATAAACTAACAGAGAGGAATAAGCGATCATCATCATGGAGATGGTTGATATTATGTAAGAGAATATAAAAAGAAAACATGTACTTTAACAAAATATTCTGCATCATTTCTTAGCCCAATGACCGCATCAAAGAATTGCAGTGTAGTGGGATATTCTTTGGTGATGAGATATAATTTCATGACGAAGTTGAGGAGTAGAGGGTAGATGGATATGTAATTGCTTATCAAGAGGAGAGAATTTGGGAATAAGCAAAGAAATATGGAAGAGAGTATGAGCTTCTTGTTCTTTGTGGGGAGGTAAATGGCTTCTCTTAGGACTAAAATGATACTGAAAAGCTTACTTGAATCCAAGGCGATGGAGGAATTTTGATCCATGCGGTCAAGAGAAGGGCTTTGGGGAATTTGATCATATATAGGTTTAAGAAGTTGACTCAAGGAAAATGTTCTAAGACTTATTCCAACAAGTATAAATGCATGCGCACATGATGCACGTGAAGAAAATTTTAAAAAATAAGAAATAAATAAATAAAATTTAAAAATAATTTATGATATGCTATATCATTATTATTATTTTTTATAATAATTGTAGATAAGTTGGAAGAGTCTCCTATAAATGAAAAAGTAAAATTAAAAAAAAAATCTAGCCATAGATGTAAGAATAAAAAATATCGCATTACTAATTTTTTTAAACCTATTACTGAACTTAACCTAAACTCAGGAATCTAATTATTTATTGAAGTAAAATACAAAAATATAAATTAAAAAAATTAAGACTTTAATGTTAAAAATATTGCTAACAACCTTTTGAGGGAGTTTAAGCATAAATTATTATTTTATTGGGCTCTATCAAAACATATTGATATGTGTGTTTCAACAATCAAATATTATTTTAAAATATTAAATCCAATTGAGTTAAATAAATTATGAAATAAAGAAAGTTTGATATTTTATAAGATGATGGAAAGCATAATTCATAAAACATGTCATAAGATTGTGAAGGCTAAAATAAAACTGAGGTTAAAATGGAATTAAAAGTAAACTGTATAACACAAAAAAATAAATTCTAAATAGAAGTAAAATTTATATAATGATTTTATGCTTCTAAAATTATTCCTAAAATTTTGAAAATAATTAAGTTTAGTTAAGATTTATTCATAACAATCCCAAATTCTTTAATTTCAATTTGAGACCATAAAATTAGGCTTGAGTTACTTCTAAATCATTAAGCCAATTAAATTCACAAAATATCAATCAAAATAACAGAAACATAACACACAAATAATTATTTATCTATAAAAATATTATATTTGATTTTAAATTTGTCAAAAATAAAAAAACTTAAAATAATATTTTGCATGAGAGTTGCAATAGAGGATCGGCGAGAGCTATTGGATATTATTATTTCAACTACAAACTTTAAGAAGTGTCCTAAACCTCAATTCAATTTGAAATTTGAAGAGTAAAATAAAAGAGAATTTATAAAGATACAATGAGAGACGAATAAGATAAATGGAAAGAATAGGGAGGTATGTTTGATGATTTTTTATTAAACTTTGATAATAAAAAAAATGTTATTTAATAGAACATTACTGTTCTTATATTTGTATTCAATAATTGTATTTTTGATATCATTATTTTTATTAGATATGAATATGAATGGATCGTTGAAATGATAAAAAATTAAAAATTGATAATATAATAGAAATTTAAAATGATGGAATATTAAAATAATAAATTTTCATCAACTAATTATTAAAAATATAATATAATTAATTAAGTGATAATATATGTTAAGATTGCTGTACAAAATGTCTTGAGAGTTGTCACGGTTTGGTGAAAACTTTTTTTGTGGAACTAATAATTTGAGTTATTATAATATAATTTGAGTTATATATTTTTATTATTATAAATTTCATATACTTATACTTCAATATACTAATCTTAATTAACTAATTAGGCAAGAATGCTAGTTGAGATAAAGGTAATGAAGACGCTGATGAATTGATAAGAAAGCCAAATTTTATATTCTTTTTAATGAAGCTCTAAGCGTCTATCTAGGTTGGCTACATCTATCTATGAAATTAGATGTAGAAATATTATAGGAAAAATAAAGTCTAATAGAGACGAGCAGATGAACCATAGGACAGGCAGAATACTGAACTGGTTAGAGAAGAATTAGGAAATCTAACAGAAAAAATGCTGAACTGATTAGAGAAGAGCTAGGAAACCTAACAGAATAATATATTCATAAGGAGAAAATTGAAAATATACTCTCTCTTTTTTTTTCATTAGTGGCTGTCTAGCTTTACTCTTACCTAGCATCTCTCTCCTGCTTACATGTATTTTTATTTTCCGTTGCCACATATCCCTATCTTTTTCAACTCCAATAGTCTATATTGTACCTTATCATCCCTGTTAGCTCCCTTGTTGTTGTTGCTATCAATGTTGGCACTGGAGTTGAGGTCTTCTCAGCAGTCATCACATGTTGTTGCTAGTTCTCGATATCCTTGTTATCAATATAGTGTAGTAATCATCCATGAACTTTATTTTGCTTCACGTAAGAATATTAAAATTCCAGGGAATTCTGAATTTTATCTTATAATTATTTATTTACACAATTTATTTCTAAACCAAATGATAAGTATTATCCTGCCTCCTAATGTGCTAAGAAATATACCTTTTCTTTTTTGTATTGGGTCCAATGAACTTAAAATCCATGTCATCAGAGTGCTTTTGTTGATATCAATGTAGTATTGCTTGGTAACCATAAACTTCACACTATAGGTAAGATGTATATTATGTGTTCATTGGTATTTCCACAAATTCTTGGACCTTCATGAATGTAGCATTGCTGATTGGTGAATGTGTGACTGATAAGTAGACAAAATGGTTGTTTTTTTTATAATTAAAGTAGACTCCGAGGTTTGAGAAGCTGAGTTTGCAATCCCACCCTCAACTTGGCAGTGTTTTGATGAGCATTGGAACTGTAATTTCAATGATAAGTGGACATACTTTATGTTGTTATGTATAGTTATGTTCGTTGCCTTTATCTCTAGCCAGATAAGTGCACATAATTATGAATAGTTATATTTGTTGCCTTTATCTTTATAGAGAGCATGATTTGAGTATGGTCATTTTTCATTTGGTATGCATAACTATGTTTGTTGCCTTTATCTCTACATGCTAATTCTAGATGTCCAATGGAAAAACATAATGCAAAGATTTTTTTAAAGCTATAATCTAATTGATGGAGTTGAGTCGAATATGGCTGGACCCTTGTTTGTTTACATTCGTGATCCTTATTTGTTTATGTTGGGGTCGAAGGGGTTAGACCTAAACAAACTCAAAGCTAAAAAACAAAAATTAATCAAAGAGCATTTATTTTCTGGAAAGAGAAATGACACACCGAAAAGCTAGCATCAAAAAGGGCTGGCTAAGTAACACTAAACAAACAGAATTTTAAAGAGAAAAACAACCAATGTTATATCTACTAATGGATAGTTGAACACAAACAAATCAATCACCCGAAAAAGAGCATGTATTTGAAAATTTTAATAATGGCTCAGCGAGCTTACGTGAAATGCAATAGAGCGTTCGACCAGACTACTGGGTGGATGGTTTTGGCGAGGGATAAATACGGAGAAGTTGTTGCGTTGGGCAAGCGTGAGATGAGCGAGAGCCACTACTATGTTGAAGAGGTAGAAAGGAGTGATGCGTTCAACTTTAAATGGAGATCCACTCGGCAAGGTACCCCTTCTTCAGGACAAGCGGAATGAAAACCATTGGGTTTGATAGCCGCTGAAAGGCCGGATGGAGTAGTAACCGTTCGGCTATAAATGCATATGCGTTGAGGAAGAAATTTCTTCATTACAAAAGGGTGCAGCAGTCGGAACTAAAACGGTTTGGTGCGGCAATCGGAAGTGGAACGGGTGTGGAAGCCATCGAAACGGTCTACTTTAGATGAATTTGCTCGGTTGTTGTGGATATGTGGTCAGCTAGGATTTCGTTCAGAGGTGATAGATGGACGCTCACTTTGGGATCGCTCGATGTGGGAACAGATGATTCTGATGGAGAAACACTCGCTCTGATAGAGAAACGCTCGCTTAATGCATTCAAACACGACGGGCGAAATTAAATTTATTTTAAAAACATGGTTGTGATTGAATAAATGCTTTGTATGAATAGAAAATTGAATAATATGAATAGTCTTAAACGATGGCAGTAAATAAATGAATAATTAATACATTCAAACATGGAAAGTGAAATTAAATTTATTTTAAAAACACAGGTGTGATTGAATAAATACTTTCTATGAATAGAAAATTAAATAATATGAATAGTCCTAAACGATAATGGTAAATAATGAATAAATAAATATTTTATAGAAAGTGATAAATGATAGAATTTGTAGAGTCATATATAAACGTTGTGGATTAATTTAAAATTTATACATGAACGATCAAGATTTGCTATGGGTGGAATCCTAAACAGCTTTTATATATACTAGTAAAAATGTCCGTGCATTAAATGCACGTGAATAAAAATTTAAAAATAAAAATTCATAGATATTTTAATTATATTATCATTGTTAAGATGAAAAAAAAATTATTAAATTTATTATTACAGATAATTATAATCACTAATGTTTATTTGCATGTGCAAAAAAATTTACATGAAGAAAAAAAATAAAAATTAAGTGAAAAAGTATCATTAATTTTGTTAGCTTTATTGCACGTGCATATAAAAAATTTAAAATAAGAATTCATATAATGAATATTTTAATTATATTTTATTTGATAAATAATAAAATTATTATCTTCATTTCTATAATTAATTATAATTAATAATAATATTAGTAAAAAATTATATTTTTTTCTTAAAATAATATTAGCAAAAAAATTCATGCAGAAGAACAAATTTAGACATTTTATTCACCAAATCTGCAACACAAAACAAAGGAAAAACCAACCTAAATAAAAAAAGGGATTTGAGATATGCTAAAAGCCCAAAAGCTCATCTACTTTAAATAAAACAATGAGGAGACATTAATAGCACTAACAACTAAATGGCAAAATCGTCGAACAATACATAGTTATAGATATCTCAAGAACCCAAAGAAACATCATAAATATAATATAAGCATTATTAGTACAAATTCAAAATGTAGTGCGGTAGACAGAATAAAAAAGTACCAAATCATGACCATGAATATCTCCATCTCAACACTAATATGAAAAAAGAGTTTTAGGATGATACTCTTAGCCCAGTTATATTATATAGGTGCTAAGATGCCCATGCATGATAACTTCCAAATGAACAAACCAACCCACAGTTCAACATTTATCTTCCAGAATCACACGAACTCGTCAGTCTGTTGGTACATGCTGCTCAATAAAATGTCTGAATTGGTGAATAAAATGACTCGTGTGTTTGGCATTTCACATTAAGAGATGTTCCAAGAAATGCATATTATGTCGCTACTTTAAGTAGAAGAAAATGAATCAGTCAAAAAAAGATATTTCAAAAGTTGAATATGTTATCTTAAAATGAAGCCACTGATTAAAAATGTTTTCAGAAGATTTCTCCTCATGTTGAAAGCTAGAGCACATAAATCAGATAAAAGAACTATATGGTGCATGCATATATTCTTCAAAATAAAAGAAGCATGGCAAAAAAAACATTTCCTCTATAATATTGCATTAAAATTGTCAATGGAAATTACACGGTAAACCTTAACATCTAGCTAATTTATATTATGAGTGAAGGTATAATCTCATTGTGGGCATCATATGATAAATTAATAAGAAAATAAATCATAGAATATAGCAGTAGTCAGAATATGATAAAAAATTATTAAAATCAAATCCAATAATAAAGTTGATCACAAATTATGTGAAGAATTTAATGTATGACAATAAAAGTTGGAGTAAAAAAAAATTAAAAACTAAAAAATTTCTGAATTATAGAAAAATTGCACAGAACATTGAAAGCATAATATTACAAAAATTATAAATTTTCTTAAAATAAAATAATGAAAGGTACAAATTACTTACCTCGGGCAAGAAGTAGATGATAAATAAGAAGGAAAAATCACAGCCTCAATAAATCAGAGCCTCAATATATTTGATGTAGACAATTTATGTAGATAATCCTAAAAAAAAAAGTAAAATATTTGTTATGCAAAAATAAATTGATATAATAAAGCATTACATGAATGTGTCTAAATTGACAAATGCTAAAAAAATTATATATAAAATTTATGGGGGAGATAATTTTAATTTGATATGTAAAAATAGTTGAAACCATTATTATATATATATATAGGATAATTTTCTGAAATAAAAAACATACTTATTATTCTATAACATAAAAGGAAAATGAGATACTAGAATTTTATACAGTTTCCGATAATTTCAGCCATCTAATGTTTTAAACTAAATTTGACAAATGAATTCGTAAATAAAATTGGTATAAATTGTAATCAACATCTAAATCATGGAAAGGAGCATACAATCAAGTAAATGCTATAGAGTAGGATGAAAATGCTTAACAAGATAAACGACTATGAATCCCTTACTGCTGCGAATGGGTTGCAAAAGATGCAAAAGTTGATCCATTCAATTGCAAAGAGAGGTTGCTTGATATGGGTAATGAACTGCAGATTATTATTTCATTAAATTCTTCCATTCATGCATGAGAAGATGCTGCTGTTGATAAGATAGCAGAGCGATCTATTTTTCCTACATAACCCAAAGCAGCTAAACCAAAGGATAGTGTTCTATCAACCAGTGAGAATGAGTATGAATTATTTGATACAAACGTAATTCATGGTAAAAGAACAAATGATAGTATAGGCATGCAAGATTATCATGGGAAAGTTACAGAACAAAATGCCATTAAACTCCAAACTGCAGAAGTTGACAATGCATGAGTGTTGAGGGAAAGATATTTGTTAATTTGGTAATGTTTTCAGTTCATTTTGCATTACTGTTTACAATTCTTTGATCATTGATTGTGTTTAACAAATGTTATTCGTGATAATAGATACGACAGGTGATTGTAAGAAAAGAGGTTCAGCAGACATAATGATAATACCAAAACATAAAAACTTCTTACAATAAAATATTTTTCTCTCTCATCTTTCTTTAACTTAATTCATTACTATTATAGTAGCATTTAATCAAAATCACCAAAACATAACAACATGATCAGTCCTCAACACTTGCCAGCACATTTGCAAAATATTGATACCCTCAACAATAACTTCATAAGGATCACCATTTAGAGTGAAATTGCGTCTAAGAATAAAACTTTTTCCTGAATAAAGGTACACAATTGTATCAAAATACTGAAAAAGGCAATAAGAATCAAATTTCGTGTACAGCTCAACAACTCAAATTTCTAACATATTTTGATAAAATTTCACATTAATATTTTTAGGCAAACAGACAAGTTGAGTGGTTCAATCTAAACTTGTTAGTTGGTCTTGCTCAACTTATGGATCTTCAATTGAGCAGAGCCCGAGCTAACTCACGGGCCGACTTTACTCAATTACACAGCTAAAAGAAATCTCCATCTTCATCAGAGAGCCTTCATCTCATGAATAGATATGTTATGATTATTTTAAAATCAACATATTTTTAATATCTTCTTTCATGTGAGAACTAATGTATAAAAGGAACATGATATACAAGGAGGCAACAACTAACACCACACATTTTTATGGCATATAAATAAAAAAAGAAGGTTGGAAAGATATTGAGATGAATGGCTATAAAGAATATTAATCTTCATGAAATTCATCATATGTTGAATGCATATGACATTTATGCTTCTTGCAACTTAAAACTTTTATTAAATTTTTCAAATAAAAATTCTTAGAGACAAGTCCAACCATTCTTATTAAATCAAGCTGTGTTACAAAGTTAAAAAGTTAGTAGTCAAATTAAGGTAGTTTATTAGTTACAATTCCAAGAATTGATATATATTTCTTACATGCAAAAGGCTAAAGATAGCTGCTATAAAGGAAACAAAATGAAGCATTTGAAAGAAATGAATCATACATAAAATTATTGCTCAACTGAGCTCTCCATATATTGGAACACTATGAATTATAAGGCACGTCTTCGATCAGTTGTTGGCAAATAAATGGCATATATCAAGGCAAAAAATTAAGGTACGTGGATGAATGAATTGCTAGAGTTCGAAAATAAGATAATGAAAATTATAATTTGGTGTGACAATCAAAGTGCAATTCTAACTAAGAATCAATTTTTTTATGAAGAACAAAACGAATTGGCATAATGATGTGTCTTGGAAGTTAAAAAAGCAAGAGAGAGCATTTTGGAAAGAAGAAAGTGTTAAAAGCAAGTGCATAAGAATATAGATCTGAAGTCCTTCCAAATTATAGCAGGTTTTTGTTTTAGAATGAAAGCCGTAAGAGTGTTGCTAATGGCTTTAGTGTGATTAATATGAGTGAAATGATTACATATGTAATACTGACTATTCTCTATTTTAATTACTCAATCTTAATTCTGGAGATTTTATCCTCTCTTATTTTTTTCATTCTTCCATGTAATAGCTCTCAAAAACTTGATCTTATCACACATAACTTTCCCTTAAAAGGTAATCTTTAAAAAAAAAAACTAACTTAAAAAATTGACAAATTTAATAGGTTATGCAATTTAGTTGATGCAGCTAGAAATCGTTATTGATTTTAAACCACACAAACAACTTCAAAATACCTAACATGTAATGATTTCAATTTTACATAAAAAAATGAATAAAAAAGAAATCATCATGTTCTAATTATGTTTAATATATATCTACAGATAATAAAAGAAAGTCTATGCGTGGAAAATATTAGTTATTTGTTGCCAAGGATAGAGTGGAAGTTGAGGATGATTTGTACCTCTTCAAGTGAAAGCATGCCCCTCTTGATATATGTGCTCAAGTAGTTGGTCCATCTTAAACTACAGCTCTTCACACATCTATTAAATCCTGTAAGTGAGCAATAACATGCTTTCTTGACCATGCTCATATTCATATTATATTGCTTAATTTCTTCGAGTGACCTTACGTCTATTGCTTTTCCTTACTAATAATAAGTCCAAAGTATGTTTCCTACTTCCTTAATTTCAAAAGGTGTTACCATCATGCAATTACATATAAAAAGTTAAAAAACAATAACATAGTCTCAGCAAAGTCAAAATCGAAATTCTAAGAACCTGAAAAGAACTAACTCAATGCAACATGATCAGGAGGTAATGAAACCTAAACTGCAGTCCTAAGAAGAATGATGGATGCTTCAACAGATTTTTTTTTTTTTTTGCCTCAACAAATATAGAGTAAAGAATACAAAAAGAACATACTCATTAAAGATCTGTTTTGATTTAGTCACCATTAAATAGCTAAAATATTGGTAAAAAAATAAATTAGTGTTCAACTCGATGAAAACTCTTATCAATCCTTACTCACAAATCCTAATCCCCAAAATACTCCTGTTGATTGCCTCCTCGCAGAAACGTTATACCCATTACCACTCCTTGTTTCAACAGAATTGGTAGTTCAGCTCTGCTCTCGCACCAACTTGACCTAAATCCTCGCATATCATTCCCGTGACGTATCCTCTTTCAGACTTTTTCTCTCAAAATTTGAAAATGAACATAATCATAGTAAACATTTCCGGAAAATAAAGAAATAAATCACAAACAATAAATACACTTGTTGACACATCCGAAGTATACCCTAAAGCATTAGGAAGACTTCGGTGATTCATCAAACAATCCAAAGTATTTATGAAATTTTCAACAATCAAGCAACGCTCATTAAAATTTTCAAGTCTCGCAACAAAGGAAAATGATCAATTCCAAATAAAGTATAGATACTACCTTGAATCTCGAGGATTTCTCCAAGCAGCGTAGGAATGTCGTACTCAAGCACGACTAGGAGAGAAAAACAGATGAGTAGTTGCGCTCGGCGAGTGAGAAATGAGAGAGTAGAAAGCTAAAGAAGTGAGAAGTGGTGTGTTGGGGTTGGGCTTTAAGATCGGCTAGGCGACTGCTCGTGCGACAAGATGCTGAAACACTCCAGCTGAAAGGGAGGACGATGTAGTAACGGATAACGATATGAATGCATATGCGTTGGGAAGTTTTTCATTAAACTACAGCAGGCATTATCCGAAATGGTGAGGCGAAGTCAAAGGGCCGGATGAGGTAGCAATCGAAACGCTTGCCGCATTTAGAAGCCGAACATCAGTCGGCTGTGATAAAAGTGCGATTAATAAAATATTTTGGACTCTTGTTTTAACGAAGCATTTACGTAAATTTTTTTTAGGTTAAATGATAAAATTTGAAGAGTCCTATATGGACGTTATAGATTAATTTAAAATTTATAGATGAATGATCAAGATTTACTATGGATGGAATCCCAAATATAGCAGTATAGATATTCCAATATGTTTTTGTACTTTCTCATATGAGTTTTCTGCATCTTATTTGGGAAGATATTGACATGGTAAGCTTAGTAATAATCTCTTTAGTTAGTGGAAGGGAGAATGGTTCAAAAGATCTGTTACAGAAGAAAAAAATCCTATAAAAAGAGACAAATTGTTAACCATGATATGTTGACCTTAAAAAGGATTTAAAAACTCGAACCTCAGTACCTCACAATCAATCACACACAAATTCATTAGTAAAAGAAGAATTGAGACGCATAATGATTATAATTAGCTGGAAAAAGATTAATGTTTATGTTCATAATCTTCTATTTTCAAACTTACGGTCTCCAAGCAAAAAATAATATTTTTTTTATTTTTACAGACTAGAAAGGATTTAAGCTACATTCATGAATCTTTTTTCATTTCAAAGTGTTGACAATCATATGTTTCTTTTACATAACTTTTGAGATCTGCAAATAATAATTGTGAGATTTTTAAATGGATAATACGATCGAAGATATTTATTATATAAAATTCATTTATATAAGAGATCTGTTTGATTAAAAATTTATTTTCTATACTTAAGGCTTCATTTGATCTTGTTAAAACAGCTTTTTAGTTTGTAGTACAAAAATTAAAACTTTTTAAATAAAAACCTACTTCTTAAATAAGTTTTTTTTATATAAAAATTTTAATTTATATATGAAAGGGGGAAATAAAAAATAGGATAAACTAATCAAAAGAAAATAGAGAACTTTACAGATATGAATCAAACATAATAAAAATTGACAAACAACTATGGCGGTGAAAGAGTTATCAATTCTGATTTTGTTATCGAAACTCTTTGATATATCTTACTCCAGAATTCCATATATAAACTGCAGTAAAGCCCAAAAAAATTAAAATAAAAAAACACACATTATAGAAAGCATCTCTGTAAGAATGAGGAACCATACTATTTCTTTAACATTTATCACAGCTAAGAAGACAGTATTTTTTTGTGGAAGCATGAATGTGCGCGTTTAGGACAATGAAATCTTCAATTCCTTATATGACCCACATTTCAAGTTTTTCACGAAAGTAACGCAAATATACATCTCACGCTAAATTATTCATGCATGACAGTCAAACTAATGGTCTATGTTTTACCCAAGGACCATATAACCAAAAATAAAATAAGGGATCAACTTCTACACACAAACTTAAAATGTATAATGAGAAATTTTATTCCATCAAAAGTTATAAATTAATATCTCAAATCAATTATTTATAGACTACTCATCCTTAGATTAACAGATATGGTTGACATAAGATTACCTTGGTTCAATTTCAGATAAACTTAAAAGTTCAAACTTTAATATCCTCCAAAAATTTAAATATGTAGCAGAAATGAGGGAGAACACAAATCTTAAGTTGCTAAACACGTAATTTTTCATCTGGTCACAACTTCTACATAATTAGCACATAACCAAACCACAACAGCAAAGCTAACCAAATAATAAATGAATATAATAGTTACAACAAGCAATAGGTACAGCAAAAATAGAAAGACTATGAACATATGGCACAAGCTCCTGTTATAAATATGTGTTCTTCTGCTCATTATAAGAATCCTATTCTAGCATCCTTTAGCATTGCTTTCATTCCCATAAGAATTTTCTGCTATGAATGAAGTAGCCTCTTCCAAGCAAAACCTCTCCTACCTTTGTATCTCTTCCAAGTATCTTGCGATGTCACCTCCACTTTTTTCTTCATTACACCTCTATTTTGGTTCCCATTGCCTTGGTGAAGTTTTTAGCCACCTTCATCTCCTTATACTTCTCCATTTCCACTTCTTCCTCATAAGGTCTCCATTATCATTTACTTCATTTTGGTTGTCTTTGCTGACACTTTCACCGCAATCACTTCATCCACAACAGCAACCTCTGCTA
Organism: Dendrobium catenatum; assembly: GCF_001605985.2. Lineage (NCBI taxonomy): Eukaryota > Viridiplantae > Streptophyta > Magnoliopsida > Asparagales > Orchidaceae > Dendrobium > Dendrobium catenatum. The sequence goes on from NW_021318768.1 coordinate 564,533, forward strand.
TCACAATCATTGTGGCCTCATTTGCTGCAGTTGCCTCCATTGCCACCTTCATAACAGCCTCCTCAACAACCACCTTCATCCCAAATTCTACCAAACATTTTACAAAATCCTTGAATTCTAACTTGGTTGCTTTGTCCAACTAATCATATTTTGAACGGGTTTGGAAGATGCAACATGACATGAAGCAAAACTTTTTGGCCACTGCATAAACTTGATCGTCTTGAAGACCCCTCAACTGATAGAATACTCAAATACTTGTTGTCAAGCTCAACTCAGTTTAAGTCAATAAGATTATTGAAGGGATATTGACAATATCATCTCCCAGCATATATCCACCTTATTTTCTTTTTCATTCTAGATCTGGTTTGATCCTCCAATCTCATAAGATTCCATTCTGACACACTTCCAACAATGGCCACCAAGTCCACGTTCTTCTTATGAGAGAAATTATAATATTGTACTTGAAATGGTTTAGTTCATGTCAAAAGGAAACCCCCATAGTTGTAAGTGTCTCTATTGAACCACTCTACCTTGTTTCCCTTGTCGATTGTGCTCTGTTCTTCTTTGTGCTTGCTCCTTGCAACCGAGTAAATCAAGTTACAAAGTTTTTATCCTTTTTTTTTTCTTTTAACCCCTGAGCCTTCCCTCCAACCTTCTAGATGAGTATATCAATTCTTAATCTCTATGGGCAAGTTTTCCTAGCCGAGGAAACTGATACAGGACCAAATCCACCTCTTGCAGCGCAATATGACAATCCTATTGCAAGTCTATTTTATTCATATGGCCTGCATATATTAAAATTTTATATACATTTGAACCTTCATATAATAGGGCATTTTAAGGACATTTCTTTTTTTATCATTTTATTATTTGGCTAGTTCTAGCATCCTCTTTTTGTCTTTCACCTCTTTGTGTGTGATCTAAGCAAATCCCTATTATACGTAAAAATCCAAAAGGAGAATCCTGCTGCATACTAATTTGACTTTTTTTTTTTTTGTCAATCTGGTTATCATAATTGTTTTATCTTTATCGTTCCATTACACCAACATGACCAGCCATGCAAATGGATTCTTGATACACAGCAGAATAAGTCATATAATTAAGTGGTTGAATAAGAGTTAAAGATTACTATAAACAAGCCAAAGAAAAAAAAAGTGTTTAAACTTATTTAGTATTTAATAAAAGCAAAATTTTGATCCGGCCCTATTTCAAGATAGTTATAAAATGGCTCATTCTGATCTTAATTTTAGTTTAAAAAATGCTTGTTCAATTTTAACTCAATTTGAACTATAAATAAGCAAATTATTAACAATTTTTAATCTTTTAATATATATATATTACATGCATGCATACATGATCCATAGATATAAAATAAATAAATAAATTTAAACATTAACTACATGCACATGCATACATAATCCAATCCAATATCAAAGTTCAATTGAAGCTAAACCTGAATTGTATGACGACTCATAGATTTGAACTCAAGTTCAACCCAAACAAATTTATTCTAATTTTTTAGCAATAATTCAATAACAAAGCTCAATTGAAGCTATTTGCATTAATTTTAACATAAATCCATTAAATAAGTGCCTTGACACTTCACTAAATGATTTATTCTTCAAGCACAAACAAATATTTTCATTAGTGTGAGTCAGTGCATCCAAACTTGCAATTAGCATGCAATTCCATCAATTTCTAACATTAAATTCCTCTACCCAATTTTTTATTCCAATTTTCTAACCATACGACTTCAACATTTCTGTTAAATCCAATTGTCAGCAATCGATGGCTGTGAGTGCATACGCATAACAATCTCGTCAACTACATCTCATCATCACAAGTGTGCAGTGATGAAGCAAGAAATTTTATTCAGGGGGGTGCCTATTGTTTGCTGTCACATTACGGGGGGTCTCCGTTTGGAGGCAAGAGAGGAGCGAAAGATATTTAAATGAGTTTTATTCAACATTCTTTAAAATATTTTTATTTCAGCTAATTTAAGTGAGTTTCAATTTCAGCTAAAATTTACCCGAGATTCTTTAAAATAAAATTTCCAATAAAAGTCAAAGATTTTCACTAAAACTTGTGTGTGTGTGTGTGTATATATATATATTGATTGCATAGCATAAATCTGAATAAAAATATAGCTTAATGATATCAGAAATCAAAGATCTTTAGCTCGTTGGATTCGTCTCGTCGAGCCGCTCGATTTGACTATAAGCAAATAAATTTTGGAAACCGTTTGATCATCCAAATTATGTTTTGAACTTTCCAAATGTGCTTCGGGTCCTTGATTTGGACTCATTTGGGCTCGGATTGAGTCGAATTTGGTGTTGTTGGGTTCGTATTTTCAAGACGTTCAGTTCGACTATAAGTTTGTTGAAATCAGAGTTCAGATGGTCTCCGATTTAATTTTTGAAGTTTCCAACTTGATTTTTTTCTCGAGATTCGTGCCCGATGAAGATAATTTTTTGATGATATATCAATAGATTAGTCTTGATTAAGAAAAATAAATTAATCTAATTACTTCTTTCTCTTACATTGAGCATGTATATAAGAGAAAAATTAAAGATTTCTCACATATAAAAATGTACGGGTGATAATTTGCTCTTCCTTGTTCTCCTTCAGTGGTACACATAAAATTGAATTTTTTTTAAGGGGGGGCACGTGCCCCCCTTGGCCCCCCTCCCTCCGCCACTGCAAGTGTGTCATGCTGAAGGATGTTGTAAACATTTAAACCCTTACACTAGATAAATTTAAGGATCTGATAGAAAATTTAAATAGAATTAACTGAATCATTAGATGGCGTGAATATAAATTTTACTCACAATTAAGGGAAGCACATTCACGTAATGCAGTTCCTTGTTGCCAACTTAAACTGGTTGTCAATAATGACACGATCAACTAACAAAACCTTCTTTTTACTCCATTAGGAAAACATAATTCAAAATATTCTTTGTTTTATGGCTAGGGACTGTTAAATCCTGGAAAAGTAAAAGCCGCGTAAACATAAAGCAAGCCATTTATTAGTTAGCCACACAGATCAGAGAAAATGCAGTTTAAACACATAAACGTGACAAATCTTTCAAAGGTAACTAGAATATGTCTGGAATATCAAAAAGAATCACAAGGCATCAAATCATATAGATGGTTTTTTTTTTTACTTTCTTTCAATTTCCAAATTCTTTTGGATGATACATAGATTAAGTTTGAGCCTTTTTGTATATAATAAGTTCCCTTTTTAATGATGTCGAGTTTATTAACAATCGTCAAAGCAAGCACAGAGGCATTTTATAGTGTTTCCGTACAAAAGACAAAATAGTTAGGCTGTGAGAAGTATAAAAAATGTGAAGTTTACCATTTTGATTATAACAAAGTATCACATGAATTAAAAACTGGATGGAAGAAAAATAGTGTTCTCTATTTTGTGCTTTGTAGTCTTTACATGCCATAAGATTAGCCCTACAGAAGTAGATAACCTTATTTCTATTGGTGGTTTGAACTTTGAACTACTTAAACAGAAAAGCACAAGTGCTTGACAACACATGTACTCATATTCAATCAAAGAGAGTTTAGCATCATTAATCTCTGTGAATCTCATTGATAATTTTTTTTTTTAAAGATGTGATGTGCAGTATTATTTGGTTGAAATAACACTTCGACTATATTATATGTTCCAATGAAAAAAGAAAGGAACAAAGATTGATAAACCTCAATCAAGTAATTTTTATTTATAAAGAAAATTTTAGTTGCTTTTAATGGGGAAAAAAACTGACTAGCAATTAGCTCTTTCTATGTTTGTCTCTTTGTGACCAAGCACATATGTATAAATTTAAATAGATGGATCTCATCCTTTTAAGAGAATGATATTATTCTCTAATTAAATTTCCAAATTTAAGACATTTATATGCAATATCAAAATCATCCTTCATTTCAATCAAAATTTGCAAATGGATTATTGCATGCATTTCTAAGATCATTTATTCAAACATCACAAATAGTAAATAAATTCACACTACATGCATTGAATCTTCAAGATAATAAGATGAGAGAATTGTGGTTTAGAAGTAATGAGAGCTTCAAAATAGTTTAAATATTGATAAATGGGTTTGCTTATGAATCTAAAACAAGTTTAATGATTTTAACATACCATTAAAAAGAATAAAGCAAAGTGAATTTTGTGTTCTCTTACTCATCTCATCTTACTATTATTTATGATGTGCACGCTCTATTTATACATTTTCTTGTTTTCCCACACATAATCAAATTTTCTTATAATTTTTTTAATAATTTATCTAACAAAAAATAGAAACACAATCTTTTTTTTAAAATAGTCTGCTATGCCCAAAAAAGAATACAGTTATGGATTGGTCTTACGGGAAAAAAAATCCTTTCAAAGAGTTCTTTAATTAAGAATAAAATGATTATTTAACCTACCTATACAAATAAATTACTCAAAAAAAATTCAAATCAACGAATAGAGCATTTAAAGATATTAGCATAACAAATCTATCTGTATTAGTTCATTTAAGTAACTTATTCAACTCTAAAAAGTGCTTAGTTAAAAAACCTTTATCAATGATAAACTGCATAATTGTATCCTGACATGCAAGATAAATATTTAAAATTAAAGCAATATCTATTGTAAAGATATGGATGCATTATAGCAAATAAATGATCATTAATAAAATTCATCACTTTACCTGTTTTTATAGCTCATTTTCAACAATGACTAATTTACCAAATTCCAATTTAGTTTTGAGATATCAACTTAATAGCTTCGAGCAACTTGTTGATCTCCAATGGCTTTGTCAAGTGAAAATCCATTCCACAAAGAAGCGTTTTTTTTGTTTCATCTGGTGTAGCATGAGCACTTAGAGCAATGATAGGGATGTGGATACCATATTTCTTTTCTTCTGCGCGTATGCATTTTGTTGCCTCATATCCATCCATAGTTGGCATCTGTACAAAAATTTTGAGATAAAATATGGTTATACAATACAGTTCTGTGAAAAAAAAGGATTTAATAAGACTAGTAAAAATGCCCGTGCATTAAATGCACGAGATTAAAAATTTAAAAATAAAAATTTATATTATAAATATTTTAATTATATTATCATTGTTAAGATGAAAAAAATTTCTTAAATTTATTATGATAAATAATTATAATTACTAATATTTATTCGCATGTGCATAAAGTCTAGATGAATAAAAATTAAAAATTTTAAATTTAGCGAAAAAGTGTCATTAATTTTGTTTCACCAATTTTGCAACAAAAACAAAGGAAAAAATCAACCTAAATAAAAATAAAATTTTGGTGTAGCTCACATGATCATAATGCAATTCCATTGGGTAATTTCACTTGATCAAAAGATGCAGGTAGAGTTGTGACCAATCTAAGATATGGATAATTTTTCTTTTGTACTTCTTGTTTTTAATATCTTGTAAATGCAAAAAAATAACTAACAATACTAAATTTGGGAACTAAAAGCATAAAACGTTGATATAGTTCAACAAGCATGAGTCTAATCAAAGCTCACTCTATATAATTTTCCAAAAAGTATCTAAAACTACAAATGTTCCAAGATTTAGTATTTTCTAATGGACAAATTAATTAACATAAAGAACTTCAACCTGAGTAGTTCATGATTAATAGTGTGCCATAGCATTATAAAACTTTTTATTGCATTTTTTACATGATTGTTCATCTCCAAATGGTGGTATGTTTTTTCAACAACATTCCCAAACACAGCCTAAGTATGATAAATCTTGAACGATATGTGAAGAAGAAAAAAAAGAAACCTAAGAAACATAAAATATATGAATACTTTAAATCTAATGGCATAGAGTTCTTAGCTCACTTGAAATTTGAATAGCATTGTATCATTTTATAGCAATATTTTAGGTGATTAGTGAGCCCTGTAGAAATTCAAAAATTATTTGTGAAATGCTATTTAAGTATATATAGTTCAAAAAGACTTTAATTTTCTTCAAAACTATCAACTTACCATGCTTTGGCATCTCCCATCATAAAGGTAGCATATTGCACCATAAATGATCTACTTCATAGCATCTAAACATTATAAAATATACACCAAATGTTTGCATCTTCCTCTTCCAAATCAGAACTAAGACCTCGATGCAGAGGTCAAGGACTTTGTACTCGGTTGACAAGTCAACAGGTGCAATAAATTGCTCAAGATCAAAGTATTCAATTGTGTTATGCGATATAGATAATCTCCCATGCTTGCCTATCCATTCTATTATGATACAAAAGGTGAAGAAATTATCCAACGGCAATAGAAAAAATAAAGCATGGTTATAACATAAGAGTAGGTACCTTTGGGAGGGAATCAATGTAAGCTTCAGGGATATCCATTGGGTGCCAATTCAAACATACTATCGCCCCATCACTGAAGGAATCAAATATTAATTATTATTATTATGGATTATACTTCAACTACTGATCTAGCTGCAGTTCATCAAACCAGATTAATCAGAGGAAATAATGTAGTGAGACTTATGAAAAGATTTAATGGATCAATATGAGGAATAATATACCTTTCTTAAATTTAATAATATTTTTCTGACACTCCCACTATATTACCATTCAATTGTGCAATGGAAAAGCAAATTGAATAGCAATGAATGAAGTAGTTGAACAATCGAACCATGAGCACTAAATTTAGGCTTCATTTGATTGGACGTTTTTTGTGTTTATTTCATTTTAAAAACGGTAAATTTATTTCTTCTTTACAATTTGGTTCCTCAAATCACATTCCCAATAACATCATTTTCTTCATTTTTCTGCTATTTTGAGAAAGTTTTTTATATGTACTTCTTACTTAGAAAACTCGATATTCTAAATCAACATTTCTAAAACTATCTTTTACAAGGTACCGGATAACCAAATGAAGCCTTAATCTTCATAGGTTGCAACTAATTATCAATAAATCATACTTGCTAATGATCACCTAACTCTAATTATGAATAGCAACAAATACTTGTCTTACTAATCAGAGGCATAAATAAAAGCTCATATGTAATTCTATTTTTTATTACTTCTTTTTTATAATATATATCTACAAATATATTTATATATAAATATATTAGAGAGAATAAAAATCTCTGTTTTAGAGAGATAATTAGAGAGTAGAGAGAGGACAATCTCAAATCATTGCTTGAGGAGTAGGTCTGTGGCTATGCAATGGAGTGCAAAGAGGTACAGCTTGCAGGCGAGGGGTTAGCAAGTGTAGGAGAAAGAGAGGGCTGCAGGTTGTAGCCTTGCTAGGTGCAAACGAAAAAAGGTGGATGAACTTCAGCTTTGGGAGTGCAGTGGAATGCTGGAAGCGCATAGAAGCAAATATCATAAATCATAAAGAAAGAATAGTAGCCAAAGAAGCATGGAGAAAATATCATTACCTTCGCACTTCGCACCAATATCCCTTAGTGACTTTTGATCCAAGAGCTTCATCGTAGAAGAAGGCCAAGCTTTTTTAGCAACTCCTTGAAAGCTCCTCTCCACGCAAAGCCGAAGATGGGAAGACGATAATGATCGCTATAAGACGTTGGGAAGAAAGAGGATACGAAAGGGTGCAAAATCAAACAGTTGAGAGGAGGAAGCAAAGGCAAGCCGAAGAGTCCAAAACGGAGGAAATCGTCAAAAAAATAGGTAACGGAGTGTTAACTAGTCGTTAATTGTCATTATTTGGGTTTATTAAAAATTTATACCAGTGGCTGAATCGTGAATTTGGGTTAATTGAAAATTTATTACCAATGAAGCCCAATCGCGAATGAGGCAAATGGCGCAAAGGGGAAGACGAAATGCAATTGGCTAGGGAATAGGAATCGTTCTTTTTTTTTTAGTCGCGGATCTATACAAAGAGCATTAAATTATATAAGTATTATTTTTTTGATTTATTAATTAGTTATAACATAATTGATGGCTAAGATAATTTAAGAATAAATAAAATGGATGGTCAAGATTTGTTGGGGAAGGAAACTCAAGCCCCTTTTATAATAGTAGTATAGATTTTATATTGATTTATTTTAGTATGTGTCATATGCATAAATAACATTTTATGAAAGAACAATTTCTAAAAAACATATTTTCACTCCAGATGCAGAAGTTAACATCACCAAAAAAAATTCAAACAAAGCATGATTGAATATATAAAATTCGAGGAATAAAATATTTATTCATTAAATTAAAAAATAAAAGAATAAAATAAAAAATCTTATAGTATTATATTTAAAATCTACAACCATCTTACTAGGAAAACTTATTTAAGAACCCATTAATATTTCCACATTGCCAATATAATTAAATAGCACGGGTTAAAGCACTAAAAAATGGACACATAATTTCTATTTTCATCAAAAATGATATTTGGCATCTTCGTTATTAATTAAGGTGCTTTCCGTATTTCTTAATTGTGTAAACTATGCCACCAAGATTTTTCACTTTGTTATGTTGGAATAGTAGAATAAATTCATAAATGTTTGATTTTACAATTGGAAATATCAGAAAACAAAAATATTTATTTTCAATACATAGCTTCAAATAAGTATTTGGATTACAATGACATATTTGAACAAAATCATAAAATAATGAATTTCTTTATTGGCACCTTACACATGCATACATATACCTAGAGTCATGCAAACATACATAAAAATTAAAATGACAAAGAGATATTAAATGATTGTCTGATATAATCCTATCAATTATTGTCACAAATAGCTCAAAATAATCAACTTATTAAGCAAAATATCAATGTAATATTCATACATCAATAAATAGAAAATTTAATATTAATATAGAATCAAACATATCTTTCAGAGGATTTTCCTAATTTTCATTTTTCTTAATCAACGTAAATATTTTCTTGTTGTAGTAATAACAAAAAAAGTGATACGTAATGTAATTAAGTTATATAATAAGAATTTTTTTAGTATAGACTGCAAAGGATAAATGTTCATTACCTGACAATCCATCAAAATAAAATCAAATGGTAAATGCCTTGAGCTTCTTCCTTCAGAAATAAGACTTGTTTCTTTCAAAGCTTTTTTTACCACATTCAAAGCTTCTAATCCATTGTCAACAAATTGGACACTTGCACCAGAACGAGAAAGCAGTTTCAAGGCAATTTGACGTAAGATAAGCGTATCTTCCACCAATAAAATATTCATGCCACATAAAGGTTCTTTCACACTCTCGTCCTTAAACACCATATAATTATTTTGATGAGTATATGCAGAATTCAACAAAATTCTTTTCTCTAACTCATTTGTTTTAATGGACTCTTTTTCAATCTCTGATTTCAGTTCTTCAGTTTTTTGTCTGAATTCTTGCATAACTTCCAGAATCTTATAAAAACGGGAACCATGAATAGGTTTATATAGCATAAGATCATATGGAATTTGTGAACAAGAAGCAGTTGAATCAGTCAAACAAATAACTTTATACTGATGAAAGAAATGAGTGCTTTTAGGAAGCCAGGATATGAAGTTCCGCATTTCAGAGAAATTCTCAAAACTCAAATCAATAATAACTAACAAATACTTATAGGAACCTTTAAAGATTGCTTTCTTTGAGACATCTTTTATGCTATGGGGCAAAACTTGGTTATTCTCATCCTTGGAACAAGAAAACTCATTATCATCACCACTAGAAGGTAAACTGGTATCATCGCTTTCAGAGACACTGTAATTATGAATCATCTTCTTCAAAACAGCAAATATTTTTTCAGGTTGTTGAGCTACACTGACCATGACACCAAGGCTTCTCATCCAATCTTTCAAAATCCTTGTTATTTCAACACTATTAATTACAAGTAGGCATTTTATCCCATCCACAACACCTTCTGACATTGCCCTGGCAAGCATACTTGATTGCACCTTCAATCTTGTTTTAGAGGAAAATGAATGCAGCCTATTCAATATTGGAATTTTGCAAGAGTTGAAATCTTCTTCAGTATTATTAGAGGAATCATCAGTAGACTTCAGGAAAATATTAAATATAAAACAACTTCCTCTTTCGCCAGGATGTTTTTCTTTAATGCCAATATCACCATCCATCAATCGAACCTATGAAAAATAAAATTAAAAAATCAAATCATTGAAATGAACTGAAAAACATTGTTCAATAGAAAGTATATTAAGTTTCAACAATAGTATATTACTTGCAAACAAAATTAATAAATTAAATTAAAGTTGAAATGGGTATTCGTAATTACATAGGATTGGACTATTCCAAGTCCCAAACCAGTGCCCTCATAGCCAAAGTTTGAGTCTTTCAGTTGAACATAATTTTCAAAAATGGAAGATCTTTTGTCCTTTGGGATTCCGGTGCCTGTATCATCTACTTCAAAAATAAACTCCAAGTCACCTTCACCGCGATAATTAATTGAGTTATGAGGTCTCTTAGTCGAATAAACACCTCCAATATTAGAAAAAAATCTTGATAAAGAAGATGATATGTTTAAAAACTGGCTCTGTTGGATTGAAGTGAGCTCTGAATTTTTTGACCAAGCCTTTTTAGCCCAAGCTCTCACCATAACATGACCCTCATACGTAAACTTTACAGCATTGCTAAGAAGGTTATCCAAAATTTGTTTAAATCTTCTACAATCACCTCTGACATTTGAAGACATCAAAACAGAGAAATCACATGGATCCCATATTACCTCAATCCCTTTAGCAAGTGCAACTACATGGAAAAGATCAACAGATTCTTCAATAGCCTGAGCCATATTAAATTCCACGTCTTCAAGTTGCATCTTTCCTGCTTCGACCTTACTTGTATCAAGAACAGAATTCAAAATCCCTGAAACCCATAAAGAACACGGAATAACCATAATTATTTGGAAAAAAAATATTATGACATTAAAATCATCCATTCGAGTTAGAAACTTTTGTTATTTTTCAAATAATATGATAGCATAAGAGTCAATTCAATAGCATACTCTTTTTTTCCTAAATAGTAAGTTAAAAGATCGAGACGAAGAACAAAATCTATAAACAAATTTAATAAATCAAATAATGAAATAATCTAATAACTCACCTAATAGTTTTGATGCACATTGATCCATTTGAACTAAATTTCTAGCAACATCAGAATCTGGAGTAACATCATCATGGCAAAGTCTAAGTAATCCAGTAATTCCCGCTAGAGATGCCCTCATATCATGACTAGCACTTGCAAATGCTATACTTTTGTTCATACTTTTTCTCTCAGCTTGTTGAGTGGCCTCCTTTTGTTTAATAAGATTAGCAAGTGTGTATGTCTTTTGTCTTTGTAATCTCCTAAAAAGCTTTGAAGATATACAACTGCCTATAATAGCAATTATAATAAAAAAAGACAACAATAAGACTACCGCAACTTTCATTTTTTGCAATAAAAGCATAAAATTCTTCCCTGGAAATGCAACTACTATAACCTGCAAGAAGAAAAAGATCATAATCAAAAAGATAGAAATTCTAGAAAATAAGATAAAAAGCAATATCCTTTTAGAATATCAAAGGGGAAAGATTTGCCGTGTTTATTATTGAATAACATACCAGTTTGATTTCAGCAAGACGGATAGCTGCACATCTAAACATAATTTTTTCTTTCTTTGACATCAAATGTTTTACGCTTGAAGAACGAGCAAACAAATGTGCATTAATAATATCATCACAAGATTCACCAATTATTTCATTCTTTGGCAAGCCGAGATTCACATTTATTGCCTTTAGAGTGTTTTTATTATGACTGTCTAAAAAATACAAATCATCTCTTGTCAACACAAAAGCATGTGCATCATGAAACTTGATAGAAAATAAATAATTGATAAATTTTTTTAATTTAATTCCAAGAGCAATCACAGTAAATCTATCTACTGGAGCAGTAAAGAAGAGCATTTTATCTCGATCATCTCCCCATCCATATCCATATGATGGACTCATGCTCACGCCTCTCAATGCATCAGAAAACCATAATGAGTCATTCCAATGAATAGAGTTAACAACATGTATAGCACCATATCGCTTTCCTGCATAATTATCAACCTTTTGACTATACCATTGATGCACTGTCGAATTGTCCAACTTCAATGAAGTATCAAAGAATACAACCCGAGTTTGACCTCTTTCAAGTAAATAAGAGAAAATAATTTTGTTGGCCCTAACAAAAGAAATTTGTGATGCCAATCGAGTTATTTTCAAAGCCATGAACAAACGTGAGGCAACCTGAAAGTTGAAAAGAGTTTCATTAATTTATCTTCCAAAGTAGCACTACTTGTTTAAGATAAAATTAATAGCTGAAACTTTACCTCGTTCTCAATAGCAGAAGATGAAGACAAATTCTTATCAAAAGAAGAAGCAATAATTCTAGCAACACGGTGAATTGACAAATTTGCTTCAAAAAGGTGAAGAGCTTGCTCTTGAAGATGGTCTGTTAACATTATCTGAGTCACGCTAAAATCACTCTCCAAGAGATCTTCAGTATGTTGAGTTATGAAAACAAACGTAGAAATAACGCCAATACCAACAACAATTATAACCTGAATACATAATATAGTTTTTTTTTAAATCAAGAAAAAGCATTATTTTAGCCATTGTATACATTTTATATTTAAATAAATGTTTTTTAATACATAAATGGCATTGTGAGGAGACAAAATAATATATTAGAAGGAAAGAAATGATTACCAAAGGCATGAGTATGTACATGTGAGAAGCAACATCAAAGCGCATCATGACCTTTCCACTGCATTTCAAAGATAAAATTCATTCAAAGGATCCAAATATCATTGTGCAAACACATATTAAAACAATGCTCAAGGTAGAAGGAGACATAATTAAATTTGATGACTCAAACTGCAAACTGCAATAACAATACTACCAACAAACTTCCAATTATTTTATTAATATCTGCAAAATCAAAATCAACCTACCATGCATATTCCTATCATAAATTATAACACAAATCCTTTCTCATTGTGCAACAGGTATGAACATACAAATATGTATAGTTTAAAAGAAATAGGCATAAATTGGTGGCGATCAATATTGAAAAAGATCCATAAAAGGTTGTCTATCATGCTTTAGCAAATTGGTGTAAATTGGACAACAATAACAAACAATAATAAACACATAATTTGTTAACCATTTTTTACACAAATGAACATTTGCAAAAACTGAATCAACGGCTCATTTGTTTCACTATAGTTGAAAAATAAGTTATAGAAATAATGATTTCATTCACTCAATCTGAGTGTGAAGCAATGGTAAAAAATGTGTGGTAGTTGAAATAAAAATTACTTACAATTCATCAAAGAATTTGGGTTAACACATCCAACATCTCTCTAATGAAATCTGTAGTATAAGCCACAAAGGAATCGTTCTCACTCAATTTGAGGCAGAATAGAATCTCATATTTTTATAGCTTTAATGAATAAGATAACTAGGGATGAGTTGCTTATGGAACTCATTACAGGAAAGGTTGCTTTTCATGCATAGCTCGGAGAATCATTATAGTTGTATCCTTAAGGGTGGTTGGAAAAACTCAACATATGATGCATCTAAAATTTTATGAAGGGCTGCCACGGCCTTGAACCAAATGCCCGAATAAGTCAATTTTTATGAATCTAATTACATTAATTTAAGCTTTAGGAGTGATGTCGCATCAAGAAATTTAATGATGAATGCTTATGTAGCATGCAACATGGCAACATGACAATTATGTAAAACATGGGTCAATCAACATAAACAAGGAGAATCTTTTCTCAAGCATCAACGCAAACACTAATCGCTCACCTATCAACAATAATAATTAAAGAGTCGCAACTTATTTTGGATGACGGACATTGTGAATATGTAGAAATTCATCCTTTAACAATAGCTTTAGCATATGGATTCAATATAGACACAACATTATCAATGCAAAAGTGAAGGATCATTCGAGCTATATTATCAAATTTTGCATTAAATATTAATTAAACTATACACTAAGTTGGAAATGCATCTTGAAAAGATTCTCCATCATTGCCTTTGAATCATTCTCTTAGAATGGAGGGGATGATTTTGACATCTTTATTTATTATTCCATACTTTCTTGTACTTGTCATATCTATACTACTATATAGGTGTGGCTTGGGAATCCACCCATAGCAAATCTGAATGGTTCATCTATAAATTTTAAATTAATCTACAACGTCCTTATATAACTCTTCAAATTTTATCATTTATCCTAAAAAAAATTTGACTTTAATGCTTCTTTAAAACAAGAGTCCTCGCCGTTTCGGATACCGCTTGTTGTAGTATCATGAAAAACTGCCCAACGCATATGCATTTATATCGCTATCTGTTACTACACCGTCCTCCCTTTTAGCGGGAGCATTTCAGCAGCTTGCCGCACGAAGCAGTAGCGTAGCCGAACTTAAAGCCCAACCCCAACGCATCACTTCTCACTTCTTTAGCTTTCTGCTCTCTCATCTCTCACTCGCCGAGTGCAACTATTCATCCGCTTTTCTCTCCCAGTCGCACTTCAGTTCGGCAATTGTTTGTGATCTATTTCTTTACTTTCTGGAAATGTTTACTATGATCATGTTTATTTTCAATTTTTGAGAGAAAAGTCTGAAAGGTTGTGTTCTTACCATGGTTTAAAATTGCACAATATGAGGCTCGCCTTGAGGCCCGCCTTTGCGCAATTCCAATAAAAAACTCCTCGATGCTTACGCCTCAAGTTTTTTTTATGAGGCTTGCGCCTCAACCAAGTTGAGGCCCGCCTTGTGGCCTGCCTCGCCTTACTGGCATGAAGCTTACGCCTCACGCTATATATATTAAAACTTACATAAATTTTGAAGTAAATGTCCGACATTGGACTCTATAGGAGAAGAGGGAGGGGAGAGAGCAGTTCACCATAATGATGATTCACATGAAGAACCCCTTAGTGATGATAGTGCTGATGACTTATGAGTTCTTATGTGATATGTCATTGCTATTTATTTTTGGAAATTAGAATTATATGTTAATGAAAAGAATACTGGGATTTGGGAAAGATAGAATTTTGAGTTGAACTATATTTCATGTTGTCTTATTATTGAGATATTTTGATTTTACTTCATATCTTATGCTTTTTTATGTTTTATATTATTCACTCATTAGTATATAAAAATTTTATCATTTTATATTTACGCAATCTTTTGATTTTGAGGCTTACGCCTCAAAATGCCTTGAGGCTTACGCCTCGCCTCACGAATGAAAAACGCCTCAATACCCGAATACGCAATTTTAAACATTGGTTCTTACAAGCAAGATGTGGGTTGTCCCGTGCTAGGAATGCTTAGCTATAATGCGAAGGTAATCATTCTCTTCAAAACTTACTTTCTGAACGTTATGTTGGCCTCTAGCATGCCTCAAATTAGGACAATTTCATCCACAACAATCAAGCGTCTGATTGTTTCATTGAATTTAAACAGCATATCACCTTTTATTTTAGTTACTTAAAATTTTTAATAGGCTCGCCAACTATTTAAATGAAAGTAATTGAGGTTTCCTAATAGAATCATTAAGCCTGAGCTTAACTTAATAAAATATAATATTGTGCAACTCTATATACATGAGAATTGTTTCCTTCTACTGAAACTTCTCAGCACTTACAGAATGATGGCTGGTTTATCCTCAACAAGAAAGCACAAAACTCTCTTCATAAAGGATAGAGGTCTTTAGATGTTTCAAAGTTACTTCAAGATAGAATAAGCAACCTAATGGAAACTGTCGTAGTCTTCTTCGAAACAGGGCATACTAACATGAATAATGTCAAGGTCCAGCATGTTCACCGGGATTATAATTTCTTTTCTATTTATAATTATTTATTTTTTTGTTGGGTCTAACATTTGCAGCATTTTAGCTAACTAAGAGTGATCTTATGATGGAATAGTCCATATCATCTCAAGCCTTAAGCAACATGTATTAACTATTGTAGCTTTTTTTGGATGATTTTTCTTGAAAGCAATTGATGCTCTCAGAGATGTTATTTACTCAGTTTGCTATGCAAGTTGAGTAGCTTTCTTTTGCAGGAGAAATAACTTCTCCATTCTGGATAATATAAGTTGGATATTAGGTTTATCTCAAAATTTTTTGGATTATTTTGGATATTAGATTCTTAATTTTTTTGGATAATTTTGGATGATTTGGACCTCTTGCATCGCACATAGCATTCTTTCTACTTTTTAACTTACACACTTCTAAACTATTGTATATACAAAATAATATAAGTTTATATGCCTATTGAGTATATATAAATTATGTATAAATATATAAAAATTATATGTCATAAAGACTTAAGTATCAATCATATAGCATGTCATAAATTAATTTTAAATTGTATCTATATATTTTTTATTTTTTAAAATTTTATTCACGTGCATCATGTGCACGTGCATTTTACTAGTCTCAATAAAAGCATGAAATGTGAACACCGTAAATAATGGTTCGGTGTTTGATTAAAGAATGATGCACAAATACTTTGAAGGGCGAAAATGAGGGAGATGATAAAAAAATTGTTCGTGAGTTAAATAGAAAAATTAAAAGCCTCATATTTGGAAGTTCAATAATGATAGGAGTATAATTTATTTACAAAAGTAGTCCAATTTAAAATTTGTTCTAATCATTTATAACACAATTGATAGATAGTATATCATTCAATACTTTTAAAAATGAAAACTGCTTGGATTATGGTTCATATTAGCTTACTTATTGGTTTATCTCACTACGTAGAAATAAACTAATTATAACCACTCTTTTATGAGTGATCGTGCTTTATGATCTAATTGATAAAAGAGTTTCAAGTTGCTATGGAATCGACTGGGCTATGCCCTCTTGGAACACCCTAGTGTTTATTATTGTCATCACCAACCTAAGCTACATAGGTAATAATAATTGATTGAATCATGGCTTATGCTATTGACTGTGTTTCAAGTGACAGATATTGTAATTACTATCAATTTGATTCGGGGTTCGTTTGGGACAGCTGCAACTTCTTATAAAGGTGAATGTAAATAAGTTATGGAGAAAACAACTCTTTTAAAAGATGTTATAAAAGAAGCCTCCTAGCACAAAATTGTTTTTAAAACAATAAAAAAAATAATGGCCAAACAAAAATTGTGTTTACGATCTGAAAAGCAAAGCACTAAGCTATCCCAAATAAAACCTTGATCAAAAGTCAACATTTGTGAATACCTAAGTGTTTGTGCCACTGCATGCATAATTTTGATTGAATCTTGTAAAGGGACTAGTCTATGCCCACGCTAAGTGTTCAAATAATAATTAAAAATTAAATTTAGAATACTTATGAGATAAATTTTTGTGTTAATTACAATATCAAAAGGTATGTCTTATAAATCCTTTAGAATCATTGATAAAAATATTAGACTTATTTTACATCATGAACAAGTTTATTGCTCAAAAAATCTGAAGGGATTCTTTTTTCAATTAGCCCTTAGCTAACTTGAAAAACCTATTAAGATCAAGATTTTTTCATGTCATTATACCTGATTAAAAAAAAGTATAATGATTTACATAAAATTCATTATAGTTTGACATTTTGGTGAAAAGAAAATTATTTTAAAACTTCAACAAAGGGCAACAATTTACTATTCCATGCCATAATTTTGAGACAAAGATTCCTGAAATCTTGACAATATTACTATATTTCATTTAAATTTTCAATATTTTTACAATAGTTTATACTAAAAATTAGTATAATATCGGATTTGCTTATAATAAATTCTAATACCTATGTTTTAAAACTAAATTTTTAGGATTCATTTTTCATGTTAAATTATGTTCTTATTTGTAGGGCTGCAAAAAACCAAACTGGGCCGAGCCTGTTTATTAAATTTTTTTTAAGCTCAACAAAAGTTCAATTTGAGCTTATGAATTTGATCTTAACTTGAGCTCAATTTGATCTTGTACAAGCTTATGAGCAAAGTCAACATAATTCACAACTTGCCCAAAATCATGAGTATTTGATCTTGACTTGAGCTTGGCTCGAGTTCAGCTCATATTGTATTAATCAATATCTAAACACGAGGCTCATTTATAAAATAAATGAAATTAATTAAGCCAATTATGAACAAGCCTGTTAAGAAGGTTATAAATGTGCAACTTGTCAAGCTTAGAAATGAGATTTTAATTAAATGATATTCTAAATAAACACATAAATAAGTAACTTGTATTCATGAATAAAAACAATATTGTAGAATAAATAACTATCCTACTACATTTTAGTTTATTTTTATGAAGCACAACATATCAATGTATACAATTTAACATTAACCAATCAAGCATAACTATCTTAAAAAATATATATAAATAATATTTTTTTCTTAAAATGAGGAATTCATGCAGAAAACTACAATGAACTTGGGATTTAGTAAGTCTCTATCAAATGGCAAGTGACTCGTTTGAAGCTCTACCTTACGCAAACTTCGAACAACGATGTAACAATAGAGACAAGGGAAAGCTAACCTGACTGCTAATAAAGGTTTCGAGAATAATTATATTAATTCCTAATTTTTAATTAGGTGTTAATTTAATTACCTTAATTAATATAATTTGAAATATAAATAATTAATTATGAGAATGGCCATGTTAATATTGATTTAATAATTAGTTTGTAATTGAATAATTAATTAGATAATTCTAAGTATAATTGGCAATTAAAACTTTATTAAAATAACATTTAAAAAATTATTGAAATAATTAATAGCATAAATAGTAATTAAATGATTAGTTATTTTAAAAAATAATTAAATAACTAATTAGATAATTATCATTATAATTATTGAAATACTTATTAAAATACCTCCCAAATAAGTTAGTAATAAACTATTTAAAATAATACCCTAATTATAGTAATCATATTTAAAACACAAATATTATATAAATTAACCCCCTTAAATCTTAAATAGCCTTGACAAACAGTCTCATGAGATTTATCAAGATTTAACACCTTTAGGATTTAGTAAATTAGGGTTTAAAGGATTTACGTATCTAAATAGGCCCATGTAGAGCTAAGAGAAGAAATTATAGTAATAGAGAAGCATACCATATAACCATGTGATTGCAATCTAAACTCCTTCATTCTTCATGGCTTTTTTCCCTCTCTTCTTTGTAATATAAAATCATGTGGGAAAGTGATCTAGCTGATTGGATAAAAAGGAAATTCAATTTATCATGTAGATATTTAAATTTTTAAATTGTAAATAAGTTTTAATTTTGTTATATTAATATTTTATTAACTAATGATTTGTTATGATATTAACATATAAAACATATGATTTAATTAAATTAATTATAATTCATACAGAATTTTAAAATTAAAATTAATAATAATCAGTTGTGTATAGTATATATAAATAAATTAATCTTAATAAGCACTATCCATCAATTACAAATATTAACAATCAATTTAATATTCTTAAACTTTTGTTTAAGATATTAGATTTAAATCCTAAAGTATTCAAAGAGTTCATTAAGGTTTACTTAGGTTTAACTTTGGTCATGCCAAACAATTATAAATATATACACATTTATCTAGGTTAAATGTGTATATATTGGTACTATTTACATACTAAGGCTTCATTTGAGACAACTATCCTACTTATTTCTAAAGCGGCATTCTAGTACAAATTTTTTAGTTTACACAATTTTTGCACAAGAAAGATGCTTTAAAAAGAAATAAGAAAGTTGTCCCAAACGAATTCTAGATCTTACTTGCAGTCACGGGCAGAACCAAGCTTTCCTTTTAGGGGGGAAATTATTTCATATTAATAGACTAATATTTAAGAAAATAAAAGTTGTTGACTATAAAACAGTCATTAAAAATTTCAGATGGCACATGCAAGAAGGCATAAGCGGTATCAAACAATGTCTTAAACTTCGGTAAATTATCACCTATGAAGCTTGATTTTGCCATTTAATGTTTCCTCGGATAAAATCTCACCAAATATTAGAAAAAACAATAAAGCATGATCTGTGCAACGCACTTGGCAGCTCATAATAGAAAAATCTCCTAAATTAATATTGTAAACTTTAGCATCCACAACTATAAGAGTTACAGCCATTTTCCATATAACGATGCAAAATCAAGTAGACATTCTCATGAGCGTAACCCAAAGTTCTAAACATGTTCCTGGTGAGCTTCTTCATTGAGGACGCAAGATATAACAGTCAAAATATTAAGCCAAATTTTTAAATGATCAAAATTTCTTTGAATCTTGTCTTTTATACTAGAGAAAATTACTCTGGCGTGCAGTCTCTAGTATTATGTAGTTAAAATATGCTGATGATTCCAAATCACTAGCGAAGAATCAAGAAAAATAACACCAGAAAGCTATCAGTAGGATGCTAAGTTGCTAACCGCGTTTTTTTTTTTTAAGAAAAAGGAGGGAGCAGGCGGAGGAGGAAGACGTACCCGAGCGGAGAAGCCGAAGAAAACGGAGTCCTCACGACTCACGACGGCAGTCGCCTCCTACAAAGAAGCCGAAGAAAGCGAAGAAGACGAAGCAATGAGACTCCAGAGCGGAGAAGCCGAAGAAAGCGAGTCGCCGTTCGCCAGTCGCCAGGAGTGAGGGGAGAGGCAGAGAGCCGCGGGCACTGGCCGAGTATTCGGGGTTATTTGGTATCGGATTTACAGCGCGATTTAAGTCGGATTTACGCTAAATCCAGCAAAACGGTTTTGGTGCGCGCTTTAAATTCCGGCGATGGATAAATTCCGGATTTAAGGATTTACGGCTTAAATCCCGGATTCACTACACCCCTCAGTTCGGCGGATTTATGGGATTTGGCCGAAGAAGCGCGCAAAAGGGAGACAGTTACCTACACAGCCAGCGAGTTCCCGTTGTTGCTTCCGAGCAAAATGTCGTAACTTCCGATCCGACAGAAAGGGAAAGTCGTCGAAAGCGCGAAGTCGAACAGTAGCCAAATAAGAGACGCGTGCAATCTCTACACCTCCGGCGAAGCAACGAAGATGAACAGCAAGGACGACAAGAGAAGATGAAAGACAAACCCTAGCGCCTCTAAGTTATTATTGATTAACTTAATTAACATAATTTAAATATTAATGATTAAGTAAATTAATTAAATAATTAATAGTATAATTAGTGCATAAATTAAATATCTTATTTAATTAATTGAATACGTAGTAATATAATTAGTAATTAAATATTAATAAAATTATTTTAATTAATAGAACTTTAAATATATATTATTAAATATATTTTTTTCCTTTATATTATTAAATATATAACTAATATGGTAAAGAATAATTAATGAATAACTTATATTTAACATGTTATTAAATTCATAACACCTTAATTTTTATTTTTAATTATATGTTACCAAACAGTATCTCAGAATTTAAAATTTGTTATACCAAATAGTTTTCTGATTTAATATCCTCAGAATTTATTAAATTTGAATTTACCAAATTTATTAAATATTACTTATTACCAAATAGCCCCTTCGGCAGGAACAATTATTAGGTCCTCTGACCGAATGTTTCTATAGGTTCGGCCACCATTAATTTAACGCCACGTAGCAGCCCGACGACCCGATCCAAACCCGTTATAATTTTGATATTTCACGTGTCTTTTCACGAATGGGCGGGAAAATTTTAAAACACGCGGGTATATACCGTAATGAGTAAACATTTGGCCGATTATCTACTGTACGTAGAACGTTATACAGTAATTAGGGTTTACGCAAACTTTCGCGAAGCGTTCAAGGCGATGGATGATAACGATTATTCAGTCACTTTGGAAGAGCTAGACGATTTCAACGAAACATTTGGCACTTATACTTTTGATGACGATTTTTCCGATTTTTTACAAGTATTTTCTCATCTATCTTCGTCTGATCCTCTGTTTTTTGTTTGTACCTTACCTTCTGATAACTCGGTACTTGCTCGGTATTAGGGTGTAACTAGACTCTTTATAAGTAGGTACTGAGCGATATTTATTTTTATGACTTGAATTTGGTTTTTATGCGCATGAAGAACTTGTACCGAGTTTTTTAAGAACTCGGTATTGCTCGGTATTCGTACGTATAACTCGGTATTCATAATTTTTTATT